>NW_016690340.1:2103578-2107495 GCF_001604755.1 Lepidothrix coronata | reverse complement strand
CTGGGTGACAAGGTGGGGTTGGGTCACGGGTTGGACTTGATGATCTCAGAGGTCTTTTCCAACCTGGTTGATTTTGTGACTCTGTGATCTCATTTGTGCCCCTGCTCTGTCTGCAGGTACGTGGGGGAGCTGATCTCCGACTCCGAGGCAGACGTCCGTGAGGAGGACTCCTACCTCTTCGACCTTGACAACAAGGTACTGTGTCTGAAGGTGTCCAGCGAGACAATCCCAAGGTCTTGCCTCTCCAAAAGAGCAAAGAGAATATTTCCCTCCATCTTCTTGTACAGCATGTTCTGAAAGTCTGCAGAGAGCAGTGAACCGCTCAAAACAGTAAACAGGCAAAATATAGTTGAGGTAAGACTTGGAACAGTAGTTGAGGTCAGACTTAGGGCTGGTTAACGTGGCAGCAGAGCCCAGCAGCACTGGCCACAGTGGCACCTGCTGCCCACACCACTTCTGATGCAAGATGATCTTCTGACAAGCCCCTCTGAGCAGCCTGAGGTTGGTTGTTGAGTTTTTGGTACTCTCGTGTGTATGTGCAGGCTGGCACCTGTGTTGGTTGCCAGCTCTGTGAGCTCTTCATTAAATGATGTGCTGAAAGACTGAAAAAAACCCCAATAAACCCTGTTCACTCATAAAGGGATCCATCAGATACCTTGGCAAGGGCTTGAAGCTCGTCCTGCTGCTCTTTCTCCCTCACTGCTCTGCTCTTGGAACAGAAGTATTGCTTTCAGAAGTACAATCTAAAACTTCAGATTTCCCTTGGGAGAGAAGAAGAGGAGAAGGGTGAGCTGGGGTCTCAGAGGAGCGAGGTGGCTTCCAAGGAAGGCTGTAAAACACTCTGTGTCTTGTTTCTGTCACCAGCTTGTGGCAGAGGAGCTTTGCTTTGTTTTTTACTCTATTTTTTTTTAAAGTGGCACTCATTCAACAGCTGAAAAGAGATAAATAAAGAGTCTGGTGGTTGGTGTGCAAACAGTGGGGTCAAACTGTAATTAAGAAGTTGAAAAGCAGCAGGGACTTCAACCTGGTTTGTGCATTTATGAGCCCACCTGGGCCTTGCCTTGCCTTTGGGTTAGCCCTGGCTCTCTGCCTTGAGGGAGAACCTGTGCTGGCTCTTGGGAAGCCTTCAGGGAAGCCAGGGGGGAGACCAAGGTGGAGCATCTGTAGAAAACCAGGCACCAAGTCATTGAGGGATGGTTAAAAACCACCCACTGGGCCAGGCAGAGGAGGTCAGGGCAGAGCCAGCAGGTCCTGTGGCCTCTGGAGTGATGGGGGATTACTAAGGGTGTGAATCCCAACCCTGGAAGGGTCTTGGGGTCCTGGGGTTTGAAGGAATGGCCTGAGTGGACTTGTGCTGTCATGAAAGGCTGGCTGGGTGGCCATTTCTGTTGTCCCTGTTCCTTGAGCTGTCACTCACAGCCACGTGCAAGGTGATCATTCCCTGTTCCAGGTGCTGCAGTCCCATCCCTGGATGTGGCAGTGGGTGATGTCCTCACCCCCCATGGCGTTTCCATGGATGAAACAGAGGGAGTGCTGGGATTTATTTATTTATGCAGTTGGAGCTGGGGACACTGTGTGTGATACAGGCCCATGGGGGGTGATGTCCCTCCCGTTGCTGGGATGGGCTCCTGGTGGTGTGACCTGGCACAGCTCAGCCATCAACGAGCCCGAGGTGCCTTCCCAAAAGGGACTTGGAGCACCACTAATGGATCCTTTTGCTTTTGGCCTCTTTGCAGCTGAAATTACCTTCTGTAATTAAAGTCTCTGCTTTGCACAGTCATTCTCTGCTGGAATTAAAAAAAAAAGCCCTGAGGGGGGTTCTTTTATTTTTAAGGAAAACAAAGTATTACTGCTCTCCGGGCTCCCTGGAAAGGGAATTTCTGTGTTCTCACTTTCACTCTTATCTGCAAAACCCTGTGTTTTCTTGAGGCTCTGGCTTTGTGTTTCCTGGCTGTCATGTTCAGTTAGAGGACAGAACAGATGCCTGTTCCTCCATCCAGTGGCTGGTGACAGAGTGTCTGCATTGAGCATCAATCCCGCTGTGCCAAACTGGTGCTTGGGCAGGGCAGGGCTGGGAGAACTGGCGTGCCAGGCAGTGTCACGGGCATTGTGACGGGTCTTTGAGCTTGTGGGGGTAGAGTGCTGTGCAGAAAACTGTGTTGTCAGGGTACTGTTGCATATAAAAGTGTGTATGTGTGTGTTTTCAGTCCCTTTAAACCCACACTGGGTGTCCTGCTGTGGTTGTTCCTCTTGAAGTTCTCCAGGGGAAGATCGTTTGTTTTCATTTATCAAAGAGCAGCGACGATCCCAAATTTCACCTCCTCTAATGCAAGGTGCCTCGTTTCTCCTGCAGGATGGAGAGGTGTACTGCATAGATGCCCGTTTCTATGGCAACATCAGCCGCTTCATCAACCACCTCTGCGAGCCCAACCTCATCCCGGTGCGGGTGTTCATGTCCCACCAGGACCTTCGCTTCCCCAGGATCGCCTTCTTCAGCACCAGGCACATAGAGGCTGGAGAGGAGATTGGGTAGGTGCTGCCAGGGCCTGCCTGCCACCCTGGGGAAGGGCACTGGGTGGAGGGGTGAGGGCTCTGCTGCCCCTGAGCTGGTTCACCCCATCCCTTTCCTCCAGCACCCTCAGGGATCCCACAGGTGGATCCATCCCCTGGAGGTTTGCACAGCCCCAGGCTCAACGTGACTTGGACGTGTCCACTTGTAGCCCTGAGACCTCCCCATGTTCTGGGCTGATCCCACAGCGTGGGCAGCAGGGGAGGGGGGGATTCCAGTGATCCCAACTGGACAGCTGCCTCCAGCTGTGGGGAACAACATCAGGAGGACGTGGAGCTGCTGGAGCAAGTCCAGAGGAGGCCATGGAAATACTCCAAGGGCTGGAGCCCCTTTGCTCTGGAGCCAGGCTGGGAGAGCTGGGGGGGTTCACCTGGAGGAGAGAAGGATTCAGGGAGACCTGAGAGCCCCTTGCAGGGCCTAAAGGGGCTCCAGGAGAGCTGGAGAGGGACTGGGGACGAGGGATGGAGGGACAGGACAAGGGGGAATGGCTTCCCACTGCCAGAGGGTGGGGTTATATTAGAGTAGATAGTAGATGAGGGTGGTGAGGCCCTGGCATAGGTTGCCCAGAACTAGCAACACTTCTTGGTCTGCTAGAGTTATTGCCACGGAGATGCAACCTGGTCTAGGGAAAGGTGTCTGTGCCCTTTGCAAGGGGGTTGGAACAGGACGAGCTTTAAGGTCCCTTCCCACCCAAACCATTCTACAAAAGAGGAAATGTAGGTTAGATAGAGGGAGAAATCCTTCCCTGAGAGGGTGGGGAGGCCCAGAGAAGCTGTGGCTGCCCCATCCCTGGAAGTGTCCAAGGTCAGATTGGACGGGGCTTGGAGCAACCTGGGCTAGTGGAAGGTGGGGTGGAATGAGATAGAAGGGGGTGGAATGAGATGATCCTTAAGGTCCTTTCCAGCCCAGACCGGTCTGTGATCCTCAGATTGTGCCGTGCTGATCTCGGCCCCTCTTTGCTCCTCCTGCTGCTGTGCACTGACCCCCTCTCCGTGTCTCTCTTGCAGCTTTGACTATGGGGACAGGTTCTGGGACATCAAAGGCAAATTCTTCAGCTGTCAGTGCGGTTCACCCAAGTGCAAACACTCGAGCTCAGCGCTGGCCCAGCGGCAGGCGAGCACCTCGGCCCAGGACACGCAGGAGAACGGGCTCCCCGACACCAGCTCTGCCACGGCAGCCGGCCCCTTTTGAGGCTCTGCTTCCCCAGAGACTGACTGCTTTTAACCCTATTAGATTCACATACTGTCCGAATTTCCATTTAAAAGAGAGGGGGAAAAAAAAAGAAACAAAAAAAGGAGAAAAAAAAAAAGAAAACGAAACAAACAAGCAAAAAAAGGAAAAAAAAAAA
>NW_016690340.1:2097701-2103407 GCF_001604755.1 Lepidothrix coronata | reverse complement strand
AGGGGTGGCTGGAGCAGTTCATTCCACAGGAGCTGCCCCCCTGTGTGACCGTGCCGAGTGTCTCAGAGCCAAGGAGAGCCGCCCGTCCTCCGACTCCTTGGTGGATCCTCCCCCCGAGTCACCTCCGGCTCACGGGTCACGGACTGGGAACACTTGCTGGGACTCTTGTTTCTGGGAGTGGGAGGTGCTGGCTCTGGGTTTGCTGGGCACAGCCCCGGGGCAGGTTCTGCTGGTTGGTTTTTGTTGGTTTGGTTGGTTTTTTGGTTGGTTGTTTTTTTTTTTTTCGTTCTAATTAACAATCCCCCCCCTCCGTCGTGGTGGGGCCTTTGCCGCGGAGCGACGGGGCCTTTCTAACAAATTCCCTCCTTCCTTCCCAAATCCCACGGCTTTTCTCTCATCTGATGAGAGGGAAGCCACGCTCCTTCCAGCCCCTGGCTCTCTGCAGAGCCCACCCCGCTCCCTCCCGGGCCTTCTCCGTTACAAACCAGCTCTGCCCACGACCCTTGGCTCTGTTCCTGTCTCAGCGTTGGGTTCCTCCACGAAGGATTTCCACCCTGTCCCATTAATGGTTTTTAGAGAGAGAGAGAGAGAGAAGGTTGAAGAGGATTTTACAAGACACTAATTCCTTAAGGAAACGCCGTTTTTTTTCCTTTTTTTAAAAGATAAATATGGATGATATATATATTACAGAGAACCTTGACTGGCTGGGGTGAAGAGCAGACGGGACATGTCACGGTGAGAAGATCCCAGATGCCACCAGCTCGTCTGTTCCCATCACTTTGCCCAACCCTGGGCACCTTCAATTGATTTTTAAGTCACACGCTCTGAAGTTTCAATGGACTGTTTTATTTTTTACCATTATTGGAACATTGGGGACAAGCATTAAAAGACTAAAGCGAATTAAAAAATGATAATAATAATAATTAAAAAAAAAAAATAAAAACGCCACAAAAAAAAAAAAGAAAAAAAAAACACCAAAAAAACCAAAATGACAACAAAAAGAAACCACAAAACAAAACGGTGCTGATTCTGGTGTGATTTTTGCTCACCACGTGAATATAAACTTATCAATTGTATAAAAAGAACAAAGTGATTTTAGTATAAAAATGCAGGAAAAAAAAAACAAAACTTTTTTTAAATTGTTAGTATTGTAGTGTGAATAAATTTGCCATCACCTTTTGTGTGGTGGCTGGGCAGGTCATTATCTTAATTTTTTTTTTTTTTTTGCATATATCTTTAAATACTGTAATTAGTGCAGTAACAAGTTTGTTTTTTTTTTTTTGTTCATCTCTTCTAGAACATTCATAATGCCATCATGTTTATTATTATTATTTTTTTTTCTGTTCATGTTTTTGACAGTTTTAAAGGAGCAGCCTTTTGGCTCTGATCATTTTCTTGTTCTGTTTTCAATGAAATCAATAAAAAAAAGAAAAAAAAAGTGCTTTAAAAGGAGTTTGGCTGGTTTTTGTTTTTGTCTCCTGGGGGGATGAACCAGGGTGGGGGGTGGTACCTCCATGAGCTTGAAAATGAAGAAAGCAAAGAAAAAAACCACCCTTCCTGCAAAGAAAAGCAGCCTGACTGTGTTTGCTTCTTATTCTGGGGGATTTTGAGGTAGTTTTTTAAATTTATAAAATTAAAAAAAAATAAAATTTTTTAAAATTTCTAATCCTTTGGTCTTAAAGTTTGGGAGCCTGGATTCCAGTTGCTGGGTGGGTAGTGCTGGGCTGAGCTTGGCACAGGTTTTGGGGGACCCAAGATGCCTCTTCATCCCCCTGCCAGGGGGAAATTAAATAAAATTAAATCAAAAATACCAAGGAAAGGGGTGAGGGGGAGAATTTACCTGTGAACAAAGCCTGGGGATGTTTCCCATCATAGGAAGAGGTGATGGAGATGGAGCACAAGGCTCTGCTGGGTTTGGGGATGCTGTGGGTGCAGGTCCTGGTTGGAAAGGCTGTAAATTCCATGTACTGGAAGTGATATAACTTCCCTAAATTTTTAATTAACAGCAGCCAGTGGCTGGGTTTCTTTTCACAGACTTGTCAGTTTGATCTTTAAACCACCAAAGCTTCAAGTTTCTCTGGACTGGCTCTGATGAGCTTCAACAAACAAAGCCTGAGGGAGATGAAGATTGGACATCTCAAATTTATGGTCTTTCAGCGACGTGTTGGACTCACCAGAAGATGCAGAGAGGATTAATAAAGACATGAGATGGAGACTCTCTAAGGGAGGATGATAAGAGAACCAAAGAATGAGGACCAAATTACCCAGTAAATGATACAACACTAATTAATTAAGAGAACTGTGTAACTCGGAGCCAATGAACATTTGAATTTCTTTGTTTGCGTAAATGTGTAAATGCATGAGGAGTCCTGAGAGGGACACGTGGCTGGAACGGTTCTCTGCCTGTCTCTGGCCAGAATAAAGCAATGCCTGGCTCACCAACACTTCAAAGGTGGCCTTGGAGGGTTTAATTTCTGTTTGGTGTCACCAGGGGTGTCCCCCCCAGGGGTGCCAGCTGTGGGTGGGGCTGCCGTGACTAAGCAGAGCCAGCGTGTGCCCTCTCCATCACCCAGCACCAGGAAAACCAGCCACTCTGAGTCACTGCCAGTCAATAGCTCATAAAAATATTCATAAAGGGGAGGAAAAGCCCGGCCTGATGCCAGCAGGGATGGGGGAGAGCAGGGAGGGCTCTGCCTCACCCACTCCCCTACCTCTCCCCCGCCTGGCAGAGCCCCGGGGGTGCCCTCGTCCTCCTCACTCACAAGTCAGGCAGCTCGAGGTGGTCAATAAATTGTGGGGTCCGTGGGTTGGGCTTGTTTGATGAGAAATGATGGATTTTTGCCTCTGGAATGGCGAAGGTTTCCGTTCAGAACTCCCAGAGCTGCCGGGGACACCGGGACCCTCGGGGGCACCCGCGTGCCCTCACACGTCAGGACTGTTGGACTGTGGGCTAATTGTGATAACACAGTTCAGTGTCATGTCATTAAACATTCCAAGGAGAATAAAGGGCTTTAACTGAAAGGGAGAAGTGGAAAACTCCCCAGAGAAATCTGCTCTCTGAGTGTAACTTCCCCGAAATCAGTTGTTCCCCTGGGTGTTTTGGGTGGCACGTAGGGGGGTGGCCTGAGGGGGGTCCTGGGTGTCAAACACAGCCCCAGGTAACCCCCAGCACCTTTGGGTGATGCCTTTGCTTTTCTGTGCAAATAACTGCAAGCTGAACATCCACAGGTAACGCCCCAGCACATTTCCCCAGGGAAGGGGGAGCTGGGTCTCCTTTAACAGCCATTTCTGCAGTGCTGGGGGGCTCCAGCTCAGCGGCTGCTCCGGGGGTGGGGGGGCTAAAGGGCCACTGCTGCCTCCTGCTCCCCCCTGATGTGGATCTGAGGGCTCTGGGGTCGGGGGAGGTGGGTAAAACCACTCCAGCCACTCTGCTGACCCCGTTTGACTGGTGGCCATGGGTTGTTGAGCCACTTCATCCTAAAGCTGCTCCAACTTTAATGGGAGTATTTTACCCCGAGGCCGAGCTGCTCCTTCCCTGCCTGAGGGCTCCTTACCAAGGAGGGCACAGCCCGGCTGCCCCAGGTGGCTGCAGCCCTGACTTTGCTTTTGTTTGAGAGAGATGTTTCTCTCCCTTTAGTGCAGTGACAGCGTTACAGCTCCAGGCTTTGTTCTGGAGCAGCCAGGACTCGTTTGCTCGTGGCAGTGACCAGCACAGGGGGATTGCTTCTCCTTTTCTCCCCTCGGCACTGCTGAAGATGCAGAGAGACTTTCAGTCGTTCATTGGCCTTTTCCCAGGGATTTTGGCACGCTTTGGGATGTCCCCATGGTCAGCCAGACATCCTGGAGAGTGGGACTGCAGCTAGATGCTGGAGGTGGGTGCTGAGCTCAGGTGGGGTGTGGGGCTGGGGGTGCATCTCACAGCATCCCACCCTCACCTACATGGCTGGGAGGGGGGCACCTGGGCAAACCCCCTGGTTCCACAGGGCTAGAGGAGATGCCACTCTCCTGCCAGACATGGAACATCCCTGCTCCCCTTCTTTTTTCCCACTGGATGCCCCCAGTGAAAGTCAGGCCAAGGTGGGGTGGCACAGTGTGTCTGCACCGAGCTGTGGGACAGGGGGTGATGGCCCTTTTTGGGGGGCTGCCCCCTCTCCCAGCTCGGGGTGCAGGGGGGGATGGGGTAATTCACTCCAGGGGAGGCAACCAGTAATTTGGGGGGCATTGTTGGGGCTCAGGGGCTCCTTCAGGCCCAGCTCCCACACATCCCACTCCTGGTGGGCATCGGCCCCACTACAGCATCACCCAGGACCTGTCACCTGCTCCAGGGCCAGTGGATGGGATGTGGATGGGTCAGATCCAGCTGGGATCACAGGGCACTTCCCCCTGCAAACCCCCTGCACACTGAGCAGGCCATGGAGCTGAGGAGCCTGTGCTGGCTCACCTCTCTGGGGGCTGCTGGACATGGGGGTGACAGAAAAGCACCCAAAGGCAGCTTAGAAAGGCACTCAAAAGGCAGCATCCATCGCCCTGAGCTGACCTGGGCCAGCAAAGCCACTCAATTATCCTGAAATACTGGAGCTCATCTGGCTTCTCTTTTATAGACTCCATCTCTCCCTTTGTCCCTCAGCACTGACCTCCCTCCCCAAGGAAATGGGAGTGAGGGTGATGGTTATCCTGCAGCCCAGGTAAGAGTTATCAAATCTCTATAAATGTGGAATTTCAGCCCATGTCTCATTCCTGAGCCTTTGCCAGAGCTGGAAGAAATATTAGTTTATCTCTCCTCTAGCACAGAATATTCCCTCGCTGCCGAAGGAGCTTCCTTATCACCCTTTTAATTTCCTTTTCAGTGCTATGGGCAGGATGAAAAGCCACTGCTATCACTGGGAAAGGCCTCCATGTCCTGGCTGTGAGGTGACACCAGACTGAGGTTTAAGTTTAAAGGCTGCAGATGGGATGGGAGTGATGAGGCAGGAGAGGGGAGAGGTGCTGATGCCAGGGGAGGTCGGATTCAGCCCTGTTCCCCCTCTCCAGGTATTATTTCTAATACTAGAAAAAGCAAATATTCTGCCTGTGAGCCTGTGAGCAGAGGTGTGTCTCCATTGGGAGGAGGAGGTTGGACAAGCTCAGCTCCAGAGTTTTCCTGCTCGACTCTGCCTTTGAAATTCTGTTTAACCAATGTGAGAGTCACCAAAGAGGACTCAGCACCACATGGCTGCCCTAAGCACCTGCTGGGGGTCCCACCTTGCTGGTGACACTGGACAGAAGACACAGGGGAGGATTAAATTCCTCATTCCATGAAGTTCCCCAGCTGACCTGGTGGGAGCAGGGCATGGGCACGGGGAGCCAAGGCTTTGTTTAAATCCTTGGAGCTCTGCTATCTAACAGGAATGACAAGAGATTACATTAGGGAAAGGCCTGGCTGTTTAAGAGGGATCCATTTGCCAACTTTCCTGGCTGCAGAGGCCTTTAATCCTTGGCAGGAATAGGCAGTGTTGGACACAGGGATCCTACGAGCCCCATTCCCCACTGAGGGGGGTTTCAAAGGCCATAAAACACCTCCAAGCCCAGGTAGTGCCAAGTGCCTTTGGGCTGAGCTCATTTTAAGGAGGTGGCTGGGGAGCAGGGCAGGGAGCTCTGGGGGGATCAGAGATCACAGAATCACAGAATCACAAAATCAGCCAGGTTGGGAAAGACCTCTGAGATCAT
>NW_016690340.1:2067840-2097221 GCF_001604755.1 Lepidothrix coronata | reverse complement strand
GTTGCCCTTCTCTGGACCTGCTCCAGCCCCTCCATGTCCTTCCTGAGCTGAGGGGCCACAACTGGGCACAGCACTCCAGCTGCATTTTGCAGTTGGGATGCTTTTCCCTTCCCCAAGGAAAGGGGGAACAGGTTGAGTGTCACCAGCTGACCCTCTTTACAGACCAATTTACCCCTTTTCCAGCTGCCTTTCCAGGCACTCCTTTAAACCCCAGTGCTGGGAGTTGGGTGCTGGTGCCTGTTTTGGCCTCTGCTGTATGAACACAGGGGTGAGGGGGTGCTCTGTAACCAAATAAGCTGGAGCAGAGGTAAGATGAGGTTTCTGTGGTGTTGATAAGGTAGAAAACATTAAGATTCTTGGGCTAGAATTCTTCTCTGCTGGAGGGTTGCTTCTGCACTGTGCTAATCCCTTGGGATCCTGGGAATGTGGGTGTCTGGAGCCCACTGTGCTGAGGATCTAAAACACCTGGTGATGGAGAGCTCCCCTTCTGAAGGAGCCTCCATCTGTGTTTTCAGAATGGGGTTGATTTAAATGGTGATTTATTTGTCTGTGATGTGTAATAAGCTCAAAAAAAAAAATCAGCAATCCTTGTTTGAAAAGCAGAACGACATGCAAGGAATCATTGAGGGTTTTCTTCCTTCTTTCAGAAAGTATAGTGGCAATGAAATAGCAGTGATGGGTGAATAATAAAAACCTTCTGTGTGGCTCACTCATGCTGGATAAAGGATAAAGCCCCACTGATGCAGAGCTCAGGGTGAGCAGAAAATATTCCACCTGAGCAGCAGCAATTAGTGCATTTGGCTTTGCCTTTGTTGTGCTCTGTAAATATAATTCCAAGCACCAAATAAGCAGATAAGCTTTACCCAGACATAATAAGACAAATATCCTTTTCTTCTGCCTCTGCTGGGAAGAGAATTTCTCTCTAGTTGTGCAGCTGTTGGGGGAAAATAGCTGGAATAAATTGCCAGGGAGTTTGTGAGCAGCAAACATGGCCCTCACCATTAGCAAAGTGACTGTACAAATGAGCAAAAAGGGGCTGGGGAGAAGATTCTCATTTATATTGTGAATATCCCTTTGACACAGGCTCGAGCTGGAAGAAGTTCAGGAACTTTGGTGGCACAGAAGTGTTTTGTTTTCCTGGTGTTGTCTGTGCTCTCCCTCCTGCTGCAGGAGCTGCTCTTCTGCCACGGGGCAAATCCCTGGAGCTCTTCTGGGTCGAGTCAGGAACCCCCAGGATGCCCTGGGGTGGAGAAAGAGCAGGAGCTGATGACTCAGTGGGCAGAGATGAGATGCTCAGCACCAGCAGGGACTGGAGCAGGGAAGGGCCAAACTGCTGGATTTAAAGGGGAGGCAAACCAGAAGTCAGGCAACTTTTGTGCTGCTGCACATTCCCTGCCTTCCACTGGGCTGTAAATCCTCCTCTTGGGCTCAAATGTGGTTGAGCTGCTCAGCTGTGAGACCTGCACATGCCCTGCTCTGCCCCAGGGCTGGTTGGGGTGGGTGGTGGATGAGCAATTCCCCCACCCCTTGTCCCTCAGACACCCCCAGAAAGGCTTTGGATGTTCTGAGTATTCTTAGGTAGTTCCAAGTAGCCTGATGGACCCTCCTACCCACCCCTCTACCCAGCTCATCATCTCAGAAGCTGAAAGATCTCTTTGACTCTGTTTCCCATCAGTAAAATGGGAATAAAACTTCCCAGTGGGTCCCTTTGGGCTCCTGGCTTTGAAAACCTCACCCCAAGGCAGCAAGAACTAGTGAGGGGCTGCTTTGTTGGATCTTGGATGTGGCTGTGGGAGGGGACCCCCTGCTTGCCTTTTCCATTTCACAAATGGATTAGAAAACCAGGGATTTGGGGGCAAGCTTGGGGAGATAAAGACAGAGCCTGATATAATATTGATTTGTAAGAGGACCAAGTTGCTTCTGTAAAACTACCCTGGAAAACATCCTCAATTGTTTCAACAGACAGACATTTTTAATTTTTTTTTTTTTTTTTTTTTTTTGGCTATGAAAGTGTTATTGTGAAGGGGAGAGAAAATAACACCAAGTGACCTGGAAACCTTCCATCCTTGTCTCTCTGTGCAGTGGATCTGCTGGTGAAGGTGGTGTTACACCCACAGGCTGGCTGTGCTCTGAACTGAGGTGAAGGTGTATCTGTGATGCTCAGTGATCTCCAGGACACACAGACTCTCTTCTCTCAGGGCAGGACCCCCACCAGCAGTGCAGTGTCTGCTGGGACAGACAAGTCATGTCTCCAAATACAGTGATTTCTGGCTCAGGAGGTGATGCTTTGAAGGGTTTCTCTGTGCAGAGGTTCAACTTCATGCAGACAGATGCACCTCACTTCGGGTGAGGGTGGTGCCCACACACCTGGGAGGTGACAGTCCCTGCTCCTCCCTGGCACTGCAGATCTGTGGCTTGGAAAAGCTCTTTCCTGACCCTCTGCTTCTGGAGGAAGGTGCTGTTTGCTGCCTCTGTGTTTGCCCTGACTACGTGTGGAAACCTCCCCTGAGGGTAAAAATCCACCTTTGGTTTGGGTGGTGCCTCAATCTCCAGCTCTGCTGACCTCAGCAAAATAAATTTTTTCCAGTTATTTGTGATAATTCTTCACAAGCTGCTTGCACAGAAAAGCCAGACAGGGACTGTGTGGCGTGGTTAAGCCTCAGGGGAGGTTTAGGCTGGATATTAGGAAAAGGTTCCTCCCCCAGAGGGTGTTTGGGCACTGACCAGGCTCCCCAGGGCAGTGGGCACAGTCCCAAGGCTGCCAGAGCTCCAGGAGGGTTTGGACAACGCTTTGAGGGCCAGGGTGGGATTGTTGGGGTGTCTGTGCAGGGCCAGGAGTTGATCCTTGAGGGTCCTTTCCAGCTCAGGATGTTGTGGGATTCTGTCAGCACAGATTTCCCTGGCCTGGCACGGGAAGGGAGATGCAGCTGCCCAAGGAAGCTCCTGGTGCTGAGCCCTCCCTGCAGCCCTGTGTGATCCCAGGATTGTCACATCCCATGGCCCTGGGCAGGAGGAATCTCACTCTGCAGTGCCTGGCTCCTGCTGGTGCTGGGCAGGGGATGGGGACAGAAAAGGGGGCCCTGGGAGCCCCACGGGGGGTGTCCATCAGCCAGACCCCAAATGTTCCGTTTCCCCAGAACAACAGTTTTGCTGCATATTGGATTCTGTTAAAGGAATTCAATTTAGGAAACATTATGCCATGGAGAGGAGGAGAAGGGCAAAACATTATGGCTAAATAATTCCAATTAACCATTCCAGACCTTTCTGGCTAATTCAGTTGAAACAAGTGTTGCCTGGTGTGCAGCCCTGCAGAGCTCAGATCCTCACGCAGCACCAGGGAGTGTGGCAGCCAGGATGGCTTTGCCAGGCAAGGGCTGGACCCGAGGAGATGCTGTTTTGATGTTACTGAGCCTTATTTCCTGAAGCAAAACAGAGAAGGGAAAATCTGGACTGTGAAACAGAGCTCGGGCACCCCTCGTGCTGTCAGTCCTTGCTGCCCCTTCCCTTGGCACATACAGCTAATTCTTAAATCAGTGTAAACATCAAAGTAGTGCCTGGAACGAGGCAAATGATCTAACTCAGCTCTGCTTTGGAAAAACAACCCAAATGTGAAGCTTTAGCAGGAGTCTGGAGATCAACCACGTGTTTGGGAGCCAGCAGATGTTCCTGCTAGGTAAAGTTAAATTCACTCTTCACATTATTCATTATTCTTCTAAATAGTTGCCCTTGGTACTGAGACCAACAAGTGTCTCTTTCCCTTCCCCAGCTGCATTTCAGGCCAGTTCCTGGATTTGGATGAAATATTTGCCCATGGCTGAGTTGCTGAAAATTCCTGGGATTTCAGCTCAAAATTGAAGGAAGCTCAAGCATGTGGAGGTTTGGGAGGTGCTGCAAAGCCCTGACCAACCTGTCTGGGCTTGTGCTGGGTTTTATCCTCCCCATCTCTCTGCCAGGTGCAGTTTTATGGGATCACAGAGTATCCTGAGCTGGAAGGGACCCACTAGGACAATCCAACTCCATACACCCCAAAAATCCCACTGTGTTTCTTCAGGGAACACCTTCCCTGAGCTTTGTAGCCACCTCCAATTCTTTCAGTCCCCTTCCTGATGTCCTAAAAAACTACAGTGAAGAGCTGAAAACAGTTGTGGTTTTGTTTGCTGGTTTCATTTTATTTTTCCCCAAATGTTTGCAAGCCTCCCTTGGCCGCTTGTCTAAATACATTTTCCCTCTGATTGTTTTCCTTTCTGGTTGGAAGTTTTCATTTTGATTATGAATTCTTTGGGTCAAAGCCCCCGTGTTTGTGTAAGTTCATGAAGTGGGTGGTCACTGATGCAAACAACCTCTGCAATGCACTGTAAATTCTCAAATCTTTTGGTGCCTTTGGTTTTGAACATAATGGAAACCTCTGTTTTTCTGCTCAATCTGTTGTCTTTTCTAGTATTTTTCAATTTTTTTACGTATTTTCATTCTCTAATTTGATATTTCTCTCACTCCTCTCCCTGTTGAGGTTTTCTCCCCTTTCTCCCCCTTTTCTCCCCTTCTAGTTTTTGCAGGGGGAGACACAAAAAGCTTTGATTTTCCTCTTAGCAGGAAAAGCAGCTCCCACCCGGGGTGACCTGAGCTGGTGCTGCTCAGGCCCTGCTGGGGCTCAGCATTAAAGGCCAACCTGTTGCTACTGTTTAAAAAACCAAAATGACCTATAAATGCCATTTTCTTGGGGGGTTTTGCTGCTCTGAGCCCTCCAGCTCCCCCCCCCTCCCCAGCTGAGGGTACCCCCAGGTTGGGTTTCTTTCTGGGCTGTGCAGAGGCTTTTTTCCACCTCCTGCTTCAAAAGTAGCAGAGCTCTTGATGTCAGTTCGTGCATCTTTGCTCTGCTGGAGAGGTGCAGGTCTGGGAGCTGTCAAGGAGGCTCTTTTATGAGCACTTGAAAGGTAAAAAACATAAAGAAACCGGTGCTTGAAGAGTGGTGAGGACTAATGAAGCTGTTTTATCTTTGCCATTTGTATGTACACGGGGTGGGGGGAAAGGGAATCCTACAGAGCACAGCAAACACATGTAGGGCAGAGCAGTTAATAGGATGAAAATGAAATCAGTGCCCAGGACTTAATTGAGGAGCTGTTGTTATTCCCATCCCACGAAAAAGGGCCCCCCAAGATCAGAGATGCCAAACACTTGCTGGGTTTGCAGCCTCCCACGGGCTGTGTCCTGCAGGTCACTGACAGCACCAGGAAAGGCTGCTTGGGGCTGTTCCCTCGGTAAAGAATGAGAGAATAAATGAGGATGCAGCCAAATGATCCTCCAAACTAAAAGAGAGGAGGTTCAGGCTGGATATCAGAAAAAAAGCTCTTCCCTGGGAGGGTGGTGAGGGGCTGGGATGGAATTCCCAGAGAAGCTGTGGCTGCCCCAGCCCTGGAAGTGCCCAAGGCCAGGTTGGACAGGGCTTGGAGCAACCTGGGCTAGGGGAAGGTGTCCCTGCCTGTGGCAGGAGGTGGCACTGGATGAGCTTTAAAGCCCCTTCCAACCCAAACCAGTGTGGGATTTTTTGATCCCATAATATTTAGGGTCAGTCCCAGACCCCGAACTCCTCTGTGTGTTTGTTTGCAGCTCCACGCAGGGAGATGATCCCCTCCTGAGCAGGGAGAAGGTTTGCAGGGTCCCAAGGCAGGGAACAACACTTCACTTAGAAAACACTGAGCTCCTTTGCTCTCAGGCCACTTGCACAACGGGCCTGACGTGTTTAGTTCCCGGTGAAGTGGAAAATGCAGCTGTTCCCAAGAACTAATCCCTTAATAAACTGTCTGAAATAGGAACAGCAAAGACCCACTGAAGAGAAATATTCTAAACACTGAGCTGGGCTGCTCAGAAACTCTGTCCTGTCAGAGGTTTAAGGACTAAAGCAACCAATTTCTAATTAAAATACTGATTTTTCAGTTGTGGGGGTTTTTTTTGGGGGGAGGGGAGGATTTCTTGTGTTTTTTTGGAGTCTTGGCTTTTTTGAGGGGGGTTGGGTATTTTTGGAGTGGGGTTTTTTTTATTTTTTTGTGAGTATTTTGGTGGTTTTTGGTTTGGTGGGGTTTTTGTGTGTGTGGTTTTTTTTATTATTGTTATTTTTGTGAGATTTGGGTATTTTTCTGGTTTGGTTTTTTTTTGGTTTGGGATTTTTTTTGTGGTTTTGGGATTTTTGGCTTTTTTGGTTGGTTTTTTTTGTTGCTGTTGTTTGTTTTGTGTGTTTTTTTGGGGTTTTTGTTGTTTTTTTGTGGGTTTTTGTTTGTCTTTTTTTGTTTTGTTTTTGTGGGTTTTGTTTTGGTTTGGGTTTTTTTTGTTTGTTTGCTTTTTGGTTTTTATTTTGTTTTTGTTTCTTGTTGTTTTGGAGGTTTTGGTGGTTTTGTCTTGGTTACATACAAAATGAACAGAGATCTGGTAACAAAAGGCAGGTGGACAAAGGAGCTGCTGTTCTGGACTGAAAAAAAACCGCTTCATTTTAATTTATACCTCTGGAATTTGTTCTCACCTTTTGGCAGCATCACATGTATTAACTGGTTTTGTTCCTGTCCTTCTAGTCTTTGAACACCAGTGAATCCCACATGTGTGAATCAGTCATGGAGAAGGTTGATATGACCTGTCTTGCTTGGGATTTCCCTCTGTTCATGCCCCTGGTGCTGTTGGTATCCCAGCAGAAAGCCAGGCTTTATTGAGGTGCCTCCTTGCTTTTGAGAACCACCTTTTCTACCAGGAGAGCTGTTCCACTGGGTGGGTTTTGGCTGGAAGTATCAAGCTGTGTGGCTCTGGCTGCCTGTTCAACACCGTGCCCCCTCTCCCTCCCCAGGAAGGGCTGGCAGACCTGTCCCTGCTGTGCCCACCAGGGTGGTTCAGTGGGGCTCATCTGGGCTGTGACCCCTCCAAACCCACTACTAAGGGGCTCTTTGGGAGCAGGTGGTGACCCTGGCAGCTTTGGGAGCACGAGGATGTGCACTTTGTGGGATTTGTTCCCACTCGGCTCAAGTCACCAAGTGGTGATTTGTCAGGGGTGTTCTGAGGACACTGCCAGGACCTTGCTGTCCATGCAGGAGGTACCACCAACCTTGCTCAGCTCAGACACCCAACAAGGCAATTCCTGCTCCCACAGCAGCTCCTGTTGCTCTTAACCCTGTCCTTGTTGCTCTAAAGTGGAAAGAACTCCCTCTCCTGCACCCCAAGCCCTTCTGGTGGTTCACTGACTCCTGGTCCTGGTGGTCTTGGCCTTCAGCCCTCACTGGACAAGTGACCCTTGGGGAAGCAGGGTGGTGACAGTGCTGGGAGCTGAGCTGACCACCCTCACTGGCATTAATTCCCATTTCTATTCCACCCAAGTGATGATCCTTCTAATTTTCACGTCCCAGGAGACAACGTCAAGCGGATGCTGAAGGCCCCGTTCACTGGCAGGGAAACGAGTCCCTCCCCTGAAGGCCTGAGAGCTGTAATTACTGTGTTTAACTTGCAGAGCTGCCAGCACTGAAAATCCTGGCTGGACACACGTATTTCTCCGAGGAGGAGCTGGAATAGCAAACACCATCACTGGTCAGGAACGTGGGGAGCTGCATCTCCCCGGGGCGGGCGGGGGACGATCCCGCTGCACTCCCACCCTTGTGGAAGGGAAGTGACCCGGGGAGAGAAGTCCTGGCTGCATCTGAAGGACCTGGATTAGTTGACTGAAGGAGCATTTGATCTGATGAGCACACAGGGCTTCTTAGATCTCAAAGAAAACACCAAACAGCTGGGCATGAAAGGCAGGCTGCCCGTGCTGGACGGCCTCGCCTCTCCCCCCTGCCCTCCCCAGCTGGGCCTGCAGTACCAGTTGTCCCTGAATTTTGCTGGTTCCTCTCCCCATGAAAGGTCCAATTCCTGCAGCAGAATGATGTGGGATAACCGCCAAGGAGAGAGAGGCTGATGGTTTGGATTTTTTTGGTTCAGATCATAATATTCTGTCATTTTGAGACCACAGCCCATTTCTCTGTTCGCAGCAGAGCAAGGGGTGGCACAGGAGTGTTGTCTCACTAGAAATAACTCAACCATGGGCTTGAATTGAGCTTTTAAAATACAGGTGACCTCTCTTTGGATTCCCACAGGTTTTTTCTACTTGCATTCATTCTTGCCTTGCAAAAAAAGTGGTGTCAGGAGGAGAAAAACTTGGAGCTCCAAATGAGTCTTGGGGGAGGAAGAAACCAAGAAACCATCAGCAGGTGAGGCTGTTGTCACCTCTGGGCTCTGTGTCGTGTTTTTGGTGACGGGACATCACCTTTGGACTGCCCCAGTCTGGAAACAAGGTCCCTGTGCAGGTTGGGTGGTGCCCATCACCGTGTCTTTGGTGTCCCTGTCCCTTTGGGCACCACACCACCGTCAGCAGCTGTTCCCCACCACACGTTCAGCTGCTCTTGGAGATGAAAAACGTGTTGCACTGAGTGCTGAGTTCCTCAGGAGCTGGGTGCCTCTTGCTGAGGTGCTTATGAGAATCCCACAGGGCTATAAACACTTCTTGAAACTTTGCCTTAAAGTAATTTTTGAAGATGGAAATGCTTCAGAGACGTTTCCAGTGTGCTTGTTTTCCAGAAGCTGGCAATGGGTTCAGTGCTTGTGAAAAGCTGCCAGATACCTTCAAGGCCCCTCTTCTGACCACCAGACTCCACTTGCTGCCAAAGCTCAGACAAGAAAATGGGCCTCCTGGTCCTAAATCTGTTTTGCTTTACTTTATTTATTGTTTTAACCCCCGTTCTTGCCAGTTCTTGGGACGTGAAATTGTGAGCTGCAGCTTCTTCCTCTAATTTCCCATTTTCTGGCATCGCTGGGCCTCTTCTGCAGCACAGCCCACCAAAAAGCTTGCTCAGCTTTGCTGCATTTGGGCAGTTTCCCTCATTTGTGGGTCAGGCCGTGCAGTTCAGGCACAGGCAGCTGTTTGAAACACCAGCTCCTGAGTCCCCTGACTTCCCTTGCAGTGGCTGTTCGGTCTCTGCTTGCTGATTAAAATGATTTTTCTGCGTAACAGAAGCTCTCAGCGCCTCTGATGTGAGGAGGAATAATTAAGTCCTCTCGGTAATGCAGATAAATAATGTCTTTGGAGAGTCCTGAGTGCATCATAAATCAGCAGAGCCGTGTTCCTGAGGTGCCACCTCCCCGTGTCCCGGCGCTGAGTGATTGCAGAGGGGTTTTAGCACGTGCTGGGCAGGGATCACCTGCTGGCCCCCCATGCCACCTGGAATGGCACTGCCTGAGGGCTCTGCTGATGCCATGGTGTCCCCAGTGCCTGCCAGGGACCTGCCAGATAGTTTCTAAATAAGTTGGGATTTTGGAATGCCCCTCCTGCAAAGAGCTCCACCGTGGACGGAAACGCTCCGTCCCTGCATCAGAACTGAGGTGGAACCACACAAGTCCTGGCCTGACACAATCCAGTGCTGCACCACAGACATGTCAGTATAAATTGATATTTAGGTATCTACAGTTTTAAATGTACCTCTATGTCCATGTGCATAAGGACATTTGATTTTTTTGTTGGTTTATTTAGTTTTCTGAGGTGGAACCACACAAGTCCTGTCCTGACAGAATGCAGTGCTGCACCATAAGCACATCAATATCCATTTATATTTAGGTATCTACAGTTTTAATACATCTATCTATCCATGTATATAGTGAAATTTGATTTTTTTTGTTGGCTTCTTCAGTTTTGTTGCTGTTATTTGAACTCTGGGAGCCCACACTGAGCACCTTCCAGGTATGAGGGAAAAGAGGAGTGCCTAACAAAGAGATTCCCAAAGGAAATCGAGGGGAAATATGCAACTTTTCCACTGACTACCCAGCAGGACATGGCTGTTGGATTCTGAACTGGTTCTATCATGTTTATTCTTTGAGGTTGGTCTTCTCAGAAGACTTCCTGGGTCAGAGGAGGTGGTGGTGCCTCTGTTTTGCAGCATCCCAGGGATAAGAGCTTTAGGATCTCCCATCAGAGTGCATCCCATGAGCAGGGAAGTCCCTGATCCGTGACACTTGCTGGCTTGGGGGGGTTTCAGGCATGACCAGAGGTGGGTGTTTGGAGATGTAGGAGAATTGTCTGGTGGAAATTTGGAGCCCTAAAAGATTTGAGGTGACCCCGAGGTTGGGGAGCAGCTGGGCAGGGCTTTGTGCAGATTGGGGTGGAGATGCTTGGGTGTCCCTGAGTCAGAGGCTTCATCCATGTGCATTCCAGAGCTCCTTCCAAAAGGGTTAAACTCCTTCCTTAGAGGTTTTGGAAGTGTCTAGTTTGGCACATGATGTGCCAGTTACCTACAGCAAGTTCCAGAGCTGGAAACCAGAACGTTGGATGAAAATCCTCCCTTCATCCCTAGGAGTGACTGAAAGGACCCACCATGGGACAGTCACCCCCTCCTCTTCCAAGAGGGAACAGAGCAGGGCTGATTTGCTGCTTTGGGAGGCTCAGCCGTAGCCTGTTCCGAAGGAATGTGAGCAGCTTCCCTGTGCCGAGCCGGACTGGTCTGTGTGGGGAGGAGCTGCGGGAACGGCTCAGTGCTCCGGGAACATCCCTCTGTCGTGTGGAGCAGCTTCTCACAGTCCCCGACCCAGGGAAGGAGGAGGAGGAGGATCTCCCAGGCCGTGGTGGGGATGCTGGACCCCTCTGCAGGGATGGGAGACCTGGTAGGGCTCTGGATTCCCCCCGAGCATCATCCCAGGAGGGAGAGCTCGGGGCGGGCGCTGGGTGCTCTGCTCCTGCCTGTTCCCAGGGCTGCTGGGGATGGGCAAGAAGAGACCAATTATCCGTCTAAACACCTGAAGGAGCCGCGAGTGGCCGTGCTGAGGGTGGAGGAGCCGTCACACGGCGCTGGCAGCTGCCTCCAGTCCAGCACCACCCCTGAGGCTGCGTCCTGATGGAACCATCTGACTGCAGAGATGCTCCTGGTGCCCAGGAGAGCCGATGTCCCCGTGCTGGGGGGGGGGACACACACCTCCCCCGGCAATCGCCCTTGCAAATCGCGCGGCTTTCAGAGTCTAAGACAGAATCCTACCGAACTGATGGGGCCGCCCTTCTGAGCGCCAGGAGGTGACAACCGGGGTGACACCCGAGCTCAGAGCCTGGGAAGCAGCTCCCGCTCCCGGTGGCACCCCCAGCCCCTGCCCCACTGCCCCGTCTGGGGTGAGCGGAGCTTCACTTCTGTCCGTGCCGGAGCAGAGGGCGCTGGAGCCCCAGAAAACTCCCGAGGATGCGGCGAGAGGCTCCAGACCCGCCCGGCTCCTGCCGCCCCCTCCGCCCGCTCCGCCCTGGGCTCCCCCCGCTCCCGCCGCTCCCACGGCCGCTGGCACTTCTGTGGGGGGCTGCAGAGGGGCTGCAGAGGGATTCAGCTGCTCGCTGGGGTTTGGCGGCGATGGGTTTTTTACCCCTCGCAAGGGGCTCGCGGGTGGGACCCGCCGGGGAGAGGTGGAGGAGGGAGGGGATGGTTTTCCTTCCCACCCTCTCCCAGCAGCTCCGGGCAGTCCGAGGAGCCCAAACCCTCTTCGTGTTTCCGTCCTTCGGCCACCAGCTCAGGGCAGACTGTGCTCCTGGCCCTCCACTGGACCCCTTGGGTTTCCAGCCTCTTTTCCTTGACATCCTGAGCCAGCTCTGAGCAGCTGCAACTTCTCGCCGAAGGAAAAAGCACCTTAAAATGCCAGTGATCCCCTGCTTTTGTATTTGGGATTGTCACTAATTAGCACCCTCTTAGCCCCTCTGTGCTCTGTCACCTGAAGAATCATAGAATCATCTATGTTGTAAAAAAAAACCTCTGAGATCATCGAGTCCAAACGATGACCCAGCACCACAGAAGGTCCTCAGATTGCTTATTTACCACTTTAACGCAGTAATCTTGCTCCACTGACTGTTTTACCCCTGCCCCGGGAGCCTGGGGGTTGATTTTCAGGCTTTCCCACATTTCTCTTTGGCTGCACTCTGCTCCCCTCTGATACCTTGGTAAGACAAGAGGAAATGGCCTCATGTTGCTCCGGGGGAAGTTTAGATTGAATATTAGGGAAAATTGCTTCTCCCAAAGGGTTGTCAAGCGCTGGAACAGGCTGCCCAGGGCAGTGGTGGAGTCGCCATCCCCCGCGGGATTTAAAAGACCTGTGGATATGGCACTTTGGGGACACGGGGGGTTTGGCAGTGTTGTGTAAATGGTTGGACTCCACGATCCCAGAGGTATTTTCCAGACTCAGCGATCCTGTGATTCTATTTTCAGGGGAGCTGTGAGTCCTTTAGACTCTCCCCTCTGCAACGAGTGGAAACGCGGCCCCTGCCTGGGCTGCTGCTGCTGCTGCTGCTGCTGCTGCCCCTGGCTCATGGTACTGCCAGGCTCACAGGTCGTGGTCCCTGGGCATCGACCCCGGGGCTGCAGAAGACAGTCTGGGGGGCTGTAGGGCCGTGACAAGGGGAATCACATCCCTGAGAGCTCCTCACTTCTCCAGCCAGAGGTGGGGCAGGTCCCTCCTTCCCACGTGCAGACAGCGAGTCCCCGAGCTGTGCTTTGTCCCCCGCCTGTAGGTGTGAGGGGTCTCCTGGGCAATGAGCTCATCACAGCCCCAGAGGTTTTGCTGACTTGTAATCCCGACCTTCTCCCACCGCTGAGAGAGAGCAGCTCCCCCTTCCCCCCTCCGTTTAGCGGCTGTGCACTGGGGATAAGTGAGATGCTTAAAGGATTAACTCCTCCTGTTCCTCAGCCTCTTCCCTTTGCCATGTAAGCCAACAGAGAGAGTGTGATAGAGATTGCTGTGACCACAAGAGATTAATTAAACAGTAAGCCCTAATTACTGAGGCTAAGGCTGACCGACTTACTGTGCCTGTAAAATAGCTGAATACTTAATTTAGCCTAGAATGTGGACATAACTTTCGCCATTAGCTGAATAAACAAGGAGCACCCAAGCTAAACGGGTTGTTTGCCTGATGGATGAAGGGTTATAACTCTCCTGGCTCAGGTTTTGGGTGCCCTCCACCTCCCTCTGCCCGGCCACAGCATTTTTGGGAAGGGGGAGCTGCTTTATAACGCACCACCCTCCCTCCAGCCTGGGGGATTCCCCGCCTGTCAATATTGTTCAGCTTTCAGGCTGCTCATCGAAGTCGTTGGCATTTGCATTTCACTGCTGGTTTGGAAGACACTGAAAGGCGTAAAACAAAAGCAAACCCCGAGTCCCAGCGCAAGGCAGTGGAAGTAGGGCATCCAGCTCCTATTCCTGCCTTTCAATACCTTCCTTAATAATAACAATAATGGGTTCTGAGGAGTGAAAGTTAATCTGTAGCTCCGGAGCTTTTGTATTGTGTTTCTCCCTTTCCGTGTGCATTAACCTTTCAGATCTTGGGAGGCTGTGGGGTGGGCATTGCTTTTTTTTTAATTCCTATTATTCCTGCTCTCTGCGTGGCTCCCGATCCGGTCCTCGACACGGGACCCATTAACTGTAGCTCATCGAGCACTTCATCAGACCTTCAGTCTGCCTCGGAGCTTTGTCTCTGAGGTGGATTGGAGGTCCCGAGGGGGTTTGGAGCTCTGCTGATCTGAACACTTTGCAGAGGAGGAGAGAGAAACACAGGATGATGACTGAAAGAGGGAAAAGATAAGCAAAGGACATCTTGATTCCTCTTTCAAGATGGGGGAAATATAGTGATTTAAAGGCCTGGGGTGTGTCTGTGTACCCTTTGGTAACAAAGCCCTGGGAGCTCCCAAATCTCCTGGTTCTGGTTCATCACTTTTCCAGCAAACAATAGTGCTCAGACTGGCACAAACAACACCCTGTTGGCCACAGTAACTCCTGCATCTGCAACGTTTGGGGAAGGGGGGGAAGTTACCACTGCGCTGGCTTTGTGTTGGGCCTGTATGTGACATCCCAGTGAAGGTATCTGCAATAAAAATGAGTAAAAATGAGTGAAAATATATCTTCAGTAAAATCGAGTTAAATGCCCAATTTTTAAGGCAAATCAGCCCCCATTTTTGCACGCATCATTTTGTGCCATAATGGGAAACTCCTCCTTGTTTTCTGTCATCTGACCAAGTGGCACTAAACCCTATTCCTTTTCCTGCGTTAAAAGGACTCAAACCATCTTAAAACTGGGAAGACTTGGGATGTGCTGGTGAATGGATCCAAAAATGCCCCAAAGAACATCTCCCTGGGATGTTTTTCTGCAGAGGTGGTGATGTGGAAGGTGGGGCCTCTCACCTGCCTCGAGCTGCACCAGCATTTCCAGAGCGTTTCCTTCATCATTCACCATTCCATGCTCAAGGAGGAAGGTGAACTCTCTCTTACTGCAGCCACAGCAGGTTTGATATTGTCATTGCTCCATGTTGTTCTCTGCCGTGTTTTGGCAGATGTTGGGTGCAGAAACACCCACGAGAGCTGCAGGTGTCCATTTTCTTTCTTAGTTTCACAGCAACAGCCATCCTACAACTGAGGAAGCAGAAGGCTTGGCAGTGGCTTGCTCTCCTCATGTCATATTGTTCTTCAGTCCCCAAGTTCTTCAAAACCTGGAGGATTTTAAATTCTTCCAAACCAGCTTGAGGACTTTGGGAATCTCAGCCCAAAACATGTCAGGTGTGAACATGGAGCCATTTCCCTGGGTGTTCATTTCTCTGTGTTTTCTCTTTGTGCCTGAAGAGTTTCTCTTGCCCATCACTGGGAAGACAACAAGCTCTTGGTTTTCAGTCAATCTGTATTCAATAGTGATGCTGAAGATAATCCAGGCAGAGTGTGACTCCTTTTGCAGGGGGATTTGACATGCCCCTGATGCACTGGGAGCTTTGCATAATGTACAGCAGAGATCTGTGGGGAAAAGTACAGACAGGGCTGGGGTTATGTGGAAAGGGAACTGTCTTCAACCTGCCTTAACCTTTGGGCAAGTGACTGATGACATTCCCAAACTTCTCTGACTGTCCTTTGCTCCCAGTCTGGACCAGTAGAGTCCTGGTGCTCTGTCAGTTTTTACGAAGCTTCTCCCTCTTGGATTTCCAGAGAGATGCTCAAGTGGAGCTGAGCCCGTACATGGCTCAGGTTTGGATGAAGTTGGATTTGAAAACGTGTTTTGACATCTCGATGTTGAGAAGCATCTTAGGCAGATGTTCAGAAGAGACTAAGGAGAGGACAGACCTGAATCTTAAGGAGGATTAGATGTCTAATCATTCACAGATATGTGAAAGACAGGCTAAGGCTCCCCAAATCCCCATCCCTGGTGATCAAGTCCTCAGCTGAACTGAGATTCAAAGGAATGGAAGAGAAGATGTGAACCTGTCTTTCCCTGCTGGCTGGTCAGCCTTGAAGACCAGTGGTGTAGAAGTGATCTTAGAAATGCCAAGGATAATAAAATTGTGAAGCCTGATATACTTTTAAGTCCTTTTTATCCATAATCTGGATGGATAAAATCTGCACTGGCCCAGGTTGCCCAGAGAAGTTGTGGCTGCCCCAGCCCTGGAAGAGTTCAAGGCCAGGTTGGATGGGGCTTGGAGCAACCTGGGATAGTGGAAAGTGTCCCTTCCCAGGGCAGGGGGTTGGAACTGGATGATCCTTAGGAATCACAGACCATTCAGTGATTCTGTGATCACAGCATAGTGGTCACGAGTTCACTGCCTCAAGCACTGGCTGTGTGCAAGCAGGTTGTTTTCCCACAGAACTAACCCTGCTCCGATGGTGCTGGAGCTGGGATGTCCTGCAGTAGCACTGGGGACACTGGGCACCACAGAGAAGGTTCTTCTCTGTCTTCAACACTGGCCAGCCTTCACTGTGTCCTGTGATTCCCTGGTTACCCACTGCTGTGAATTTTCTAACTGTGGTGTTGTTCAGGTCCTGCTCGCTGGAGAACTGTCTGAGCTGGTTATCGAGCGACCTGGAACATGAAGCAAAGATGCCAGACTGAGTTCACGTGACTCCTTCCACACCAAGGAATGGCTGCTGGGCTTCATTCGTGGTCCATCTACAAAGGAACTGAGTTCAAGAGGAGCAGAACTCGTACAACCACTCCTGGTCTCCAGGGGTTCACTCGGGGTGGAGAGATGACCTGGAGAAGGTGCTGAGCTGGGACTGAGTCCCTGCTCTCCCTCCCTGCCCTGCATGGCTGGAAGCACCTCAGTGTCAGAGGTGGCAGGTGCCTCAGGTTCCCTCTCCTCAGTTCTGCCCATTCAGACCAAGCCTTGCACACAGTGCACTCGACCTGCTGTGTCCTGGGCTGGCAGGGCTGGGTGCTGCTCTGGGGTTGGGGTGGTTTTAGCTTGGAGGTCCATGCAGGGATGGAATTGCTGTGCCAGCAATTGCTGTGCCAGCCAGGCTTTGCCATCAGTGCTCCCAGAGCTGATGAGCTCCCAGTCAAGGCTCTTTCCTTTTCCACATTTGTGGACCAGCTGAGGGTCTCTGACTCCAGGGGTTTGGGCCACTCTGTTACAGATATTACAGACAACACCACGACCATGACACCTACATAAGAGGAACTGTATCTTCGAGGGGCCTCTTTTCCCTTTGTTCACTCTTTTATCTTTTTATCCTTGCTAAATTTATCAGAGCATCTTTCTCCCTGCCCTCCCCTCTCTGGCTTTTGCATGATGCCTTTCTGCATCCTCTGGCAGACTCGAGCACAATCTTTTAACAATTTTCTCTACCTGCATCTCAGCAGGATTTTCCTCCAGCACAGCTGGTGCAAAATGAGTGCATGGGAGTGAGGAGAGCAGGAATCAGTGGCCAGGAACGCCTCAGTAAGCTGCTTTTCTTGGCCTGAAGCTCTGGACCGTCCTGAGGGCTGGAAGGAGATGTGCAGTCTGTGTTGTTTGTTTATTTTTTAAGGGAAATGTGCTCTTGGGAGCTGCTCTGCTTGGCAATAACCTGGGTCCAGAGCTTCCAAGATGGGATTGAAGTGGCTGCTCTGTTCCTCACTTTTGCAAATTCTGAGAGCAAATAATACTCTGTCTACGGTTCTCTGACCCCTGAGCTCACCTGGGCACAAGGAAACCTTGGCCTTCCCTCTGAGCTGCTCCAAGTGTAGGGCAGGACCCAGGTGAGTCAAGGCATGATGGGGTTTCTCTCTTAAAGGAAAAAAATCTGCTTTTCTGCTGCCATTTCTGACCTGCTCAGAGGGGGGATGACAACTGAGGGGATGTTGGGGTTGTGTCCCTAAATTTTAGCCACTGTCCCTCACACAGGAGACCTGTGCTCCTGCCTCTGGAACACAGCAAACTGAAAGTCCTCTTTGTGATTTAACCAGAAACACCCCCAGACATGGATCTGGGCTGTCCCAGGAGTCTCTGGGATCTGCTGTACCAGGGCAAATAAACAGTCCCATGGGTGCTTTCTGTGCTCCAAGTGTCCCAACCATCCGACAGGATCAGACCTGCAATATTGTACCGTTTTCTCTGCCCTGTCTCTGCCTTGCCAGATGGAAGTGCTGCTCCATTAAGCCCAGTCACCTGTCCCAGGCTTGGGATGGAGGTGAAAGTCCAGGGAGATGCTTGGTTGCCTGGCAAAGCTGCTCAGGGCAGAGGAAGGCTCCTTGTTGAAGCAGAATCAGCCAGTGTTGGAGAGCAGAGTGATTTCCTCACCTCTGTCTTTGGGGCTTATGAGGAGGAGTTACTCATGACTGAATCCATTTTTAGAATTTGCCAGGGGATGCTCTTTGCCCTCCTGTAATGGGAGATTATGGATGTCTGACCTGTTTCAGCTCTCTAAATTTTTTGCTTTCTCTTAACTCCCCTGCTTTTCTCATAATCTTAAAAAGCCCAACTAAATCCTGACGCTTCCCCTCTCAAAGCTGAATAATCCTTGCAATTGCAATCTCTTTTTCTTCTTTAAGGCTTTCAGTGCTTAAGATCTGTGTGATCTTCCTTATGGTGTGGGGGGAAAAAAAAACCAACAAAAAAACACCACCCCCCCCAAAAAAAAAAAAAAAAAGCCCTGAGCACGCAGATTGAGGGAAGGGCAAACTGTGGTTTCATAGAACATCCCCACGGCAGGCTGGGATCATCTTCTCCTCGTCACAAACACCCCCACCACCCTGGCTCTGACTTCACTGCAGTGCTGTGGTGGGGAGCTTGTTCCTGGGAGAAAGGAGATGGTTTGGTGGCTGTAGGAGGAGAGAAGGGGATGTGGAGGTCAGAATTTTCCCTGATTCTCAATAAGACCTGATGCAAAAGATATTTTTTTTTTTTGTTCACTTTTCAGAGCTGTTGTGTCATTCACCCACTCCACTGATCTTGTATCTTGATCTTGATGGAAAATAACGTATTTCTTTTTTTTTTTCCAGATGCTGATTTCCCTCGGAAGAGGGTGGGGGATTACTGAAAATGGCATTTCCTCTTCTAATGTTTACTGAGAAAAAGAGTCAGATTTTCCCAGTGAAAAAGGCCACAGAATATATTAGATTTAGTGGCCAGAAGCAGAGAAGTGAAAAATGTAGACAACTGCATAAATCAGCTGAGGGAAACTTGATTTTCATGTGAGAGATAAACGCATCACAGAAAGAAACACAGTGAGGATGAAAATGAAAATGTTTTTAGGGAAAACTTTCTCCTGCCCTGCTCATCCTGTGAGCTCCCTGCACCTCTACAAAATAGGGAAACTTTCCCTGAAGACCCATTTGTGTGGATGAGCTCAGCAGAGCTCGGGGGTGAAGAGCTACAGGAGGAAACACTCATTTTAACGCGTGCCCGGGGTCTGTTTGAGTGTAACGGGGATGCTGAAACACTTCAGCGTCTGTCTCTGTGCAAAGTTTTCCCCAAAGCCTCCAGCACTCAGTTTAACCAGCAAATTAATAAAAACAGGGGTGGAGAAAAAGTCTTATTTTATTGCCTTCCCAGCAAGCACACGGGCAGGCAAATCACGGATTGGAGCTGCTTCTCGCTGCCCTGCTCCCCTGGGCTGGCACAACCCGGGTGCCCGTGTCCCTGTCGGGGGGGGGCTGGTGGCTCCCGCTGTGTCTGACCCTCGAGGCAGAGGATGTTTCGAGGCTGCGCCTTCTTCCCTCTCTCTTTTCTGCCGTGTCTCGGCGAGTTAGAGCCGCTCCCGGCTCCCCTCGGCAGCCGCTGCTGCCTCCGAGTGTGTCTGTGGCTCTGCTGCGGCGTGAGAGAGCCCTCCAGACACCAAACCCCCCTCGGGTAACAAGCCAGTTTCTTCCAGAGAGTCACCCTTTGCCTCTTGCCAGACCTTATTTGTGTCACTTGTGGATGCTGCCAGCCCTGTCCCTGTCTCCCGAAGCCGGCAGATGTTATTGCTACAGGCTCGCCTGGTCGGTGGGTTGGTTTTGAACTGAGACAGCTTGGATGACTAAGGCAAAAAACACATTAGCAGCAGGGTCCAGGGTTTCCTTGCTGTGGGGGAAGCGAAAATGCCCCCCTGTTGACAGCCCTGACTTCTCCGGAGGGTCCCTTCTAAAAAGTTAATAGTTTGTGTCCCAAATTTAGCCGAAATGCTAAAGCATTTCCTCCCCAGCCACTGCAGTGGCTGTTGCCGTGCGGCGCTCCAGGAGCGAGGAGGAGTTCTCTCTCTGACTCGTGGTGGAGGGAAGCAACAGAGGGTGTTGGAATAAACAGGATTAAAGGATTTCGTCCATAAATACAGGATTAAAGGTATCCAGTGCTCTGCAGGAGTCATTCAAACCAAGGAGAAACAAAGTAAGTTGTCCAGAAGGGCGCAGCTCTGTTTCAATCCAGCGCATCCCTTCACCGCTTTGTCCCCGGGCGCTGCTGCGGGGGCTGCACCCCCGGCCCCCCGCATCCCTCCCTGCCCCGGGGGCTGCGGACCGAGCCCCCCGCTTGCCCCGCACCCCCAGTCACTGTCCCCCCCGGCTGAGCCTTCCCGGGGGCTTCTGATGGCACGGACGGGGGTGCTGCGGGGGCTGCGCGGTGGGGGCACCCCTGGGCGCGGCAGCTGGGCAGGGCAGGGCACATCTGGGCAGGGCACATCTGGGCAGGGCACATCTGGGCAGGGCGCGCAGGCGCGGGGGCCGCCTCGCCTGTGCCCCCCGCCCTTTTCCAGCCGGCAGCACCCCCTTCCCGGCCGGCAGCACCCCCGGCCGGGGCTCTGCGCGCCCGCGGAGCGCTGCGCAGGGGCACGGGAGGGGGCCATCCCTCCTTCCCCCGGGGAGGAGCCGCGGCTCCGCCGTTTTTACCGGGGTGGGCGGTGGCTGCCGGGCCGGGCCGGGCTCCATCCTCCCTCCTCCCGCCCCCCGGTGCCGGTGACTGGGGCGGGCGGAGCCGCGGCGGCCCCATTGGCTCCGGGCATCACATGCGGCGGGGCCGGGCCGTGCCGGAGCCGTGCCGGGCTGGGCTGGGCTGGGCACGGCGAGCGCTCCCGCGGCGGGCACGGCAGCAGCGCAGAGCCCCTTCCCAGCCCAGCCGAGGCACCGCGACCACCGCGGCCGCCCCCCCCGCCGCCCCGGCCATGAGGTCGGGCCGGAGAGACGGCACCTGTGCGGGGAGGTGAGCGGAGCCCCGGCGCCTTCCTCCTGCCCCCGGGCAGCCACCGCGGCGGGGGAAGCGCAGGGGGTGGAGGAAGGGAAAGGGATTTTTATTTTTATTTTATTTTATTTTATTTTTTATTTTTTATAATACATCAATATATTTTTGCTGCGGTCAATCCCGATCCCGCGACTGAAGCCCCCGGAGGGAGAAGTGCTGCGCGCTGTGATGCGTCTTCCTCTCGCCTCGGCTGCCAGTTTGGATTGTAGCGCCCGGCTCCGTGCACCGCGAGGATGGCTCGGTTTGGGGATGATCTGCCGACCCGCTATGGAGGTGGAGGGCCGGCCGGGGCTGGAAGAGGGAGCAGCCGGCAAGGTGGCCCCCAAGCCGGCCAAAGGATGTATAAGCAGTCGATGGCTCAGAGGGCCAGGACTATGGCTCTCTACAACCCCATCCCTGTCAAACAGAACTGCTTCACAGTCAACAGATCCCTCTTCATCTTCAGTGAAGATAATGTTATACGGAAATACGCCAAGCGAATAACAGAATGGCCATATCCTTTCAGGGAGGCTGTGTGGGCACGGGGGGGGAAGGTGGGGAGGGGGAGAGGGAGGCTGAGGGGAAGAGACCCCTCTGGGCAGCGCAGGATGAGTGTCTGGGGCTAATGCAGACGTGCATGTGTGAGCCAGGGTGTGCGGTGGGTGTGTGTGCCACGGATCCCTGTGCCCGACATAACGCACGGCCGTGTCCATGGGGATCACAGGGAGCTCCTCCTGTGGGCACAGCAGAGGGTGTTTTGGGGGTGCCCTATGCCAGGGCTCTGTGTCACACATACGTGCATGCCAGTGTGTCTTTAGGTGTGAGGTGGACATGTAGATTTACATTCCCTACAATTTAAGTCGGCTGCAAAGGGTTCTGTGAGGTTCATGCCGATGAATCCTGATTCTTATTTCCATCTTGGAGCCTTCCAACTCTTCTGTCTCACTCTGAACAGCAGAAGGGATAAAAATGGTGACACCTTAGCATTAAAGCTGCATTGATAGTAGGGACATTGATAGCCCAGCTACCTGGCGAATCTCAGGAATACAATCATTGCAGCTCAGGTTTAGCACATCCCCTAAACCTGAATCCATTAGAATCAACACGAATCATGGCACTCTGATGAGGTGCGTAGTCTAAGCTTAGGCTGTACTAAAAAAAAAAATATTAGCAAAGCCTTGAGGCAGAGGGAGGCAGTAAGTGGGGAGAGGGATCGTCTGCTGTGTGGTGAAAGGGGCAGATGCTTCCTGTCCGAGCCCCAGCTCCCAGGCCGAGTGATGATCCTCAGGAGGAGGCTTTGCTGGGAATGCTGGTTGTAAGCCATGAGCAAAGGGGAGCAGAGTGTTTGAGGCCACCAGGGAGTAGCTGATGTGTGTGTGTGTGTGTACAGGAGTGCATCGCACTGGGGGTCTCAAGGGAGCCGGCTGCTTTCTTTTCATCTGATATCACACCCCTGTTAATCCCCAGCTAACGGCAGCCAGGCCTCCTCCCAGCCTCCTAGCAACACTTTCAGTTGCCACAGAGGCCAGCTCCTCTTTAGGCTTCCCCAGTTTTCACTTCCTGAGGGGCTCACAGGAAAAATACACCCATGGAGCGAACGCACTTCCCTTCTCTCTGAACACACACACGTATTGATCTTTCTGTCCACGTTATACAATCCCAGGGATTGCTGTGCTTCCCGATCCATTTCTCCTTCCCCGCATTCCAGCGTGGATAAACAAGCCCCATAGCCCCGGTGGCAGGCAGAGCATCGCCCTGCCCGCGAGGCCGGGCGCAGTCTGTCCCTGCCCTGCCTCTTGGGCCACTCGGCTGCGTCTTTCCCGGGGGTGTGGGGAGGGGATCCACGGCTCTGCGGAGCCGGTGGGATCGGCGGAGCCACCGGGACCGGCGGAGCCACCGGGACCGGCAGAGCCACCGGCCCTTCCCCGCGGGGCCGCTGGGCGGGCGGGGCCGGGCGCTGTCCGCGGTGCTGAGCCGAGCTTTGCGGGGTGCTGAGCCGAGTTTTGCGGGGTGCTGAGCCGAGATTTGAGGGGTGTAGAGCCGAGCTTTGCGGGGTGCTGAGCCGAGATTTGCGGGGTGCTGAGCCGAGATTTGCGGGGTGCTGAGCCGAGTTTTGCGGGGTGCTGAGCCGAGATTTGCGCGGTGCTGAGCCGAGCTTTGAGGGGTGCTGAGCCGAGATTTGAGGGGTGCTGAGCCGAGATTTGAGGGGTGTAGAGCCGAGTTTTGCGGGGTGCTAAGCCGAGCTTTGCGGGGTGTTGAGCTGAGCTCTCCAAGGTGTTGAACCGAGCTCTCTGTGACGCTGAACCCAACTCTGTGTGGTGCTGAGCTGAGCTCTCCGCGGTGCTGAGCCGAGCTCTCCGAAGTGTCGAGCCGAGCTCTCTGCGGTTTAGAACCGAGTTCCCCGCGGTGCTCAGCTGAGCTCCTGCGATGTTGAACAGAGCTCTCCACAGTGCTGAGCTGAGCTGACCGCGGTGCTGAGCCGAGCTCTCCACGGTGCCGACTGGTGCTGTCCTTGGTACCACGCCGAGCTCTCCACAGTGCTGAACCTGGTGCTGAGCTGAGCTCCCCGCCGTCCTGAGCTGAGCTCTCCACGGTGCTGAGCTGATCTCTCCGTGGTGCCGAACAAATAGTCCCTGGTGCTGAGCAGAGCTCCCCGCCGTGTTGGACTGATCTCTCCCTGGTGCTGATCCTTTCTCCCCGTGGTGCTGAGCCTCTCCCCGTGGTGCTGAGTTTCTCCTCATGGTGCTGAGCCTCTCCCTGTGGTGCTGAGTGGATCCATCTCCCACCCCCAGGCCCCTCTGCCCTCCCTGGTGCAGCTCTGCCCTGGTAGAACCGGGGCTCGGCACAGCTCAGGGCTGGAGACAACAGCAAAAGGAGGGACCCGGTGCCGGGTTGGGATCCTTCCCCTGGGATTGCTTCTCTCCTACATCCCGACAGGGCGCTGGTGATTTTATTCTCACTGGGAGAATTGCAATCCAGCAGTAATTCCCGTTTTGGACCTGTGTACACACTCTAAATCAAACTTTTCCAGCCCATCACTTTATTTGCACCATGTGTTGAAGGGAAATGTTTCTGAAGGACAATTCAGCAGATGGTGCTCAGCTGTATTATCTATTCTGAGGCAGTTCAGTTTATCAATCTCATTTTAAACCAATGATTATTAATAGGTTTTTGTTTCCTTTGGACCTTTTGCTTTCTTGCTCCCAAATTCCTTGAGCAGCTCTGACTCTCTGTAAAACTCTGACTCTTTCAAAGAAGAGAGCCAATTGCCTACTTTTCTTCCAAACACAACCCAGAAAGAACTGAGGAAGTCAGGGAGACTGAATGCCTTCAAAAATACGAGAAATCTTAGAATGCTCCATTAATGTGACTTTGGGGGTAGAAATGGGATTTGGACGAGGTTCTCCTTCTGTTGTCCAGTCTCTTCTTTAACTTTTTGGTCCTCACTCCATTTGAATACATGATTTTAGCTACAATCATAGCCAATTGTATCGTGCTGGCTCTGGAACAACACTTGCCGGATGGAGACAAGACGCCGATGTCGGAGAGATTGGTGAGTTGCATTTATTTATGTGCAGTTTTTGTTCTGCTCTGATGCAGAAAACACTCAGCCCCCCAGTGCTGGGAGTGCTGGCATCTATTTTAAAGATCCACACGTAAACAAACAGGCATTGATCTGCCAATCACAAAAAAAAAAATCGCTCAGTGCCAACCAGAAGAACTCTCCCCTCCTGATCCCATCTGCACAAATGCTTCATCACTCCAGCCAGCCCTGCCCAGCAGCAGGAGAGGAGATGGAGCTTCTGTTCTCATCAGAAGAGCTACAAACTCAGGTTGTCTCTAAACCAAGACAAGAAAGGACTGATAAATGCTTAGAATTACCTCTGGAATCAAATAAACTTCTGTGATATTTTCCCAGGGAGTGGCAGAACAGAGTAACCTTTTAGGTTCAAGAGTCTCTTCCTGCCACTGTGCATATGAAGGATCCTACAGAGCAAACTTTGGGTTTAGATGATTGCACTTCCCTTCCAACAAAAAAGAAACCAACTTACAGAGGAAAATAATTTCCCTGCAGGCTTTATGGTAATGAGCCCAATTACCTTATTTCAAAAGAAAATAGAAGAATAGCTTCAAAACAGTTCTTCCATTTATCATGTAGGAAAAAATGTGTAACACTTATCATGTAGGAAAAATGTGTAACACTTGGGTTGATTTTTCTCCTACTGTTAATGATCTGGAAAGTCTTGCATGCCCAAATGCATTAATCCTGGTGCATGTTCAAAGGCTGAATAAATATGGATGAATAAATATGGATCCATATGTGTTTGCCATGTAGATATTATGTTATGCAAACAAAAATAATATTAGGCTTGCTGCCAAAAACTCGAGGCCCTGTACACTGGTTGCTGCAGTTTCCAAGGGTGGGCAACTCTCACAATCTCATCCTTCAGAAGCAGGAAAAGTGTGTTAGTGATGGATCCAAAAGGAGCATCAGGGTCACCTAAATTGGAAATGGAGCTGCTCCTGCTGCCTGTTCACCTCCACGGGCTTTGCTTATTGTCCCTGAATTATTTCTGCTTAACAAGTGAGGAGGATAAGATGAATACATGCATTTCTGTTGATCTCTCTGCCATTTAACATCCTCTGTGTGCTTTAGGAGGGGTCAGCGAGGCCAGCCTGGGGCTGTGAGCAAAGCACAAGTTTAGGCCCAGGGTAGTGACTGAGCTGGAAAACGCTTTCCATGGTTATGAACATGTGGACTGGTGAAGGGAGAAACAGTTTTGTGGCTGTTTTGGTCTGGTTACCCTTTGGTGATGTTTTAAGCAGCAGCAGGTGTGGTTAACAAGTTGGTTTTAGGTTTCTCTGTGTCCCCAGATTTATAAGGGGATTCCACAGGTGTTTTATTGTCCTTTTCCCCACTGTATTGATTCCATTTTATGGCACAAACACCTTCAGTTCCTGCTCAAATCATTCCAAAGGGGGCACTGGTATTACCACCAGATATTGTAAGATAACTGTGTGTATTAAATGCAGTCTCTGCCTTGTCGGCTCTGCCTTGGGTGAGGAAGGAAGAATTAACTCCTGATTTTCATCCCTGTTGTGCACCATTGCCTTTGATCCAGGTATTCTTAAAACATTTTAGCTACAGCACATTCATAACTCTGAAGTATAAAGGGGTTTAGTGTGGAATAACACAGAGTCTTTACAAGTCATGAAATATCTTTTATTTTCAACATATGCTGGAAAGATTAAGCATTGTGAGTAAGAAAAAGTGTCTTCTGGTTTCAAAGTGAAGCTGCTTTAGAACGTTCCTGCTGCTTCCACAGACTGGAAGTTGCTTCATTGAAAATGTTACAAGTCCATGTTAAACCAGAGTGGGTGAACATTCCCATACATTTACAGGTTTGTTGAGCCAAATTCTAATCCTCTGCAGAACAGCAGGTGCTTTTGGGCTGTCTTTGGCAGGAGTGGAACTGGCCTTTTCTTGGTTAATGATTGATGGATATATATTTCCATCTCCTGGGTTCATTGAAATATTCAAATTGGAGTGAGGGCTCATCACTGAAGAGTTAATCAGATGTTAAGGATGTGAGATGCACATCACGAGCCTTTGATGACTGGAGATGTAGGCAGAGCTGTTGAAGTAAAACCAGAGCTGCCTGGGTACTTTATTCCACAGATACAAAGACAAAAATCTTAAGACTGTCTGTTTGTTAAAGCTGAGGAGAAGAGGGAGGAGCCCATACAAACATTTTAATGATTTTTGTCTTCTAATCAACATTTTCTTCTATTTATCTCCCCTGAGACCCAAGAGATGAACCTGCAGTGCAATCTCACTTGGCTGTTTTCTGTGCTCCTCTTACTTTGACAAACAGGGCTAATGAAGCACAAGTGATGCCTCAGTACCTCCAATATTTCAGGATTTGGAATGGCTGAGTTAGGAGGGATTTTTCTCTGTCCATTTCCTGTGAGTGGTTTGTAGCACAGAAAAGCATCACTTGGCTCTGGCGTGGAAATTTTGGACAAAAGCTCCGAGAAACACCAGTTTGGTGGTCAGAGAATTTAGTGGTGAACCGGAGTACTGGTTTCGTCTTCAGACAAGAGAAATCAGCTTGTTCTCCCACCAGCAGCAGACTGACCTACCCCCGAGGTTCTTGCCTGCTCTGAGCTGGAGCTCTCACGTGCTTTGGTTGCTGGAAGGGTTTAATTCACATCAGCAATTGTCCAGTGGACAGAGATGCTGCAGATTTGCTCCTGCCCATCTCAGTGAGTGCCTCAGCCAGTGGTTGTAGAGTCAGGCTCCCCGTGCCCCAATAAATATTGCATTGTTTGTACACACTGGAATGCTGCCAAGCTAAAAGATGCTGAGGGAGTTGTACTGAGTGGCCCAGAGCCTGGTGCTGAGAGCTCCAAATGTGAGACTGTGAACTTCCCCTCCCAGCCCTGAATGGCCTCGCTGGTGGATGCTCACGATGCTCTTGGCTGTGCAGGCTGAGACACGCTCCTTCCCTCCCTGCTTCCTTCCCAATGACTCAGTTTTCCATGAGAAGCTTCAGGTGACTTTAGATTTGGCCCAGTCTGACAGAGGTGATTTCAGAACCTGCAGGAGAGGAAATCCCTTTTCTGCCCTGCTCTGGGGCAGCCCCTGTTTGAAGACAGCAGGGGGTCTGTAGGACGTTCCCTGCAGGGCTCGGGCTGGTTTTGATGTGAGGACAGATATGACTTTTCTCAGATATTCACTGTGACAGCTTTGCAATTTCCTAATGGATTGAATGCTTTATCCCATCCACAGGCACTTCCTGCAGCCATATGTGAGCTGTTCGTATTAACCTTTGCATGAACAAAACCCTTCACACCCAAACCCATCAAGGCCGTCGCATCCAAAGGCCAAGGAAAGACACTCGGACGTGGACTAGGAATAGTAATGACTTTCCAGACTCAGAAGTTGTTTCTGATCTGAAACATATTGATTAAATGTGTGTTTGGCCCAGTCTCAAGCTTTTCTGTGTCCACAGCAAACAACTTGCTGGCACAGCTCTGGCTGCTGCCCAGATTCTCCACCCTCCTTCCCCGCTCACACACTGACACTCATTATCACCTGCTCTCCTGCTCTTGAACCCAAGCAGGGCACAGCCTCCTGTCTGGAGGGGGCTGCAGGCCGTGCTGGCAGCAGGGATGCTGAGCCCACGGCAGTGCCATTCCAGCGCTGCCCAGGGCATCTCACCCGTGTCCTTGCCCTCCTTCCGTCACGCACAGTCCTGTGAATCCTTTTTTGGACCTCGACCCAAAGGGGCACATCTCGTTGTGACTGCCCTGGTTCTCAGGCTGAGTCAGTGCGAATTTAGGCAGGCTTTAGAAAAGACCCTCCTTCCATCCCTTCTTATTTCCCCAGCTGCTCACTGCCAACCTGACTGGTTTGCTTCGTAATAAATACCCAAATCCATCTGTGAGCCCTCCTGCTTCCCTGGAAGCTCAGAACTTCTTTGACTCGCTTCCTAAGCGCTTTGTGCAGTCCTAGCTTTGGGAAGAGCATATCCTATCAAACCCTGGAGTACCTGAAGGCTGGCTCTTTAAAGCTGGGAGCTGTAATCACAAGGCACCTGACCTAGATTGAGCAAAGACTGGGAGCAGAGTAGATATGAGGCTTCAAGGAAGTGAGGGAGTAATGTGGAGGAGTGGATGTGGGTAAAGGTAGCTTTTTTTGGGTGTGTTAGAAGAGTTATTTTTAGAGGCACGCTCGTAGTTGTGGGATGGAAATATGGGATGGGCTGGGAGGCCTTTGTTTCCACGGATTATCCATAGCTGTTGAACTAGGAGGTGTTGTGGGGTTGAAGAGCAGTCCCTCTGTGCATGAGGGAAAGTAGAGGAGCAGTAAGGCAACTTCTGAAACCACATAGGATGATTTGTGACCCCCTCTTCCTTATTCCCTCTTTTCTGTCTGGGTTGATCCCTGGGATCCCTCCAGCTCTTGCTGTGGAGCAACTGCTGGAAGAAGATGCTTATTGTAGGATTTCTGTTGAAGGTTATAAAAGGTCTGATGGCCTTTGTCGCTGTTTCTCTGTGGGTAAACAGCACTGGGAGGGGCAGCTGGAGGTCTGTCAGTGCTGGTTTGTGTCCTCTGAGCAGCACTGGGGAGGCTCTGTGGAGGCACAGAGGGCTTGGAGGTGCTGCTGCTTGTGGAAACATCTCCTTGAGTGGAGGAGAAGTTAGTTTTGGGTGTGGGTTTTTATTTTCTCCTCTCCATTTCAGCCAAAGGCCTGCAGTGAGAGCTCAACTTTGCCCTGCTGTGTTTTTCTGTCTGGCCAGTCAGTGCCTGGGTGTGACCTGCCGGTGACTGTCACCTTGCCAGGCCACAGGGGAGTGGGAGGGGGGGTTGCTGAGGCAGGAAAGGTGGAGGGAATGGAGATAATACAGGGTGAAGGATGAAGTGTGTGGAAGAGCTGGGCCCTCTGAGGTGTGTAGGGTGTTGATTTGTAGAAATAAAACCTTAATTCAGCCCCTGATGGAAAAGCCTGTCCAGAGGGAGCATTTTCCAGCAGCTTGGAGGCATCTGCAGTGATTAGTGCTCTCTGGTGGGCTTGCTGAGTTGGGATGTACCTCCAGCCAAGCCCCTGTGGGGGGGATGTGCTGTTGTGTTACACAATCACAGACCAGGTCAGGTGGAGGGGCCCACAGTGTCCCAGCTGGTGCCACCTCCCCGCTCCAGCAGGGCCATCCCATGGCACAGGATTGCATCCAGGTTCTGGAACATCCTCAGTGAGGAGACTCCACCACCTCTCTGGTCTCTGTTCAGTCACTGCCCAGCAAAGAGGTTCTTCCTCATGTCCAGGTGGAACTTCCTGGGCACCAGTTCCTGCCCGTTCCTCCTGTGCCATTGCTGGGCCCCCCGAGCAGAGCCTGGTCCACCCTCTGCCCCCTCCCTGCAGGCCCTGATGG
>NW_016690340.1:2050362-2067830 GCF_001604755.1 Lepidothrix coronata | reverse complement strand
CCTCTCAGTCTTCTCTTCTTGAGGCTGAACAGGCCCAAATTTAGGAGTGAAAAACCCGGTTTTCTGTAACAAGTGCTGTGACCAAAGTGTGGGTCTGGGTCAGAGCTGAGCAGGAGCTGGTCAAGCACATCCCTGTGTCAAACCTGCTCCTTCCTCCTGGGCCCACGAGCCTTGACATTCCTGCTTCTTCTGGAGAAGAGAACAAACAATCCCCTTTTGTCAGTAGTTGAATTGCAAAAGGGAAGCAACTGTCCATCAAAGAGCAGCTCAGCCCCATGGCTCTGATGGCCAGAATGCCACTGAAAAAAAAAAGATTTCTAATCTCTTAATTTGGAAGTTTGCTCCTCTTTGGGAAGGGCTGCTTTACTTCCATTGACTTCAGCTGAAAACAGGGATCTGAGGCACATTTGGAAATTGGTTACAGGTGCCAAAGCCAATTAACATGGGCTTGAAATCAATCTCCTCTGCTTTTACCTCTTTGTTCCCATTTTTTGCCTACGTCTTTGACTTCCAAATGTACATGTTTTCATTTGGCACTGAATTTGTATTGAAACTCCTGTCAATAACTCAATACTAAATAATCTATAATAAGGAAATATATATATATAATATATATAATATATATTATAAATATATTTTTATATATATAGCATATATATTATAAATTGTATAAATCATATATATTGTATATTATATTATATATTATATATTATATATTATAAATTGTATAAATCGTATATATTGTATATTATATTATAGATTATATATTATATATTATATTATATATATATCTTGCATGGGGTTGTAATGTAGTATACTGCTTATTTTATTTATATGGGCTAGAGGGCTGATGCTTTGAAATTAGAAATAAAGGACTCCTAGTGATGGCTATATAATATTATATATTATAAATACAATATAATATAATAATGTATAATAGAATATAATAATGTATAATACAATAATGTACAATATAATATAATATAATAATACTGAGACATCTGTGGCCATTCTGTGTTTGTGATCTGCAGGTGACTGTCACCTTGCCAGGCCACAGGGGAATGAGAGGTGGAGTTGCTGAAATAAATGGTTTAGATGAAATAAATATATAACAGAAATAATAACTGCAAATATATAAAATATAAAGTATAGAAACATATTTTAATATAAATATATAATTAATAAATATAAAATAAATAATGAATATGAAATAAATATATAAAATAGATGAAATAAGTGGTTTAGTAAAACTGGGGAGACTAAGTTTAATTTCTCTGTAGGAGGTAAGACATGAAGTTGAGATCCCAAGATCTGCCCCATAGATCTGAGGCACAAATCTTATTGTTCCTGCTGAGAGGGAATGGGGTTTTCTCCTTGAATCAGACACACAGTGAAAGGAAAACAAATGAGACTGTGGCTGTGGAAATTGAGAAAATGGAGGAGAAAGAGTGAAGGAGGAACCAATGGAATAAATGATAAATAAATAATTTCCTGTCAGTGTTCACAAGCTTTCTGTGCTGACTGTTAATCCCCAAGATATCCTCTTGTTTCAAGTTCCTGGATGAATGGTGAAGCACTTCTTTTTCCATGTCAATAACCACTGGAATATGTGATAGCAAGTTTAAATATGCCCTTAGAGCAAAACTTCAGCTTTGAAATTCCTGCTGGAAAATTGCGTGGAAAGAACGGGGCGAAAAAAATCAGAAGGAAGGCAAATAGAATTCCCAGTTTCAAAAAGAAAGAAAAATTACTTCCAGAGAAATAATAATGAAATTCCTCTTTGTGCTCCGGGAAAGTTTCAGCTCCGGGAGTGGAAAAGGGTGTGAAGTTGGTGCCTGGAGCCGTTCATGTGACTTGATCCCCCTGATCTTTGTTCTCTTTCAGGACGACACTGAGCCCTACTTTATTGGAATATTTTGTTTCGAGGCTGGGATAAAAATCATCGCTCTGGGGTTTGTTTTTCACAAAGGCTCTTACCTGCGGAACGGCTGGAACGTGATGGATTTCGTCGTGGTCCTCACAGGGTAGGTGACGTCTCACCCCGACTTTAAGGGGGCCTCTCACTCCGATTTGTGTTGGTTTTTACCTCTGGGTTGGGGTGGGATTGATTTGAGGGAAATATTATATCCCTACATTTCTGACTGTAGGATTTGTTGTGCTGAACGAGTCACTTTTAGAGTGTTGGAACCAACTAAAAAGCGGTTTTCCTCAAGGATATTTATTTGTTGGTGTTCTGGTGGGTATCTTATCCAGAGTTTTCCTGACATTTCCCTGGCTTTGCAGGTTCTGTTTGCCACTGGTACTTGAGCCTGATTTAAACCAATCTATTTAGCATTACAGGATGACTTTAAAAGTCAACATGGAGCGTGCTAACAAATTAAAAGCATCCCCTTTTTAAGCTATTACAACTCTGAAATCAGCAAAGTTTTTGCAGGAGTGCATTTGTTCTGCTACCGAATAACTTTTCTGAACAGAATTCAAAGATGCTTGAAAAGAATTCAAAATGTCTTATTAAGGCAAATGTCACCCGTGTATGTTGTGCAGTGGTTTGAAATGATGTCGCTGGTTTCTTTCTTGGAAATGCTCACAATATTTTACATTAGAAACTGTTGTAATGTGTATTTATTTATATGAATGGAGGGTATAACGGAAACAGGAATATTAAGTAGCACTTGTAGTCTACAAATTGGGCTTTAAAGCTCCAAAGGAAATGTTCCCTGAGGTCCTGAGCTTGCAGCCTTCCGCTTGGAAGGATTTCAGTCAGTTTTCCCCCAGCCTGGTGTTAACATGCTTCCCAAATCCTTCCTTTCCCACACCTTCTCTGCTCCTGTGTGTGAATGTGTCCATATTTTCTGGTTAGTGGTGGAGAGCAGGGAAATGCCTGCACACATATACAAATGTATTCATTTGCCACATTATCACTGGAATTCTCTTTGCATTCAGGGCACGATGTGATCCAGCAACTGAGAGGCCAAAGGGAATCCTTTATGCATTGAGAGGAAGAGAATAAATATGTGGGGTTTGATTCTCCTGCTGCTGGGTTGGGGATTTAATCAATGGGAACTTCAGTGGAGTCACGAGGAGAATCAGATTTACGTACTCGGGAGCACGGGGGGTACCAGGATGAGAAGAGAATTAGCACAGATGCTACAACTATTCACACCCATGGCATGTGCTGATTCCTAGTCAGTTCTGCGCCCTTTTGTGAGTTAAAAAAAAAAAAAAAAATTAAAATCAAGGCCCTGATTCTGGAAGGCACTTTGGAATGTGTTTTAATTTATCCTTCAACAAAGCATTCAAGTACACCTTTGGATTCAGCTGACTCCAGCGCTTCTGCACTCAAAGCTAAGGCTCTACAGAAAAGCTTTTCTGAACTCCAGCCATATTGTTTAGACAGGGCTATTTTATTTTCTCATAAACACATGCCAGGAATCAAGAGATGTTTGGTTCCTTTACAAGTGAGACGCTCAAAGTTTTACAAGAGCAGCTGGAGCGTCGCTCGTGGAATCGCCGCGGGCCGTGAGACGCCGAGCGCCGGTGTCTGAGCGGAGCTGGGCTTGTTGGGGGAGCTCTGTTTGATCTGGGAGCATAATTGAGGACTATCAGCTCGATGAGGCAGCTGGCCCGAGGAGCCCTGTTCCCTCTGCAAACAGGCGTGTTCCTCTCCAGCACAGTCCCGGCCACGTCAGAGCTGCTGGTTTCCAATGGTGACACCAACCGGGCTCCGGGGAAGCCGCCTCGTACGGGGGCTTCCCACCAGGCGGGCAGTGCAGGGGTGGCAAAGGCTGCAGCACTAAGCCCGAGAATCGTCTCCCCAGACCCCTAATCCTCTCATTCAAGGGCTGGATGTAACATTTTTGGTGCTCGGGGGAAGGCTCCTGAAAATCCTGGCGTTCCTCATGTGCTGGGTTGGATTCCTTCCTGAGCATGGGGCTGCCTTTCCAGCCCAGGAACGAGCTGGAGGGACCTACAGTAGAGAAACAGCACTGCAAGACCTGCAGCCTCACACAGGGGACTGAATTAGTGTTTTCTCTGTAGCCTGTGGTGTTTTTCCTAGATCCTTACTGTGTTCTTAGCTCGCTGCTGTGTTGCCATGGGGCTGTGCTGGAAAGCAGGAGCTCCTCTTCCTTGGGCTTCCTTCACTGCCCAGAAACCTTTTCATCCCTCCTCTGCTTGCTTGGGCTTGGGGCTTTGATTTAGGGGCTTGGAGAAGCCACAGCAATGTTGTTTATTTGAGACAAACATCCCCTTTTTCTCATTTGAGACAAATCTCCTTGATTCTGCCTCGAGACTGAAGGCAGGTTGTTGAGGAAGAACATTTGCTGCTGCCAAACCCAGCTGGTTCTCCAGGGAGGGACTGAGAGGTGGTGACATGAGTGGGAACTTAATTTTCACTTCTGTGGAAGGGAGACTCAGATCTGTGTGTTTCAAAAAATGATCGGGCTGTAATTTATTAGGGAATAATAAAAGAGGACAGTGCTAAGCCAGTACTTAATGCGTTCTTATAAATATAGATAGGTAGGACATCAGTTTTTGAAATACCACTTTACTACTCTATCAAAAGCTTTCCTTTGCCATATGTGCAAGGTTTCTACTTGGAAATGTTACTTCATGTTTCCCAGGCAGTGATCAGTGTTCATTCCCAAGCTCAGTTTCACATTAATCTTCGATATCACAGAGGGATTTTGATTTCTCTCTCTCTCCCTTATTTTTCTTAATTTTATTTCTGTGTAAGCATGAAAGATCATGAAAACGTGTTTCATGATACCACACAGAGAGCTGTGTACCCACTAATCCTGTTGAGTGCCCGTTTTTATTGAGGTAAATGCTGAATGTCAGAAAATCTGATCTCATTTTCAGCTTTTAGCTAAACCCCACAAAAGCAAAGAGCAGCTCTGCTCTCGTTATCTGTTTCCATAGGAAAAAGGGCAGAGTCTGGGTGTGTTTTGGAGGAGGCTGTGGGGGAAGGCTCTGCATTGATTGAACTCACCCTTATGTAAATACTACAGTGATCATGCAGAAATCCTTCCCACCTGTTTTTTCCAACCCCCCCCCTTTTTTTTTTTTTGCCTGCACCCTGGAATTATCGATAAATGTATTTTTTCATCTCCCTGCAACGATGGAGATTTTGTTTGTCAAAAACCAGGCAGCAGAAGCTGTTAATCAGAAAATACAGCAGGGCTGTGTTTTATGCAGCCAGGATCAATATCCCACTGAGCTAAACCCGAGTCTAACAGACAGTGGCCCAAAATGCCTTGGTTGTCATTCCAGAAAACCCTCCCTCGGTTTCTTTCCACAGTGGGGCCTATTTCTCATTTGCTTCCAAGGAATCCTGCTGACTTGCTGTTAGTAAAGGCCTGGGAGAAGAATAGATTGCTGCTTCTTGGAAAGATTTCGGTCCCTTTGTCCTTTTTTTAGTGATTTCTGGTGGACTCCTCGGGCTGTAGACGAGCACCCAGGAAAGCTGCCCTGCTAGGATGTGCCTGTTGCTGCTGTGGAGAGAAATACATGTATTTTATAGCTCCTGCTCACTTCATTTGCACATTTTTAGGGGATTGGGTTCACTCCAGTGATGACATCACCCATTAGCATCTCTAAATCACCCCAAATTGCAGTTTCTCAGCTGGCCTGGGACTGTATGATCTTAATGCACTTTTTCCAAGGTAGAGGCAAAGGGATTTTTTAACTCTGTCACTGGAACGTGTTTTGGGTTGGAACCCTCAGAAATCCACAGTCGTCTTTGGAACAAAGTTGTCCTATCCCCAAAGTCCTCAGGTGGCACTGGATGGAGATGTGAACCTGGATAGGGGGCCTGGAGGGTCCAGGCCTGTTCCTCTTGGAATTTGTGGCAAGTTTTCTCCTGGGCTTGGGATACAACAACCCAAAGAACTGCTGTGCAGGGTTTACCTACAAACATCCTCTCCAGCTGGAGCTGGTGTCACAGGCTGACTGCTGAGGACCAAGGCATGGCTAAAATGATCCTGAGCTTTCTGGTTCCCAAAATTCAGATGTCTAGGGATTTTTGAGGTGGAAAAAAAAGGATCTTTTAAAAGGGCTTTTAACCTGTGTGGTCCAAGGGGTCTGTCCTCCTTGGTTGTATTTTGGAGCTTGTTTATACTTTTGCTTTCATTGTATGGTGGGTAATGGGTCCTATGGTTTAATTACATATCACAACAAAGGTGCTGCTTATGCCTTTTTTTTTTTTCCAGCACCAGCTACCTGAGGTTTCCTTTGGTGCCTTCTAGATTTTGTACAGTAGAGTTCGAATAATAATCATTCAACTTCCTGCATGTTTATGGTTTTAATAAACTCCAGCATTTCTCCAGTCAGAGATTTATGCTGCCCAACCTCCCTTGACCTGAGTTTTCCGTGCTCCTTTGCTCTGGTCCTTTCCCAGTTCCATCCCATCCCCTTGGAGTGCCCACAACTGTGTCTGGTGTTTGTCCAACGCCGGGAGTTGCTAAAACTGCAGCGCTTGAAAGGATCCTGCCCCGTCCTTTCTGAGCAGAATTAATTCCTTTTGGCTTCCAATCAGCCTGGATTAAACACTCTCGAAGAGTCCTGGTGGCTCCTTGAGCCAGTTGGATCAGCTGCCTGGATCTCTGGGTGGGACTGGCAGAGACAGCGTGTGCCAGGCCCGGAGCTGCCAAATGATGTGCCCAGAGTGTCGGTGCTCTTATGGGTGTCTCAGGCTGTCTGGAACAAATTGCAAAAAAGCTGGAATTATCCTGATTGTCTGAGCAATGTGCTCCTAGCTCCTGGTGACGCTGATGATTTGGAAGGTAACTCGTTTGGTAACCCAGTGATGTGTCCAGTTCTGGGCCCTTCAGTTCAAGAAGGATGTTGAGGTGCTGGAGCAGGTCCAGAGGAGAGCAACGAGGCTGGGGAAGGGACTGGAGCACAAGTGCTGTGAGGAGAGGCTGAGGGAGCTGGGGTGTTCAGCCTGGAGAAGAGGAGGCTCAGGGGAGACCTCCTCACTCTCTACAACTCCCTGACAGGAGGGGGGAGTCGGGGGGGGTTGGTCTCTTTTCCCAGGCAACCATCACCAAGACCAGAGGGCTGGGTCTAAAGTTGTGCCAGGGGAGGTTTAGGTGGGATATTAGGACGAATTTCTTTCCAGAGAGGGTGCTCAGCCATTGGAATGGGCTGCCCAGGGCAGTGGTGGATTGTCCATCCCTGGAGGTTTTTAAGAAGAGACTGGATGTGGCATCAGTGCCATGGGTTGGGAACCACAGCGGGGTTGGATCAAGGGTTGGACTTGATGATCTTGGAGGTCCCTTCCAACCCAGCTGATTCTATGATTCTGTGATTCTATGATTCTGTGTTTCTATGATTCTATGATAACAGAGGCCTGCTCAGCCTTGGTGTTCGCTCTGCTGGTTACCAGGATCATCCTGCTATGTGGGCAGTGGGAGCTGCTATTCCTGGTGCAGTGGATGAGGAGCAGCAGCCTGGGTTGCAGTGATGGCTGTCAAAGTGGGAGGCAGAGGAACCACCCAGCCTGCTCTGTGCAGCGGGTTGTGGACCTCTGATATTCCCATTTGAGGTGGATGGACCTCCCAGACAGGGTGTGGGGGGAGGTGTGACTGTGGAATTATTGGAGAAATAAATGACTGATTAAGGGCTGAGATTTTTCAAGCTGCCAAATGTACACAGATGCTTAGGCTGCAGGTTTTTTTATTTCCATGTGAGTGTTCCTGTGCATTAAGAAGCCCTTAAACTAAAATATCTAGTATGTAGTGACAGGACAAGAGGGAATAACCTCAAACTGAAAGAGAGTAGGTTTAGATGGGATATTGGGAAGGAATTGTTCCCTGTGAGGGTGGGGAGGCCCTGGCACAGGTTGCCCAGAGAAGCTGTGGCTGCCCCATCCCTGGGAGTGTCCAAGGCCAGGTTGGAGCAACCTGGGCTAGTGGGAGGAGTCCCTGCCCATGGCAGGGAGGTTGGAACAAGATGAGCTCTAAGGTCCTTCCAACCCAAACCATTCCAGGATTCTGTGATTCCTTATTTCACCTGCAAAAAACCATAGAACATGCTAATTAAAAAATGAAATTCCAGTGAAACAACCCCCTTGGATGCCCTGCAGCATCACTTTAGGCTGTATTCCTTGCTTTGTTTATAAGCTCTAGAGCTACAGACGTGGGGAATAAAGGGGTTGGGAAGTGCAGGTTTCTCTCTGCTTTCCTGATGTGCAACTTTTGGCACCTCTGTGCTAGAAAGCAAAGCTGAGCAGCAACAGGAGTTGGGAAAAGGGATACTTTAAGAAGGGATAAGCTTCCTCTTGATTAATTATCACCAGGAAAAGGAGTAAATCTCTGCATGGTTGTGCAGTATGGGTGGTGATGGACTGAGGTGATTGCTGCTGGTGCTGTGCATGAGTCATGCTAAGAGCAAAGCATTTATGGATTTTAATGGAGCTGATCCTTGTTTTCAATTTCTTTTATGCTCCAGTGATGGATGGAGACTTTCTGGCTCAGAAAAGCCAAGGGTCCCTTCTGAAATTAAATCAGATAAAACTGGACAAGACAAAGGGAATTCACCTGTCTTCCTGAATGTCAGCTGGTGATCTGGCTGGTGTGGGAGGGCAGGGAGGCACGAGGGCAAGTAACCAAGTTTTCTTTTTTTGAAGCAGAAAAAGTTTATAACTGGAAGGGAAGAGGGTGTGTGAGGTCTCAGTTTGAACAGCAAGTTCTTCTGTCTTCTGTCCCTTGGCTGTTTGGGCTCTTGAGGAGCTGGAGAAGCAGTTTCCTTCAGACTCTGGACAAAGAGGAAGGAATTGGTGCCTCCAAACCCATCTGGCCAATGTTTCCTTTTCACACTGTCACAGACAGGTTTGCCCAGTGGGGCTGCAGATCCTTTGGGACTGGAACATGTTTTCCCTCTGGGCTTGTTTCTCTTAGCCAAGGGGCACCCAGGCCATGCTGGGCCTGTTGGGGTGTTAATTAGGGCTCCTCTCTTTTCTTTTTTGTCACTTGAGAGTGGCTTTTCTGCACAGATTCGGGTGGGTAGAGGCAGGTGGAGTCAAGCAGGTGGGGGTGTAATTGTGTGGCTGCTGCTAAATTAGAAGGAGACTTTCCTGGGCAGAGGAGGACTCAGGGCTGTGCTTGGAGGATGCTGCAGATGGTCACAGTCCCCTCACAAGGGTGGGGACAGCCCTTCCCTGGCAGGAGTTATCCTTGGAATGTGGCTCTGCTCTGGTGAACGTTTCAGGTCACAGTACTTCTCAAGGGCAGACAGATAATGAGATTGATGTGCTTCTCCCTTGCTTTATTAGAAGTGACTGCAAGGTATTGAATACCTGGTATGTGAACTGAGAAATGATGGAGCTGCACAATGGGAAGCCAGAAAGTTGAGGCAGGAACAAAGAGCCTTTCCCAAAGGGAGAGGAAACAAAATTATTTGGGTTTTTATCTTATGGTGCTTTCCATATTTTGTGCCTGTTTGTGCTTCTCTGAAGCTTTTTGCTCACAAAGAGGGGACTGTCAGACAATATTTGTGGGTGCTCAGATCTCCCTGTAAAGCAGAAGTGACCATCCCAAGTGAAAAGGAGAGGTGCTTTCTCATCTCATCGCAGCCAGGGCTTCATCAAAGCCAGGCAGGATCATTAGTCCAGAGTCCAGACAGTATTTTTAGCTTTTTATGGCTCTCAAAGGGAGGTTGGTGGCAGGGAAATATTGGCTCTTGTAGGGAACCAGCTGTACTGATTGCAAAGGCAGCCGTGGGGACTGCAGGTGGGAAGAGGGCTCTGGACCTTGTGATCTGCTCCTAACGTGTGATCCTGCCCTGGGAATCATGTCGAGTGGGCATCTGCTTGGCTGCTCACTCTTCTCTAGAGGTGGAAAGCTGCTATTGGAGCTGGGTGTGAATACTGGCAGCTCAAAACCAAAACAGCAAATAAAATTGCAGCCATGAAGTACTCTAATTTTTTTTTTTTAATGCTTCCTAGTTTAAAAACAAGCAAAAAAAATCCCCAAGCCCAAAATACCCAAGTCCTGTGTGTGGTGTTGAGTGCTGTCCCATAATTAGACGAGGAGCAGTGTGCAGGTTATCTCAGACTCCTGTTTCTCAAATGTTGTTGCTGCTGCTGTGTCCCAGTTCCCAAGGGCCCAGCTTTTGATGGCAAAGTGCCTGCTCATCTGGGATGAGAAGAACCTGCCTGTGACTGTTGAAAAGGATGAAGATTTAGAAAACTAGCCTGGTTTTAGTTGTTATCTAATCCTGAGTGCCATCAGTGTCATGTTTGCACACACATCCTTGGATCCACATCTCACCCCAAAAGTTTGGGTGCTCTGGGACCATTGACTGTAAAGATCAGGAAAACTTGGTGGATTTGGGAAACTGATTTTCCATTTTGTTCTTGCTGAACCACTACCGAGGTGTGTGGGATGTTGTGGCCAGGGCAAGGCTTCAGTGCTGGGAGCTGGAACAGGGGGATTTGGGACTCCAGGTCTCTCTATAGATAAGCCAAGCTCTGGGATCAGCACCTGGAATTTGAGGGTACCTGGAGATGCTTTTCCACACCAAAGTCAGATTCTTTGCTTAAATTCAGCTGTCTTAGATCTTCTCTGGGCTGAGGGATCTGACTGGATTGGGATGGAGGGAAGGGATCCATTGTCAGTGGGGTCAGTGCTGCAGGATGACTCCATTGGATGGACCTCTGACTGCATGGAAAGGCCACTTTTCCTCCCTGGGGAAGCCTGGAAGCTCAGGCTGAGGAAGTCCTGCTTCCTACATGTGGCACACAGCAAACCTATTTGAGCTTAGAAGGTTTGGAAAGTTCCCTGATCCCCACAAAGGAGCTTGGCCACCCAAACAGTGCTCTTCAAAAACCCACGAGAGACCTTTCCTCCCTGGCATGATCACCATGAATTAAGCTGGTGGTTGACACAAAAAGTGTCTCCTCCCTCCTCCGTTTTCCTGGATGTTGATGGCCAGGGAAATAATCACCTGAAATGTTTTTTTTGGATTAATAAAGGAAACAAACTCCTTTTCTCAGGGTGGAGCATTCAGGAAACAAGTCAGGCTTTTGGAGGTGGATATTCCTGTTGTGTCAGAGCTGGAGCTGCCTTGGTTTCAGGAGCTGGCTCAGGGATGGGTGTGTGTGTGGGGGTGGTTCTCGTGATCAGCTGTGGATTTTAAAAGCATCCCTCTGGAGCGAGAAGTTCAGGTCACTCCTGAGTTAAACCCGAGGTTTTAGACAATAATGGGTTTAGTGTTGGCTCAGTTCAAGTCAGTTCATGTGGGACTGTGGGAGATTTAAGCACGGAAAGGATCAGGAGCAGCAACTGGGGGTAGAAATTGCACTTGGGGCTCTCGAAGGAGGAGAGGGCTCTCAGTGTGTCACACCTGGGCCATAAATCTCTTTGCTGAAGGTTTTTTCCTTGTGGATTTTTCTAGAGAGAGGTTAAAGTTGGCTCACCCTCCTTTGTGTAAAAATTCCCCGTAAGGGTCTGCAAAACAAGAAGCTCCCAGAGTCAAACTAAGGCTTTAGGAGGACTGTTGATTGTCCATGGGATGATGTAAAAGTACAGAAGGGAAAGACAGAAATGTTTGGAGGATACTGAGACTTTTTCAGCTACAAAATGTCCCTGTGCTGAAGAACTCTCAAAGTAAACTGATAATCAGAAATACTCAGTTGGATGTAGCTTGCTTCTGGTTCAAAGAAGACTTAAAAGAACTGAAACTGGAGCTCTCAGCTTATTTTCCAATTAAAAAGAAGAGGGAAAAATGGAACTGTCTTTTGGCTTAGTTCCCCATCTCAAATGTCCTGAAGCAGCCTCCTTAAATAAAGTTTGGGAGCTTAGGACAAAGGCTGTGAAAATGATTAAAGGGTTGAAGAAATGTCCATTTAAGGAGAAGTGAAAAGGCTGAGAGAGTTAAAATTAAGAGCAAGGTCTCATAAGGGCGAGATAGATAGAGAAAAGCAGAGAGGAAATCGTGTTTCCCTATCTATTTTGGCAGGATTCAAAAAAGCATCAGTGAAGAAATTGAAGTTTTAGAACTTCTTTACTAATGGAAATGTAATTAACTCATGGAAATCACCACAAGGATTTGCTTCAGCTGAAATGGTCTGGTTTGGGTCTTGAGACCAAAGGAGCCTTGAGATCATCTACAGATCCACCAGAGAGGAAATGGGTTTTTGAAGGAGGGTGATTAGGCCCTTTTCCTGCTGCTCCCTGCAATAAGTTGGGTGGAAATGTGAACAGGCTGTTTCATAATTGTCCTTTTCTTTATCTTGTAATTTGTCCTGGATCATGCTGGAGCCACGACTCCGGAGCAGGAATCCAGCCTGTCACAGCCTGACCCGTGGAATGCAGCAGGAGGTGTCAGAGCTCAGCTCTGTGGGTTTGTACATGAGACAATATCAATAGGAGTGGTGGTATTTCATTGCTTAATGTCTGATTTAAAGATCAAACATCTTCCTGCAAGCTCTGCTACAGCCTGGAGAGAAACTTCAGTACTCCGGTGCTAAGTATGTCCTGAAAACCTGCAAGCCTAAGCTTCAGGAAAAGGTTTGGGTTTGGAAATTGTCACTCATTTAAAGTGAATACAAGGTAGTTTCTGATATCATGGATAAAGGAGTCCTAGTTTTGTGGAGAAGTGAGGTCTGGCACCGTCAGAGCAGGTGGAACATCACCTTGGCCTTGCTTTGGGAGGGCAAGGCCCTCCTCAGCCGTGGTCTCCACCCTTTGCAGGATTTGGAACAAGGAAGAAGGCTCTGGCAGGTGAAATTATCTTATCAGAGGGTGGCCCTGTCCTCAGTGAGGCTTTAGTCAGACCTGAAAGCACGTCCAGCTGCCAGAAGTCAGGCATGAAAGCTCTCCTGCCGGGCAGGAGGATTAACAAACCTCCCTCCCAATGCCAAAGACAAATCTCTGCTGCTTTCCTGGCCTCCAGCGCTGGGGGAGGGATGGGAGCCAAAAGCTCTGGGAAGTTGCAGCAAGTTACTTGTGCACTGGGAAGAAACAGGCAGTGATGGCTGGGGGGAGAAGGGGTAACACCTCTCTTGATGGTCAGCAGAAGTAGAAAAGAGAAAAGAGGAGAGGAAGTCTTGGCTTGATTAAGACATGGACCATTGCACCCTGGCTGCCGTGGCTGCAGGACAGAGATTGGAGTCCAGCAAACTCCTCAAGTGTCCTTTTAATCCCATTCTTTTCAGAAGCTCATATCCAAGTGAGTGATGCTGTATATTTAGCTGACAGCATGTATAACCTCATCACAGGTCTGTTCAGATTATCCCTACCCTCAAAAATGTGCTGAAATGAAGAATTTTACCTTTCTTGTCTTCTGATGCCAAATCTCAGCCTGGGTAGAAACACTACAGATTCCTGAAGTTCTGTGGTCAAACTTATCTCCTGGCCTGGACTGGCTGGGGGAATCCTGAGCTTGTTTAAATTTATTTTCCTTTAATAATCAATAAAATACTTAAATTAGTTGGGTACAATATAAGAGGAGTTGGAAATGCTCAACTTGGCTACCAGTTGTGGAAAAGGGAAGATCACTCCGTGCTTCCCTAAATCTATTATTAAAAGAACACTGTATTTTTTTCACTCCCAGGTTACAACATTAAAGCTAATTATGACAGGTACAAAATTATGGTAACCCCTGACTTTGACAAGAGGTGAAGAGGACAAGGGGAGCTCAGCATGATCCAATTTTCTTGCTTTAATTGGAAGGTAGGGAAGAACACGAGACTATGGTGGAAGTTATTGCTCCAGGACAGAACCAGGATAATACAGTTCTGGTTCTCTTGTCCAGCACACTGAGCAATGGAGTGGGATTTTGGGGGTCCTGTTTTTAATTTCTGCCCATATCATTGGATAATAAAGGATTTTAGGCCATTGCTTTTCTCCTTTGTGTCCACATTTCTACCTCTTCAAACAAGAAGGCGATGCTGGTACTCGACTGTAACGTACTAGTGAAGGCTGGCTGACAGCACTGAAAAAAAAAGAGTTTAAAATGTCTCAAAAGAAGCAAAAATAAGTCTTTAAAAACGTTGAAACGAAGCAGGAGGAGAATCTGAATCAGATGAAATAGATGGTAGAGGAATAATCCTTCTAGAAATGCAGCTGCTCACTCACAGTGAGTGGGAGACTCTTGCACGGAGCCCGTGTTCGTGTTCCACAGGGAAGGTGCCAAAGCTGCTCCGTGCCACACACGGGGAAGCTGCCACTGTGGGTGTCTGTCAGAGCTGAACCCTGGCAGGGAGGGGACCTCTGGGGGAGGTGACAGGCTCTGAGTCAAAATGTCCATGAGTCAAAATGTCCACGAGTCAAAATGTCCACAAGTCAAAATGTCCACAAGTATCGCCCTGGCCTTGCCGGGGTATAAAAACCAGGGGCTCCACATTTGCTGGGGCAGAAGGGACTGAAAGGAGGAAGAGGGATGAGCTCCATGGTGAGGTCGGGCCTCAGGTCCTGGCTTTGAACTGCTGGGAAGATGGGTAGATTTTGAAAAGCTGGTGCGTGCAGGGAATGAATGGAAGGGAGAAGCTGGAAGTGCTTTCCTGGTGCCTCTTTCCCCCGTGATGGTTTGAGGCAGCACAAGCCTCCCCAGGAGAGCAGCTCTGCTGAAGCCACTGATGGTAACCACAGGCCAGGCTCAGCTCTTTGGGTTCCACCTGATGCCTCCAGTGCCTACAGGAAAAAAGAAAATCAATCAGGACTTGCATTTTATCTTTCTTTATGAAACCTTGAAGATCCCCCAGCTCATCAAACAGTTCTTCTGCTTCTGATCCCTTCAGGGCTGCCCTCTGGTCTTCCTTGTGTGGGAAGACCTTCCCTGGTCTCCAGAAGGGTGGGAGCAGTGTGTGGGGTGGAAAATGGGGAATTAGTGCCCCTTTTCCCCAGGTCACTGTATTACCTCCTTGCCCTTCCATGCAGGAAGGGAATTGCTCCCCTGGATCTTTTGACAACTTTCTTCCTTGGGGGGGAAGCTTTGGGTGAGGCTTAATTTCCACCTAATAGCCTGTTAAAATCTTCACATGGTTTCTTTGAGAATGCCATTAAAAATCAATTACATTAATGGGGCTCAGTTGGGGACGTGCTGAAATATGGATGGGATCAAGCAAAGTGACTTTGCAAAACAGGGGCCTTGGAGCTGCAGCCATTTCCTCCACTTGATCCTCCCAGTCATTTGTAGGGACCAAGCCTGAGCTTTGATGTTCTCAGGGCTGCAGACACTGAGCTCACTGTTCAGGGATGAGTGGTGTGACACACCGTGGTGTAAACCCACTTCCGAGGGCTTTAGGAGGGAGTAATTCCCTTGCCCTGGTATGGATGATGTTGTTCTCCTTCCCTAAAATTCCCCCAGCGCCACTGGCAGCTCTGGGAGCTCTTTCAGGCCTCCCTCACCCAGCTCTGGCTGCACAGCAGGTTCTGCCACCTCAGCTGGTTGGCACTTCTGGCTGCTGGCATTGCAGTGTGTCCACGAGCTTATCGTGGGGCAAATGCACTTCACACATCTCTTCCCTCTCTACAAACATTCCTGCAAAAAGAGAGCCAAAAGTCTCAAATCATGATGGAAAATGCCCAGCAGAGACATACCAAGGCCTTGTCTCTGCCCTGGAGGAGTTGCTCTGTGCCTCTCCTGTGCTTTCCTCACCCCAAGGCACTGTGGGCACTACAGGCTCTTTCCCAACCCCTCCTCAATCCATCCATCCATCCTAATGCCATGAGGCTTCTGATAGAGCCTTCCCAGTATGTTCACTGCAATCCCAACTCCAGGGCTAGGGATAGCAGAGGATCAAGAGGAAGAACTTTCTGTCCATGATTGTTAAACTGTTAAACTTTCGTGAAAGAGGATCCTTATCCATGGGAAGAAGACAGTGACAAAGAGGCTTGGTGTCCTTGCAGGAGTGGTGCAGCAGTGGGAATGGCATGGAAAGATGACCCACCTTGTTGTGAGGCTGCTCAGGACCTTGTTTGATGGTGGGGCTGAGGGGATATCGCCCACAGCCCCTTCCAAGGGGCGTGATCTGATGGGTGCCCACACTGCTCTGGGCTGAGCTGGGGGGCACAGAGCCACTTGCCTCCCCTTATAGCTCAGATCTGGCAGTGGTGGCATTGCTTTGGCCCTGCTGCTGGTGTAGGAAGCATGACTGGAGCTGGGATAGCAGTGAATGTGCTGGGAAAGCTCTACCAGAAGCCGCATGGCATCAGAAAGGATGGATGGATTGAGGTGGGGTTGGGAAGCAGTGCCCACAGTGCCTTGGGGTGAGGAAAGCACAGGAGAGGGACAGAACAACTCCCCCAGGGCAGAGACAAGGCCTTGGTGTGTCTTTGCTGGGTACTTCCCATCGTACCTAGAGCCTTCTGGCTCTTTTTTTGCAGCAATGTTTGTAGAGAGGGAAGAGCTGTCTGAAAAGCAGCTGCCTCGTACCGGTGTTTCCAAATGCTGTGTGGGCAGCTCAGCTGCAGGCAAGTGGCCTGAGGGACTCAGCCATGAGGCAGAACCCTGTGGTGATACATCCAAGTGCCAAGCAGTGTAGGGGTGTCTGGGAGGTGCAGGGAAAGCCTGCAAGTGTTGAGTTCTGCCCCTTGTCCATAAGAAATTTGTGACTGTTCTGAGTGCCCATCACCACTAGGAACCATGGGTCATACCTGGGTCTGCTTAATCTTTAAAAAAGAGGGGCTTGAGCAAAACCAAACCAGAAATCTTTAAAACACTGGCAGAAATCACAGAATATGCTGAAGGGATCCACAAGGATCATCGAGTCCAACCCTCAGCCCTGCACAGGACCATCCCTAAGGGTCACACCCTGTGCCCCAGAGGATCATCCAAACCCTCCTGAGCTCTGGCAGCCTTGGGGCCGTGCCCACTGCCCTGGGGAGCCTGGGCAGTGCCCAACCACCCTCTGGGGGAAGAACCTTTCCCTGAGATCCAACCTGACCCTGCCCTGACACAGCTCCAGCCATTCCCTGGGTGCTGTCCCTGGTCCCCCCAGAGCAGAGCTCAGTCCCTGCCCCTCCTCTGCCCCTCCCCAGGAAGTTGGAACTGCCATGAGGTCTCCCCTCAGTCTCCTCTTCTCCAGCTGAACACCCCAAGTGCCCTCATTGTCCTCCCATGGCTTCAAATCAAGGCCCTTCCCCATCCTCGTTGCCTCCTTTGGACACTCTCTAATGGCTCAATATCTTCCTTACCTTGTGGTGCCCCAAACTGCCCCAATGTTGCAGGTGAGGCCACCCCAGGTCAGAGTACAGGACAGTTTTTGCTCTGTGTGCCTTGACTGAAGGATTTACAAGATGCAGCTGAAAGGAACCATCCCCTGGCTGAGCCACGGCCCTGGGGGAGGGTGACAGGCACAAAACCTCCAGCGGAGCTGCCTCCTGGACAAGGACTTCGCCAGCGGGTTATCCTTAACAACCCAGGGCTGAAGTATAGGACGGTGTGTGAACTCCTGGGCTCCCTCCTCTCCCTTGGCACCAGCACCCCTCTCCTCGTGCAGCTCAGGGCTTGGCACACCTTGG
>NW_016690340.1:2026832-2049819 GCF_001604755.1 Lepidothrix coronata | reverse complement strand
CTCTCAGATAGGGATAAAAGTAATTAAACCTCTCAGCTTTCTCTCTTTTTTTTTCTTTTCTTTTTTTTTTCTTTTTTTTTTTTTTGACTTATTGTAGTCTTTTAAACGTAGATTTAAGATGGGGACAAAATGTACCAGCTGAGATCTGACATCCTGTTCCAGCAGGTGAATGAAAGGATGAAGGGACTGTTCAGAGCTACCAGTGCTGCTCCCAAAGCAAGGAGGGATGGTTGGTTGTTGCCAGGTGCAGCCCTTCTTACAGTTTCCCCCCTTCTCCCCACATCATTAGCTAGTTAAATTTAGCTGTCTTGATAGGTGTGGAAATGTATGTGGCACAACTGCCTTGCTTGTGCAAATAACTCTTCTTTCAGCTTGCTCACAGTGTTTAAAAATCAAGGAAATTGTTTCATGCCGTGTAGAAGCACTGAAAAGAACTGAGTTTCAGATGAAAAGTAGATTAAAAAGGCAAGACAATTGGGTAAAATGAGGAGTAACATTTTTGTCTAATCTGAATTAAGACGGTTCTGAGCTTTTAATGTTCTCAACTTCAATTTTTTAACTTCAATTTTATTTGGGAAATTAAGCTCTGACATCCTTCCAAGTAGAAAAAAACCCAGACTCTAAAGGTTTCAATTTAATAATGTTGGCATCCGAAACGTTCCCCATGTTCCCTTTCTTCAAGGAAAGGTTTAGGCAAGGTTGGCTTGAGTTACTGAAGTGTTGTGGTTGACTGAAATCTGGGGGGAACGTGTGTGTGGGGATTCAGTAAAAACTATCCAGCAAAAAATATCTCTCATGCTGCTGAGCTCCTCGGTTCCTGGGCAGATGGGGACCAGCTGAGAGTCAGAGCATCCTTAGAGGCACAGTCTTTGGGTGAAATGTCTTCTCTGTTGATGAGTCCCCCTGGTTGCTCTGTGCTTGCTGGTGTGGAGTGATGGCCCAGCTTGCAAAAGCTGGACTTGAACCTGCTCAGGCTAATTTTAGGGTTGCACCCAAAAGTTGTGATCACTGGAGTTGTTTCGATATATCAGAGGATCATTTAGGTTGGAAAAGCCTTCCAAGATTGAGTCCAACCTTTGACTGATCCTGACCTTGTCCCTCAACCTTTGACTGATCCCCACCTTGTCCCCCAGCCCAGAGCACTGAGTGCCATGTCCAGTCCTTCCTTGGACACCTCCAGGGGTGGGGACTCCACCACCTCCCTGAGCAGCCCCTTCCAGTGCTTAACAACCCTTTCCATGAGGAAATTCCTCCTGATGTCCAACCTGACCCTCCCCTGGCACAGCTTGAGGCCGTTTCCTCTCCTCCTGTCCCTTGTTCCCTGGGAGCAGAGCCCGACCCCCCCCGGCTCCCCCCTCCTGTCAGGGAGTTGCAGAGCCAGAAGGTCCCCCCTGAGCCTCCTTTTCTCCAGGTTGAGCCCCCCCAGCTCCTTCAGCTGCTCCTCATAGGACTTACCTTGCAGATCCTTCCCCAGCTCTGTTCCCTTCCCTGTACACACTCCAGCCCCTCCATGTCTTTCATGCCTTGCGGAGCCCAGAGCTGGACACAGCCCTTGGAGCACCAAGTCCAGGGGGAATTCTCTAGCTCTCCATCTCCTGAGGAGCTGGGCTGCTTAGAGTCACCCTGCCCTGCCCACCCCTGATGGAAAGCCCCTGCTTGTGCTCATCAGTGGAGAGGCCCACGATGGAGAGACAGAACATCAGCTCAGGTGCCTGCTGGGATGAGACCTGCTGTGCTCCCAGGGTGCAGGTGGTCTCCTCCTGCTGTCAGATATTGACTTCACCTCTCTAGCACAGCTGTCCCTGGAGCCTTTTACAGCCTTTCCATGGTGGATCCACGATGGGTCGTGTCACAGCTCCCTTTGCTCCCAGGGCTTTGCTCCTGTGAGGCGCAGCAGGGCAGGGAGGAAGGTTTGTGTTCTGTCTCATCCTGTGCATGATGGGGAGGAAATGACCTTCCTGGGAGCACAGAAATGCTCAGTGGGGACAATCCTTGGAGCAGGGCCATCCCACCAGGCACCTGGGACATCCTTGTCCTGTTGCAAAGCAGACTCAGTGACCCAAAACCATTTTCTTCTCAGCTGGAGATGTGGTAACATTGGTATCCCCCTGCCTGGCAGCAGGTCTGCACTGAGCTGCTCTTTGATCACCCCCACGCTTCTCCACTGGGCACCAGCTCTGTCTGAGGTGGCAGAAGGGATGGTGTTAATCTCATTTGCCACTGTTATTGTTCAGCGCACAGCCCCGAGTCTTATTTACAGTCCTGTTCGAGCCGTGGGCTGACGGTGGAATCTTCATTTCCTTCCAGGCCTCTCTTTTTTATGGACTTCATTGCCACAGTCTGAGAGCTCCACACAAACATTAACTCAGCTTCACAGCACCCCTGTGAGAGACACTTCGATGGTTCTTATTTTCCAGGGCAAAGGGAGGTGTAGGAATATGAAAGACAAAAGTAACCGTGAATTTTCACTCAGTACTTTCAAAGCCTGGGTTTGGGAATGATGAGAGGCTCGTTTCTCCTGGATGGGCTCATTCCTGGTTGGGTTTCAGGGCACCAATCCAAAATTAAAGATTTCTAGGGCTTCTCATGAAGTCATTGGAGTTTTCTTACATTCTTACACTTCTTACATTCCTTCTTGGTTTAGGAGGGGGTTCTGCCAATTCACCACTCAGACACCTGGAAACTGAAAACCGAAAACCTTGAAAAACCTCACCTAAAAGTAGAAAACTATAAACAACAAAAAGAGGTGGGAGTGCTTGCCTTTAAGTCTGTTGGTAACTTCATGTACTTCTCATCTCATGATGCACAGACACACACAGGAAGGAGAAACCACGTAGGTGATGGTGGGGAAGAACATCTTAGTGGACATTTTAGCTTGAAGGTGACAGTTTATGCAACTTGCACTGAATGCTCATCTAAACCTTCCACCACCCATCCCATCACTTAGCCCTGTTTGCCATCTGTCAGTGAAAAGGGCTGGTTAAAGTTGCTCCTGTGGAGGAAAGAAACTTGGTGGTATTATGTCTTCCCTTGGTATATATGTGCTTTAGGAGGAAAACCTCCAAGAATAATTAAGATGAATCACATTTCTATATGTGGCTTTTTTTGAATATTTAACATCTGAGATCTTGCAAAGCGAAAGGGGCAAGGAACGAACGCTGTTTATTTTTAGGGCTTGGAAAGTGGATGAAGCTGCTGGCCTAGATCCTGCACTCCTTCCAGGGGGAGCAAGGGAGGAAACAATCACAAGCAGAGCATGTCTTTGTGTGATGGGGAGGATTTCTCGTGTCTGTTTAAGCTGACAAAAGCCAGTTGGTGTTCATGTTGAGTTTGAGTTGTGGAGGGAAAAAGGAAGGACTGGTATGAAAACTTGGAATAAAACCTCTTCCCTCTTTGTGAAACTGGTTTTATTCCAGTTGCCTATTGAATAAAACCTCTTCCCTCTTTGTGAAACTGGTTTTATTTCAGTTGTCCAAAGCGAGAATTGTCCAAATACTCAACAAGGACAAAAGGCAGTAGAGTAAGGGAAGACCTTCTCCCTCTCTTCATCTCCCTCTTTCAACTCTGTGGTTACACCCCTGGTCAGAAGCTCTGAACTGCCTAAAAAAAAGGCCTCCCAGGGTCCATTTGGGTCAGAACTGGACTCAAAGGCCACTGTGGCCTTTTTTGTCGCAACAGGACCAAAGTGGGTGCGTGGCACCTGCGAGAGGAGATGGGCTGGGCTGGCATTGCCCCCTCCCTGCTCTCTGCAATCCTGCAGGAGATGCTGGTCTTCAGCAGTGCTTTGCTTTCCCAGCATGGAAAGCTGGAAGTTGGAAGTTTTGTGGGCTGTTCCTCTTCCCCTCCTCCTCCCTGTGCCACTCCTGGCACTTTGCACTGGTCACAGTGAAAGATGCACCTTAAAGCTTCTGCCCCACTCACAAAATTTCAACTGTTTGCCAGGTGGGTTAGAAACAGTCTCCAAATTAAGCCCCAGTTATAGGTGGGGAAGAAGTCTGTGCTTTCACTGCATTTCTTTCTGGGAGATATTGCTGTTACTTTAAAATTAAAAATAAGGGCGAGATACACAGAAAAAGATAGAAATAAGTGGGGAGAAAAAGCGTTTTTCAGCCCAGACCGAGAATGGAAAATTTCTACCCAAAAAGAAGAATATTTCTGGAAATGACAACTCAATAGAAACGTGGTTCTCTAATGCATTCACTGTTAAGTGAACATTATTTATATTGCAGGGAGGCAACACAACGTGGCATAAATTATTTGGCTGGAAAAAAAAAAAAAAAAGCAAATCCATGAGCAGACATTCAAGTGGGGAGACTGGGATACAGATGAGATAAAGGATGAAGACTCCAGACTATTGCTCTTGTAATTTGCATTTTGTTGGTATATATAAAATGAAATTAGGTTTATATTTGTTTTAGGCTGAAGTGCTTAGCAGGCACAGGCAAAGCTGCCTGAAATGTTAAGTGTGTATTCAAACTCGTTTTCTTGGAATGAAATCGTTAGGAATAAATAGCTCCTCTTTTTCTATTCTTGCCGAGGTGGGATCATGTTCTCTACATTGTTTTAATAGCAAGTCTAATGCTGTTTTTGAGACTTTTTTTTTTTTTTTTTTTGGAGAGGCAACACATTCTCAGCCACGTGATGCTGCAAACTGGGGTTGTTCTCTGTTAATATTTGGATGCTTCTTTCTCCAAAGGGGAGGTGCAAACCCTGGATGACCTGGGTGGACCTGTGTGACTGGGAGATGAATTTAGTTCTGGTGCAAATCTACACAGATATTTTATTCTCCCTTTCCCTCACTCAGCCCTTCTGAGGCTGTGATGGTTCAGGCTCTGTGCTGCACCCACAGCTCCCAGGACTTTGGGGTGTCCAGTTCTGCACGAAGATGAGAGACACGGGAAGGTGAGGGAGCTCCCAGGGATCCTCCTCTTTCCCATCTCCCAAAAGGAGGTGTTTTCCAGCACATCCACCCTCCCTGCAGTTCCTGTGATGATCCACTGGTGACCCCCCTTCCAACCCCCTGTGTAGCTGCTTTTTCAGGTGTCACACAAATCTTGGGAAAGAGCTTCTCCTTTGGCCAGTGGGAAGGGCAGAGATTCAGTGTTTACACTTTAGCAGCTTGCTGGAGGTGGCAGACCCCAAACACCCTCATTGCTGACCTCAGTGGGTTTCACATCAGCCCCAAAATCTTTTGCAGTCCAGAATTCCCACCTTGGGACTGGTTTGGCTGGTGCAGTTGTTGGCAGAGATCCCAATGGCTGCTCAGGGGTCCCACAGTTGGTTCAAGTGGTGAAAACAGAATGAACATTGGGTATCTACAGTGCAAAGAGATGGCCCCTCCTGTCCCATGGCTCATTGTGCTCACCTTGGCCTTCCCCATTGTCCTTCCCCATTGTCACAGACTGATACCAGTCAGGGCAAGGCTGTTCCCTTCATACATTCCAAGGACTGGAGTTGGGAAGACAACATAGCTGGTTATTGGGTGGGTCTGCAGGGCTCTTGTACCCGGCAGAATTATTCCCTCAGCCATAAAGACTCCCAGATTGACAGCTGAAATGTTTGCTCTCTTTGTAATGACTTTGATTCCCCTCCAAATTTATGCATCTCTTTATGCTCATCAAACATAGCAAGTATATTCTCTGTCCCATTCCAGCACCGCTCGGGAAAATTTGAATCCATTGCTTTGAAATGGTATCCTTGCAAATGGGGGGCAGGATGAATAATGAAATATCTTGAACCCTGGTAACTTCAAATTAATGCCCTTTAATGGCAAGTAATTACTGTCCCATAACCTAATCCTTTGTACCTCTGGATAAGGCTTTCTAGTCCCTCATGCCCCAAAGTCCTTCAAACTGTCCCTTTCAAGCTGGTCTGAACCAAAAATATACCAGAACTGCAGGCCCTGATGAGTTTTTAGGCTTTTAATTGGTTTTGGAGAACTGTTGGAGCCCGAGAGCGTGGCTGGAGCACATCTCTGGGTGACTTTGTCCTGGCCATCAGTGTGGTTTGGAAAAGCCACAGTTGCTTTTTAGGTCTCTGAACAGGCTCCCACTTGTGCAGCTCCTTCTCCTGGAGCAAATAACAGATTGTTGTGGTCGTCTTTTGTTGCAAATATGTTCCACCCCGTTCTTCTGGCTGTGAAAAGGTGCTTCCAGGAACATCTCATGGGAGGATTTGAGCTGAAGAAAGGAGAGGAAACACTCCAAACCCTGGGCATAGGCTGATGTACCTCTTGTGTGCCAGGTTTGCTTCTGTTTCTCGATGCCTGGGGCACAATGATGGAAAATCTAACCCCAGTTATTTCCTGTGCAACTGGAATTTTCGATCAACTTTCTTCCAGGAAAGGCTTTTCTTCTCCCTCTCCACCAGTGTTTTGTGATTGATCTTGCTGAATTCTAAAATTGCTCTCTTGGTTATAGATGAGGGGCTGACTCCAGTGTCTGAAAGGAGCCTTAGCAACATGAATATATCTCCACAATTTTTAGGATGATCCCTCTGTCTTATAGCTAACAATTAGATTATTCCCCTTTTCTTCTTTTGTGGCTTGCACTGTTATATTTTCAATTCATTAATTTTTATGGTACTATTCAAGCTATTCTGTATAGATCTGAACTCCATCACGGGGCTTTTTACACCTTCCTATCATTTGAAACAGAAAGCTTGTGAGCAGAAGATCATGCAGACAAGTTCTCTTTATCCCATCCCATCCTTAGGGCCTCTAAGGAAGTGGAGGGATGGAAAAGGTATTTGGAGAGACCTGAATCTCTTTGTGTTCTAATGGATCTGCCCCATAATTACCTCATTTTATAATGACTAGTTGGTGCCAGAAGCTGCAAGACAAATCAACCCCAGCCTGAATGACCATCAGTCTGTGTCATTAAACAGGGTCTGACCCAATCAACCAGAGCTGTTTAAAAATTTAAATATAATCTCTCTGTGTCTGTCTCTGCATGAATATCTGGAGGCTGTGAGCCTGTCTTAGTTCTTCTAAGAGAACTTTTCGGAAAGGGCTGAACTCCTCTCTCTCAGGCTTAGGATCACAAGCAAGATGATGATCCAAGTCGATGGATGTGCTGCTGTTGGGCCATTTCATCCTCGTAAGGGCCATTTAAGACTCTTCTATTTTTGCCCACTGGTGCAAGGGAGCTCTTCGAAGTGAGGGGTCAGGGAACTTGGTGCAGGCAATCACTGCCATCCCCCGAGCTGTCCTTGCCAGCTTTAAATATCTGGGATGACACGGAGAAAGGCTCCCTGCAGGGCTGTGAGAGCCCAGGATGAATGAGGATCCTTGGATTAAATGATGATGAAGTGCCTGCCGGAATGGGATGAATGAGGTGCTGCAGGGCAAGAACTCCTCCATTATCACAGCTGACCTGGGGCCAAACTGCCTCCCTTTCCCCAGCTGTAAAAATGGAAGGTCATTACGTCATGAGTTAAGGTTGGAGTTGGTGTCTTATAAACCCTCTTGCTCTGGAAGGCAGAGATCACTTTTCTGTTCACAGCACCAGCCCAAATAATCACAGACTCACAGAATGGCCTGGGCTGGGAGGGGCCTTAAAGGTCATCTCCTTCCACCCCCTGCCATGGGCAGGGACACCTTCCACTAGCCCAGGTTGCTCCAACCTGGCCTTGGACACTTCCAGGGATGGGACAACCACAGCTTCTCTGGGCAACCTGTGCCAGGGCCTCCCCACCCTCACAGGGAACAATTTCATCCCAATATCCCATCTAACCCTGCCCTCTGGCAGTTTGAAGCCATTCCCCCTTGTCTTGTCCCTCCAGACCCCTGTAAACAGTTTCCCTTTTTGTATCTTTAAGCTCCTGTCAGGTACTGGGAGGCTGCAATTAGGTCACCCCAAAGCCTTTTCCAGGCTGAACAACCCCAACTTTCCCAACCTTTCCCCACAGGAGAAGTGCTCCATCCCTCTGATCATCTTGGGGGCCCGTAGTGCTGCACTGCTAATGATATTTAGTAGAAACTTTCCTATCATGGGCTAAGAGATGCAGGTTTATCCCTGGACTGAAATCCTTTGTACCGAGTCCAAATGGCTCCATAAGGGTGTGAGGTCTGATGGAAGATGGTCTTCTTCCAGCTCCCTTTCATACCAAAAAGTTTGCAGCTGCTGGAAGACAGATGATTACTGAATATCTCCTGAAAGATGAGGGAGGAACACAACTGGTCCCCGTCTCCAGGAGAGGAGATGGAGGAGGGAGGAAGTAGAATAGTAATAAAGCAACTAACAACATAAATGCAGTCATCTTGATGTTTGATTTAGGCAGCTGCCTGCTCTGCTTTTCTAGGACCAGGGAGGGGAGAGGGCACAGAGAATGCTGAATTCCTCCTCCTCTGGTGCTTGCTGTGAAGTTCACTGCAGATCTTCCCAGTGCAGATCCAAAAGCGAGGCCCCAGCCCAGCAGGGTCACTGAGCCCACACAGCACTTGGAGCTGAGGTGGTTTTTTATAGTCCTGCCATCCTGGCACTGACACATCTTGGCATCTGCCTCCCTAAGCCTTCCTTGCACCCTTAATTTCATGTGTTTTGCATTTCATGTGTTTTCCTCCTGGTTTTCCTGGCTGGATCCTCAAAGCCTCACTGCACATTGTGGAATAGCTCCCTGCCACCCATCCTGGGGGTTGCATCCGTGTGCTCCATGAAGTGACTGTCACAGCCTGTAAAACATCCTGGGATCATTTCCTGTACAAATTTGGGATCATTACTGTTAAATCCAGAGTGTCTCACCTGCACAGTTTGGTTTTACATCAAATCAATGAGTATCTGAATGAATGATGAGAAAAATGACCCATTGCAGGCTGGATGAAGAATTCCTGGCTCTTGGAAAAACTTGGCACTGTCACTGGGAGCTCCTTGTTATGGAAATCTGGAAATCTGACAGGTTAAGTCAAGGAAGCAGTTTCTCATGGAAAACAACTTTATTTCTTTGCTGTCACTGTGCATTTGAACCTTGATGTTCTCTGGGGGTCTCAAACCCGGCAGGAAGCATCGCTGCTATTCCCTGAATGAGTTTGCTGATCCCCTCCCAGCTTGTCAAAAGGTAAAAAAAAAAAAGAAAAAAGGGGGACACAAAGAAGCATTTTTAAAATGGATCGATGACAATGACAAATACCAGTGGTGTTCTTGTGCAGATTTTACATTTGCCTTCCTGGAAGTGACTGTTTCTTGCACAGTCGGTTGATTCATGTTCTCTTCCTGAATGATGGTATTTTCTTGAGTCTTAAATGCTGTCCTGGTCAGGCAGGAATATCAGCTGTCATTCTGGTCTTGTTCCATGGTGGCAGTCATGGGCATCAAGAGAAACTTCTCACCCACCTGGTTGAGGGTAGAAACCCAAGAGCTTGGTTTTTCTGCATTCCAGTTTACTCTGGATGACTCTTCTCTTCAAAGAAAGTCAGAGATCTCCCCGAGATTGTTCTAAATGAGCTCCACAAGCTTCTTCATCCAGGTTTTAGGCTGGGAGCAGTTCTTCTTGCAGCCTGGGTGGTACTTTCTGCCTCTTTGTGCACACAAGGCTGTAAAACAAACCCTCAGAAAAATCCTGGGGAGTGAAATGTTGACAGAAGGTAACTTGGCGTGTGGGGCAGGGAGGGATGCAGAGATGGGCAGGATGTGCTCTGAAGGGCTCAGGATGGTTGGGCCCAAGGTGATTCCCTCTGTCCTGGAGCTCTGGAAGAGATTCATCTAGACAGGCTGGAAGGGAAGGGATGGAAACTGGATCTTTTAAAATTGCCTTGGTCAGATGGATGGTTCACATGGTCCTGGTGGCTGGAGATGACACGAGTGAAGACAACAGGACCTCTGCTGATGGGAAGTGCTGGATAACAGGGGGTGGGCAGGGCTGTCTGCTGAGCTTCTCAGCTCAATGTCTTGTAAAGGTAGGGCCTGCCTGGAGAAAGAAAACATTGTCTTTGCCAACTTCAGGAATATTTAGTAGGAAATGAGCTGGTTTTGCGAGTTTATAGGGTTGGGTGCTCGCTGAGGTTGACAGGAGGTTGCCGTGAGGGTGTTGGTCTCCTGGGCTCTTACCAAGGAGAGGCAAAAAGTCTCTTAGATGTGGTTTGACCACGATTCAAGGGCTGGGACACACCAGATCTTCTCCATCCTCATTTTCCAAACTGTTTCTGACGTGTTTGTAGGAGCCGTTCCCAGTTTGTTCCAGTGCAATCAATGTTCACCCCTTGTACTGAACAAAGGCCAAAGAGACTGTTACGAGCACACCCAGGGGAAAAAAAGTAATTCCATGAAGGAAACATGAGATTTCTTTTTTAATCTGTTAATACATTTGCTGAAGGATGGATGTTTCAAGCCAAAAACGGGGAAGGAAGAAAATGTGAAGTGTTTCATTTTGGACGCCCTGAAATATATTGCTTTTATGTACTTGAAGGGATTCTTTTGACTTTATGCTTTGAAACAGGACTGATCTAAACTGTAAATAAAAATTAATTAAATGACTCAGACATCATAAATCTTCTACATTCTGGTCAAATGAAATGTTTTGTTGACCTAACACGGCTTCTCTCAGATGCCTTTTCCCAAGGAAAGTGCCTTGTCTTGCAAAGGATCCTTCACTGGTCTGGTGGGAGGTGTCCCTGCCCATGGCAGGGGTTTGGAATGAGATGATCTTTAAGTTCCCTTCCAACCCAGACCAATCTGTGATTCTATAAAATTCTTTTCTCCAGTTCATTTGGATCATCAAATGTAGACGTTCCCTTGTGGCAATCATTATTTTTCCTGTTGTTTCTGCACTGAAAGATATGATTTTTCCTACCCTGAAGTGTCAGCCATCAGGATTTTCCATTGCCAGTCTCCTGTGGAATGTATTCCTCTTAATTTAGAAGGGACCTGCTGCTGGTTTGGGAAATACTTAAACCTGACAGGGAAACAGAACAAAGGAAATAGAGGAGAATAAAGAAATGAAGATAATGTGTCTGATGGGTCCCTTGCACCAAGGCCTCAAAGGGATTTCTGGGGAGAAAAAAGGTCTAGTATGTGAAAAAGAATAATTTATCTGTTTATCTGGACTGTTTTTCAACTTCTGGGGTCTGTAATGCCAGAAGAAATACATGGAAAAAACTCCATTGTAGCATTTGGGCACGGCTGGTGGCAGGTCTTGGCTGTTAAATTGAGTTTAAAACATCTGAAGGGTCCACTGGAACAGTTCAGACCTCGGAAGGAAACAAAAAAAGAAATGCTGAAAGGTTATAAATCTCCCACCAGCGTTTTCCTGGAAAACGTGGAGCATTACAGGAGCTTTTGTGCAACAAAGAGAAGGTCGAGCAGCCTTCAAACACGGGCCAGCAGGAAGGGCAGCAGCCAAGGAAGGGACAAACCCAAGGCAGACAAGAGTCAGAAAGATGCAAAATTCCAAGCAAAATTCCCTGGAGATGGAAGCACAGGTGGCTCTTGCCCCGTAGGGACCAAAGCCTTTTATTTCCTCTGTTTTCCTCAGGAAAACATTTAAAAAACCCTCAACCCTGCCCTGATTATCTCAAGCCTAAGCGGTTTAGAAAAAGGTTATGCCATCAGAGCCTCCTGGTCCTCCAAGGAGAGATGAATTGCTGAACAGTTCCTTGAAGATTTCCTTCTGTTTTGGTTTTCCCTCCTCATCTTCAGCCTCTCTGTGGGTGATGGGGGTTGGGGCATGGAAGTTTTCCCCAGGTTTTTTTGGATTTCAAGGAAGTCCTAAGGAGGTGCCTTCATTTCATTCTTCACAAAATGCTTTGGAGGTTCAGTGCCCTTTGACCAGCTGTGGGCTCGTAAAGTGGGGTTTGGGTGGGCAAGGGGAGGAACAACCTTTGGGGCAAAAAACCACTCAATAACCACCTTCTCTCTCAAACCAAGTGTCCTCTCTGTCTCTCCTGGAGAGAGAGAAAAGGAGCTGGAGCTGAGTGAAGAATGATCACAGAGTTTTCCAAGCAAATTCCTGGATGGAATTCACCTGCCAGTCACGGCCCCGAGCGCCGTGGGTTCCTCTCCTTTGGTCTGGGCTTTTTTGGGCTCCGAGTGTGCAGAGACAGGATTGTCTCCCAGCCTGTTTGGATATTCCTTCATAAAACACTTTGCCTGAGATGACCCTGGTCCAGCTGTGGGCCAGTCCTGGAAGCCCTGAGGCAGGAGGGGAGCAGCTGGGCTGTCCCTGCTTCTCCAAACACTTCTCTCTCTGCCTGGGATTTCTCCTGCCCTCAGGTGTGCTCCTGCATACATTTACATCGTTGTTGTTGCTTTGAGCTGGGAGGTTTGATGTGTTCACACCCTTATTTCTCAGGGTCTTTTATCTCCTGGCTCTTGCCCCACCCTCTCAGCACAGACCACAGCAGGTTTTATCTAACTTAGAAGGAAGAAACCAAAATCTTGTTAAAATGATTTATTCAGTGGTCCTTTTGTACGGTTTACTCAGTTGTGTACCCCCTTCATGACCAAGTGCTTCTTTCCCTTCAAGTTGGATCTTCCCAAGAGGAGCCACTTCAGGAGCTTTTAAGGTGAAAAAGTATGGTTTTAATATTTTTAGTATTTAGAATTATAGATGGTTTGGGTTGGAAGGGACCTTAAAGGACATCTCATCCCACCCCCTGCCATGGGCAGGGACACCTTCCACTAGCCCAGGCTGCTCCAAGCCCCCTCCAACCTGGCCTTGAACACTTCCAGGGATTCAGGGGCAACCACAGCTTCCCTGGGCAACCTGTGCCATCCCCCTCTCCCTGCACACACCAACATCATTGACATGAAGTGATTTCTTCCAGTGTTCCTAAATTCAAAGCATCTGAGAAGTGCTTTTGATTTAAGTGAATTTCTTGTCACAGTTCTTCAGCAGCAGCAGGATTTGATCACGAGTGGTCTCACCTTCCAATCATCACATCCCAAACACTTTAATTTAAGAAATTATTACATACTATTTCATTTTATTAACCTATTTATCTCCCTTTGCAAAGAGCCCAACAAATGACCCAGGACTGCATTACAGTAGGTCCTACACAAACAGGAATTGGATGTGAAACCAATTAAAGGCTCAATTTCCACATGTGGGTCAGTCATTAATCTCTGGTTTGCCAGACAGTAGAGCTCCTTTCTCCAGTACAGTGGCCACACATCTGTATTTTGGGAACAGGATTCAGAAGGAATTAAGCTCGTGTGTAAGGCTGCAATTGTTGCATCTCCTCCAGCAGGAAACACTGGCGGCATCTGTTCCAGCACTGCTGGGTAATGTGTTTGTTAATGGGCCAGAAAAGTGGGTTGTGAAGATGCAAAGGTCAAAGTCTCTTGTAATTAGTCAAGACTGAAGGATTTCGGGAGGCAGGGACCGAGCCACGGGATGGGCAGGGTGGTGGCAGGTGGAAATCAGGGCTGACAGCCATGGAAAGACAGCTCAGGGCATGGGAGGGATAATTTGAGCTTCTGGTGATAAAACTGAACCCTGAGGGTGGAAACTGTTGGGAAAGGGGGAGAGGTAGATCCGGGTGACACTGTGGAAAGGGAGTGGAAAATCTACTCAGAGCCTGGCAGTAGTGAAAATAGTAATAAACCTGTTAGAATTGCAGGGGGATAAAAAACAAGTGTGTCAATATATGAGCAAAAGACCCTTTCCTGAGCTGCTCTCTGATCCGTGTATCTAATGGAGTATATGGAATAGGAATTAAACTTGTCAAGATGAAAAACAGCAGCACTGAAACCATATTAATGGAAAATCCAGGGTCACTTAATATAAAGAGATGACTAAATGGGGACATGAGACACGTAAAAAATAAGAAACAACAGGGCAGTGAATCAGTGGTGCCTTTTCTTACTTACAAAACACGAGCAGAAATTGCAGGTAACTACTGAAAATAGTAACAATAAAGAAACCCCACATGAGGGGAAGCATCATGTTTGTGCTTGGAGGACCACAGGACTTCTCATGAGCCCAGAGGAGGCCACAAAGCTGATTAAAGGGATGGAGCACCTCTCCTAAGAGGAAAGGCTGAGAAAATTGGGTTTATTTATTTTAGATTTGAAAAAAGAAGGCTTTGGGGTGACCTAATTGTGGCCTTCCAGTGCCTGAAGGAGCCACCGAGAAAAATGGAGAGAGACAACTTACAAGGGCCTGGAGTGACAGGACACAGGGAATGGCTTCAAACTGACAGAGGGCAGGGTTAGATGGGATACTGGGAAGAAATTCTTGGCTGTGAGGGTGGGGAGGCCCTGACACAGGTTGCCCAGAGAAGCTGTGGCTGCCCCATCCCTGGAAGTGTCTCAGGCCAGGTTGGATGGGGCTTGGAGCAACCTGGGCTGGTGGAAGGTGTCCCTGCCCGTGGCCTGGGGTTGGAATAAGATGATCTTTATGGCACTTTCCAACCCAGGCCGTTCCACGATTCCAGGATTGTGACACTGTGACACAACCTGGGGTCTCAGTCCCGAGATGTTATCAAGCCTGAGGACCAGCACATGTGATGTCCCAAGACAGTTCGGCATTGCTGGGGCTGCACTCAAGCCATGGTTGTGTTCATGGCACCTGCAAGCCTGGAAGAGGGAGGGGAGGAGGGGAATGTGAGACACTCTGGGATTTCCTGCCTGTTCTCCAAGGCATTTGGTCCAGGCTGCAGCTGAAGATGGATTCTCTCAGTCACCTCTCTCTCCAGAAAAGGCCTTGTTGTGCACAAGATTGTCTCCAGACGGGGGATGGATTTCAGTTGGGCTGTAGGTAGAATGTTCAGGGCTCTGTGCTCTGCTCCCAGACTGTTCACCTTTACTGTTCAAATCTGGAGCTCTGGCAGCCTTGGGGCTGTGCCCACTGCCCTGGGGAGCCTGGTCAGTGCCCACCCCCCTTTTGGGGGAGGACCTTTTCCTTGGGTCCCACCTTGCCCTTGCCTTGCCCCGGTTCCGGCCTTTCCTGGGGTCCTGCCCCTGGTCCCACAGAGCAGAGCTCAGTTCTTGCCCCTTTGCTACCCCTCATGAGCTGAAGACCCCAATGAGTCTCCCCTCAGTCTCACATGCAGGTGGAAAGGCCATGGGCTGTTTTTGTCCCTGTTCCATGCTCTGGGACCCTGGTGGGTGACCCTGGGATGTGCAGGGTGGGGCAGCCCCACAGCAGAGGGGGTGGGTGGCTGGGGAGGAACCTGACTGTGGCTAAAAATTAAACCCAGGGGGCAGGTGGGGGATCTCCCCACCTCACACATCTGCTCCCAGGGCTGGCACTGCTCCAGGAATCCTCCTCTCCCACCCCACCCCAGCCCAGAGTGGTCGGTCTCTCCGGTTGCTGTCTGGTTGAAACGAGCTGGGCAGAGACACCTCACCCGCTTCCTTGCCTAGTTTCTATGGTGATATTCCACTCAACTGTTTTCAGCAGGTCTGGCTTTATTTCCCTGCAGATAAGGCAGCCTCTGCTGATATTCTGCAGCCTGGGCTCTACATCTTGGCAAGGGGCCGAGGGTTTGAGCCACTCGAGTGAGATGGCCCTGGGTAGGACGTGTTTCACGCTGGCTTTGGCAATCACTGCCATTATCTCCTGAAATGATATTGTGATTGTTTATGGCTGCTGTTCGATGCCCTGAGCTGGGAGCCACATGGAAATGTGCCTTCTCGTGTTCTTCCTCCCCGTTCCCTGGTGCAGAAAGCTCAGGGACCGCCAGCTCGGGCTCGGGGAAGGAAGGCTGAAATCCAGTGGGAGGAAAATGTGTGAGAGAAGGGTGTTGGAAGCAGTGGGAAAAGGGGCTGTGTGGGGATGTTCAGGCTGGCTGGGTCTGTGCTGACTCCAGGTGAGTAATTCACACCCTTTTCCCTCCATGAAGGAGATGTTGCAGTTCCCATCCCCACTCCACCCAGGAGGCCTTTGGGGGTAGATCCACCTGTGTTTTTCTCCAAGGTGGCCCAAAATTTTTGGATGCTGGAGAGGGAAGGTGATGAATGTCTCCCCATGTGCATGGGGGATGATGGGGATCACTTTCCTGCTGCTCTTGGGGCTGAACATCTTCCCTTATTTTGGCTCTCAGGGCTGCAGCTCATCCATCTCCACAGAAACTGTCAGTCATGGAGATCCCAAAGGATCCTGTCCATCACTCACACCTCAGAGAAGAAGGCTCAGTCCCACTGTTTGCTGCTCCAAGGGCTGCAGAGGGTTGTGAAGTGAAACAGTTTAGCTTTGACTGAGTGTTATTTGGGAATGGAGACATTTTCTTTAGCCTTCTCCAAAGAAAACAGGGTTCCAAACTTGCCTTCACCCCAGCACAGTTGCTGTGACAGGGGTGGCCTCTCCCTTTCTCTATGTGCAGAGTTTGAGCCTGCCAGACAACTCCAATCTTTCCTGAGGCTCTCCAACCCATGTCGGTGTGTTTGGTGCAGGAGGAAGGCAAATAGACCTGGGGAGAAAATGGAACCCCCCAGCCCAGCACACCAGACTGTGACCTCTGAAAGGACCTGAAAAGTGCAGTTATTTTAATGATTTAATAACTTTGCTGCAGGTGGGGGGGGAAGGAAGATTGGGAATATTGCATAGAGCTCATGGCAAAGAGTCATATTATCAGCATGGTTTTGCTCTGAGCAGGAAAAAGAGGATGGGCAATCCCAAATCCCTGGGGACCAGGGGCCCTGCAGTGCCTCATGGAGCTGGCAGTGCAGCTGAGACCTTGTGAAGTGAGAACATCTCGAGAGCCACCTCCCTTTGCCCCGGGGATTGTTGGACCCTCAGCTCAGGTCTTTCTCCTTGTCCCAGGGCTTAAGGGCTGCCGTGCTAAGAAGTGTTTTGGAGTGTGGTTGCAGTGTGATAGGCAGGGGAGCAGGGGAGCAGGAGAGCAGGGGAGCAGGGGAGCAGCTCTGCTGTGGGCTCACACGGCATCTGTGCCTTCGCAGGAAATGCGGTGGCACCGTCGAGTCTCCCGCGATGTGACGCAGGGACTTGGCTCCTTCCCTGCTCCACTTCACACCCCTCCCAGGCACCGCTGAGCTCACCCGTGGCATTTCAACAGACCCACCACCCAAGCTCTGGGCTGAGCCTTCCAGCAAATTCCAGCCCTTCCCAAAGGGCCGCAGCTCAGAGAAGACCTGTGAGAACAAAGGAGGGTTTTGCTCAGTGAGTTGGAAATTTAAGCTCGTGCCAGGGCCCCTCTGAGGGTGTTGCCCCCACCTCCCACAGTTGGGGTGACTGAGGGTGGAGCATCATCAAACCATGGGCTCAGGTCCAACCACGTGTGATCAACACTCAGCTCCTTGGCCAGCTTTGGCTTTTGTGGAAGGGGGGAGGTAATCCTGCCTGGGATTGCAGAAGGGATTGGGATAAACTCACCACTGTTTCTGAAGGGCTCAGAGCCCATGGATTTTATGGAGAAACCACAGTACACCTCTAGGAAGCACTAGAACCCAGAGCAGCTCCCTGGATGTCCTGGATGTTCTATGAGGAGTCCAGGCATGATGAGGGTGGTGGGACCCAGAGGAGCTGTGGCTGCCCCATCCCTGGAAGTGTCCAAGGCCAGGCTGGAGGGGGCTTGGAGCAACCTGGGCTAGTGGAAGGTGTCCCTGCCCATTTCAGGGGGTGGAATTAGATAATCCTTAAGGTCCCTTCCAACCCAAATCATTCTAGGATTCTCTGAACTCTATTTTTAAGAACAAAAATGTTTTCCTGTACCCAAGTAGAAGATATTGATGTAGCAGGTGGTGTTGGACAGTTCAGGAAACCTCCTAAATTAACTGCAAGTCTGCAGGACACTTATGGATCCAGAGCAGTGTCCAACTCCATGTTTCACAAGGAAAGTTCAGTAAAGGTCTCAGTTACAGCCAGGAAGCAACTACAGACAAGTGACCTGTGGTGCAGCTAATTGTGCTGCTTCGGTTTATTTTCGTCCATCTCAGACTAACAGCTTGTATGTCTGACAGAAGCTTGCTTTTGCTTTTCCCCTTCCAGTCAAGGATTATTAATAGATGAGGCATCAACAAAGAAAAGACCATTTGAGAAATAAGATGGGACACTTGCTCTACAGTGGAAAAAAACAACAGCACACACCCACATGAAACATTCTTTTCTTTTTAAAGAGCATTGACAAGAAAGGCCTCTTTCCTTCGGGAGGCATTCGTATTCCCCAGAGTTCATGATTCAGCCAGCACTGCTGCTCTCTTCAAATAGATAAAAATCTGAAGGACTTTTTTTTCTCCCTATTGTGCCTGAATGATTTTAACTCAGGTCAGATGCTGACTTGCAAAAGGCTGGGCTGGAGCATCATCTCCTTTTATCGCTCCTATCTGAGACTTCATGGTCTCTCTTCAGGCTCTAAATAAAATGGGACTAAACATAATAAAATCTCAGGCTGCAGGGCAAAATATAATTACCTGGAGGGATCGGGAAGAAATTGTTTTTCTTTGGTGAATAGCCCTGATTAGTGCCCTGTGGGTCGATGATGGAATTGCTGATGAGCAGTTCTGGGCCGACACTTCAAACAGGCTCCATGTGCCAAAGGTCTTGGCTTGTGATGTGCTGATGTCTGGTTTCATGGGGCTTGGAAGGGGGGTTCTGAAAAGCAAAGAAACTTTATCTCTGGGTTCTGGAAGACTTTTGGGTTCAGGGCTGAAGGAGGACTTCACGGCAGACCAGTGTGAAGGAGCTAAAAGTATTTTTGGAGAAAGAATGTGCTGCCTCCGTTCAGGCACTGAGCTGTTCCCAGGGAGCCACCACCCATGGGATGCTGCTGCCCTGGGGTGGGGCCTCCTGGGAAACCCAAGGGGTGTATTTGTCCTGAAATCCTGGCCCCTGTGGTGCTCCTTGCAGCTCAGCAAGCAGACTCCAAATGCAAAAATGGTTTCCAGGAAGAATTTATTTGGTCAATGTAGCACCTGCCTATCTCCCCAGGGATCCTGGTGGAAGATCCCATCCATTAGGTAACTTCTTGAGAGTGTGGGGAGCACTGATGGGGAGAAAAATCACTGAGTTTAGCAGGAGATGTTTTGTTTGAAGGCACCTTTGGCCCAGCAACAGGTGAGTGATAACCTGGGGCTGATCTTTGCCAGGTGGCTCAAACCCTCATTTAATCCTGGGAGCAGGTGAGGGGAAGGCTGAAAAAGGCAGATGAGCAGCCACTTCCCTGGTGCCAGAGAGAGAGGTTGGTGCTGGCTGAGGCTCAGGCACAGAAGGCAGCTTAGCTGAAATTTGGGGCCTGGCATCACCTTTGGGGCTGAAGATGTTTGGATTCCTCCTCTCTGTAGAAAACAGGCAACAGCAGGTGCTTGGTCGAGGTCTTTGACTGTTGTAACTCTTGAGAATGGAGGTTTCTTGGGGCAAGGTGTGTGTTGTTTGTATGGAAAACTGCCCGGATGAGGTGTGGTGGGTGTGGGCCAGGTTGGGTTTGCTGGGGCTGCTGTGGTGTCTCCTGATGTGCTGTTGGCCAGGTTGGAACTTCAAGCTGCTGCTCCAGTGCTGTTGCATCACTTTGAAGGTACCTGTTGTTTTCTCATAGTGACACAGATCACAGACTGTGCTGAGCTGGAAGGGACCCACAAGGATCATCCAGTCCAACCCTCAGCCCTGCACAGACCCATCCCCAAGGGTCACATCCTGTGCCCCAGAGGATCATCCAAACCCTCCTGGAGCTCTGGCAGCCTTGGGGCTGTGCCCACTGCCCTGGGGAGCCTGGTCAGTGCCAACCACCCTCTGGGGGAAGAACCTTTCCCTGAGATCCAACCTGACCCTGCCCTGACACAGCTCCAGCCATTCCCTGGGTGCTGTCCCTGCTCACCAGAGCAGAGCTCAGGGCCTGCCCCTCCTCTTCCTCTCAGGTGACTGTTTGATAGATAAACCTTTGGAAAGAGAACAAGGGCTCTGCTCTTTTCCTTAAGGGGGGCCATGAATGTCCCGTGCTCTGGGATCCAGGCAGGGCAGGAGAAGTGCCAGTCCTGCCTTCAGAGCAGGGTGGCTGCATTTGAGACCTTCCTAAAGACTTTCTCTGCTGGGTTAAACCAAACCAGAGCAGTATTTCCTCACAGAACCAGTTTTACTTCAGCCAGGCTGCTCTCTTCAAATAGATAAAAATCTGAAGGACTTTTTTTTCTCCCTATTGTGCCTGAATGATTTTAACTCGGGTCAGATGCTGACTTGCAAAAGGCTGGGCTGGAGCATCATCTCCTTTTATCGCTCCTGAGACTTCATGGTCTCTCTTCAGGCTCTAAATAAAATGGGACTAAACATAATAAAATCTCAGGCTGCAGAGCAAAATATTGCCTGGATTACCTGGAGAGTAATCCTCTGTAATTTCTAGTGCACGTCAGAGAAGCCAAAACCAAACTCATATCTGTGTCTTGTACTTCTTGCTGTCCACCAGAGCTGCATTTTCAGTGGCAACTCAGTGATCTGGGGTCGTCCAGCCCTAATTTTCCTGTTTGTCTGGTGCAAATGAAAATAAAGTTGCCACAGAGGCAGCATTTTTATATATCCCCTCTGGCCTGATGGGCTGTATTTCTTCTCTGTCCTGTTGGCTGCAGATAATTGGCGGCTCAGGTACCATTAAAAACTTTAAAAAGCCTTTAACAGATTGATATAAAGTGTTATAGTCTTGGAACTGATCTCTGAATCACACAGAAAATAAGAAATATTACATCTCCAGAAGTCCTGTTAGTTATCTACCTGAAATATGGAGATCTGCCGAGCCTCCAACTGCTTTGCCAAAAGTACATACACAAAAATTAATAACCTGTGGGCTTTATGAGGACCTGCACAAACAAGAAGGGCATGTAATAGGGACCATGCAATTCACAACTTGGCAAAGTGTGCTTTTTCTTGGAGTTAAATCCTTAATCTTATTAAAATTTTATTTATAAAGTACCTTCTTGGAGGCACTTAAGGTGTTGCACAAGCTATAAAAATGCCCTAATAAAGAAAATAGCCTCATAAAAAAGTACAGAAATGAAAAGAAGTACTAAAAAGGTGCCATCATGAAGACAGCAGCTATTACAAGTCATATATTGATGTCAAAATTGTCCCTCCTCATGCTGTAAAGATTAATAGTTTGCCACTGGGAGCTCAGATACCATGGTGACAGGACCAGGGTTAGACTTGAAGGAGAACAGAAGAGATGGAAAAGTCAAAGTCAAAAATAAAGGCCTTGTGGACGTTGTAAAGTGGGGAATGTCAGCCTGGATCAGAGCAGGCCCTGGGAACAGGGAGGGAACTGGGGCTCTGGGCAGCTCTTGGTTGGGTCCCTGCCATCCTCCCTGTGCTCTTTGGGGCTAAATTAGGACAATAACTAATCTTTAGCTTGAATAATTAATGACCAGAGCCTGGTCTAGTGGAATGTGTCCCTGCCCATGGCAAGGGGTGGAATGAGAAGGGCTTTAAGGTGCTTTCCAACCCAAACCATCCACGTTTGTCCAGCTCTGCCCAGTGAAGGCAAAGGTGTCCTCTTGGTGTTTGTGTTGAGCTGAGGATCTCATGGCTTTGTGCTTATTTAGAGGTAGAAAATCTGTGTCATCCCCTCATCTCACCCTGTTCCCAGCTGTTCCCCTCCTGCAAAGTTTCTGGTCCAAGTATTTCCAGAGCTGTGGCTCCTGAGTACTGGTGTCTCTTAGGGTGGGATAAAGGTTGTGTTACCTTCCCTGTGTGGGCAGGGATGTGCTGGGGGTGTGGGAGCTTAGAGACTGTGGAGAGGCACAAAAAGTGGCTGATCCAGCTGGAGACAGCCCCCACTATTGTACAACACCGGTGGCACAGCAAACCGTGCCTTTTGTAAAAAAAAAAAAAAGAAAAAGAAGTGAGTTTTTAAGCAGTGGCAATTGCTGTGTGAGCTCTCGGGAAGAGGAGCAAAACATACCCCCGCTCCCGGCCCCACCTCCGTCTGCAGCCCCCAGTTTGTTCTGCCTGCTCTATTTTTGCCTTCCCAGAGTTACTGGGAGAACGAGATTAGCAACCGATCGTTTATGCTGATTTCCTAAGCACCGAAATGCCTTTCATTAAAGCTGTCAGTCACGGCAGAACGTTCAATGGTGCCTTCGCTTTCGCCACGTGCTGCAACTACGGATGCGGCTCCGGCTCCGGGATGGAGACGTTTGGATGCTGCTGGTTGTGAATTTGCCTCGTCCTGAAGAGAGAGGCCAGCAAAAGCAGCTGGAGGAGGCACTCAGTCAAAGCTGTGTCTGATTCCATCCCTCGGTTCTCCCTGGAAAGCTGCCGTGTGGCAGAATCAGCTGCATGAGCAGGTCCCGTGTGATCCCTGTTTTTAGGCAGCCACAGGTGAAGATGCTCTCACAGCCTGAAGGAAGCAAGGGCTCGTTTGTTGGCTGCATTGACAAGGAAAGTCTACTTTGGCCTCCCAAGGCTGTGGAAAATGCTTCCCAGGCTCTGATCTAAGAGGCATTTACGGCTGGAGGTGAGGGTGTGGCTCTCTCCAGGGTGGAAAGAGGGCAGCCCCATAAAAGCTTTCAGCGGGGCTCCCCAGAGGAGCCGCAGCAGGGCTGGCTCTGAGCTGGGGGTGGGAAGCTGAGAAGGGCTCTGCCTCCAGCTCATCCCGCTGTTAACCCCTCCGTGCCAGCTCAGGTGTCTGCTCCCACCCCCCGGCACTGAGGGGGGGGTGTCTGAAGGTGGTGGTGTCCCCGTCCCTGGAGGTGTTTAAGGACAGACTGGATGTGGCATCAGGGCCACGGGCTGGGTGACAAGGTGGGGTTGAGTCAGAAGTTGGACTTGATGATCTCAGAGGTCTTTTCCAACCTGGTTGATTCTGGGATTCTCTGCCTGGCTCTGGAGCTGTGCATGGATTTTCTGACACCCCACCAGGCTCCCAGCCAGCTCCCCCAGCCCTTCCAGGCTCCAACAAGAGCTTTGGGGTTGTACACGGCAAATAATTGGGCCCGGCCTGTGATCCCCGGCTTTATTCCCCTTGTCACCACAGGCAGAATCCTCAGCCTTGAAAAGCTGCTGCAATTACCCACCTCACCCCCCACGGCTTCTCCACGAGCTCCATTTTGATCCACGATACTCCTGGCAACTTGTAGCGTTACCTACCAGCGCTTTGATGTTCAGAGACTGAAGT
>NW_016690340.1:2000230-2026787 GCF_001604755.1 Lepidothrix coronata | reverse complement strand
CATAAAAATTGCATGTAATTATCCCTGGTCTGGGTCCGTGGGAGCAGGCAAACATCAATATTGATGTGTGATAGCATTTCTGTTTCATGTGCCAGCACATCTCTCCTCTCGCCGTGTTCGGCGGGGGTTTTTGATCCCTGCCTGTGCTGCTGCACCATTAGAGCAGCTCTCGTGCTGTCTCCTCTCCCCGGGGGCTGTGCCTGGGGCTGGGGATCGAGGGCTGTGCTGGAGCCGCAGCTCATTACAGAGGATGGAGCCCGGCCCCGGGGATCGGCGGCGGCTGCGCAGCCGGGAAAGGGGCGACAGCTCCCCAAAGGGTCTCTGCTCCCGGTTCCTTCCCTGGCTGTGCTTCTGCACCACTGCTGACATCCATGAATAATTGAGGGAGATGGAAGAGGGAGGAGGAGTGCTCTCCTGGCTGGGAGGAGGGAGGTGCTGGGAAGAGGGGAGTGGGAACGATCCTGTAACAGCCATGGACTGGGGGAAGGAGGGGGTCAGGTGTGGGGTGTGTGTTGGGGGGCTTATCCAGAGAGGGAAGCGCTGTTCCTGGAGGAACTGGATCAGTCTCCTCGCCCTGAGGATGCAGGGACACGCTATAGAAGGGTGCAGAGAGGGGCTGGTGATGCTTGGCAGGGTTTGGACAAACAATACCCCATGTGGGACAGAATCCTCAGTGACTCCAGCTCTCCCTGCCTTGGCCTAAAATCCCAGCATTTCCCACCTCGCTTTCCCCTCTGCACCCAGCCTGTGCTCCTGCTCTTCTTTTTCCAGTGTTGGTTGTGTCTGGACCATGTTGCTGGACTTCAGGATTTTGTGTCCTGAACATCTTTAGAGGAACGTGCTGGGCAAAGGCTCCCTGGGCAGGAGGGGGTGGGCGAGCACAGGGCAGTGTTTGGGCAGGAATGGGGTCCTTGGGTGGGATGATCCAGCCCTGATGGACTGTGGGCTCTGCAGGGGGGTTCCCAGTGGGACCTTGCCATGCCCAGGTGGGGTTTGCTCTGAGCCAGAGCTCAGGAATGAGCCTGGACAAGGCTTTTAAGAGGGTTAAATAATAACAAAGAGCTACAACAGAGGGAAACTGTGGGATGGTGATACCATCCCCTCTGGGACAGGGTGTGTGTGGGGGCAGAGAGCAGCAGGGATGGAGGGGTCTGTCTGTCTGCTCCCAGCAGCATCAGGCACTTGGAGCACTGCAGGCTCAGCAGTGCCCAACCCTGCCCCAAAATAAGTGCGTCTTCAGGCTTCCAGACTCCTGAGCTTTGGAAGGTTTAACAAACCTGGATCAGGAATCTGTGCCCTGGAGTCTTGCTGACGCCCCTCCAGCACATGGAGAACAACCTGGTGTTTCTGAATGGGGAGGAGAGAGGCACAAACTGATGTTGGTACAGGACATGAAACATGGACTGACAAAAGCTTTGGTGGCTGTGGGGTGGCTCTGTGGTGTGGGAGCCCGTGGACTGAGCTCCTGATGGCACTTTATGATGCTCTGGGACAAAGAAAACATTTAATCCTCGCTATAAAGATGTATTTCCCCATGCAGAGGTCACGCTTACACCTTATCTCTGCCCCTTGAGTATCCATCCTGATGATTCCAGATTTGCCCAAGCCTTCAGGGAGCTGTGCCCGTTCTGCATGGATGGACCTGGGAGCAGTGTCTGCCCTGAGCACGATCCATGCAGGAGGTTCCTCATTATTCCCGTTGCCAGCCCTTGGAGGAGCAGTTTGATGGGAAATGTCACTGCTCTGGTATTTGTAGCTGTGAATGGTTCCTCCCAGGGGAAGCTGCCATTTTGCTGGGACTGCATCAAAATGGATTTCCTGCCCAGATATGGAGCAAACCACAGCAAGAGCAAAGAAAGGAAAATACTCCCTTCTAGTCACTGTGAAACTTCTAATCCTCCACACACACGGGAGAGGAATCACATTTTCTGTGCTGCTTTGCCCCTGTGGTCACTTAAAAAATATCCTTTGCGTGAGGTGCCTTGTTAACTTTTGCTCCTTTTAATAAATACTGTGTAGTGTAGAATTAAAGGATACCCTGAGTGGGAAGGAACCCACAGGGATCATCCAGTCCAACTCCTGGCCCTGCACAGGACACCCCAACAACCCCAGCATATCCCTGGGAGTGTTGTCCAAACGCTCCTTGAGCTCTGGCAACCTTGGGGTTGCCAATAGTAGATACTATTGTAGTATCTACTACCTAGATACCAATATTCTAATATCTATTATATAGTAAATATAGAGTATATTATATATAGTAGGTGTAGAACTCAAGCTACAGTACATTATCAGGTTGTCAGCGTCGGCTCCTCTTTAGTTTTAATTTTTCCTAATTACAATCAAGGCACCCAGAAACATTTTTTTTTTTAGCAGTTTGCTCCCCTTCCCTAAAATTAGTTGCTTTGATGAGGAGACTCTATTATGCTTCAAAGTGAGGTTGAGTGGCTGTAAAGCTGTAAATTGAGTTCCACAGGGGCTGCTCATGTCAAGGGGGAACTGAGGAGAGAAATTTTACTCTCCAGTTAAGCACCAGTGCAGCCTCTGAGGCTTTCCTGGATATGTTGGCTCACAGACATTTCCAAGAAAAATTGACTAGCTCACAGTTGTTTTGAAAATATAAAACTTTTAATGTTGTGTTTTGGTTCAGTGTCCCCCACTGTTGTGCTGGGAGGTTGGGGTGAGTGATCTGGTTTGGTGGATTTATTCCTGTACTCACCAGTTTAATCTGATTGCAAAGAGGCTGGCATTAAATAAATATTGTTTTTGTTTTCAAAAACCCCCTTTCTTCACTAAAACACATTATTTTAAAGAAGGTTACAGTTGATATTTGCCTGGATTGTTTAAATCACTAAAAAAATTACTTTTTGCTTTAAGAACAAGAGACAGTTCCCAACAGCTTTTATTTCCAGCATATTGTAACTTCTCAGTGCAATTAGAAGCAGCCTTTGTTGCAAGGCAGTCATTTAAACCCTGACCTAGGGCTGAGATTAAACAGTCCTTTTGCAGGTCTGTCCCTGTGTTGGCGTATTTGATGTATTGCTGATCCAATTAAGTTTTCGCACAACGGCTGTATTGTTAGTGCAGGATTTCTTTGTTTATTAACCTTTCCTGGTGAGGAATTCCTTCCCTAACCCTCACCAGACTGGACAGATGTTCATCTCACCCAATGGAGAAGGGAAAGTGTCAGAGGGAGGGGAAGGAGCTGCAGTTCGGGGGGGAGGTGACCACGGCTCTAGCAGGGCTCAGGTTGGGGGGTTCAGCAGTTTGCTGGTACAAATTAAAGATTCCAGATGGTAATATTAAATATCCGTCATCCATCTACCCTTCCATTAAAGCTTTAGGTGGTTTGCTACCTTGAATCCCCCATGTTTTTGTGGAAATAATTTTGATCTCTGTGCTGTGGCTGCTGGGATTTTAACCCGGTTGTGTCTGGTCTCTGTTACTGCGGAGTTATGGAATCACAGACTGGTTTGGATGGGAAGGGACCTTAAAGCTCATCCAGTTCCACCCCCTGCCATGGGCAGGGACACCTTCCACTAGCCCAGGTTGCTCCAAGCCCCATCCAACCTGGCCTTGGACACTTCCAGGGATGGGGCAGCCACAGCTTCTCTGGGCAACCTGTGCTGGTGTCTCCCCACTCTCACAGCCATTAATGTGGCACTTCAGACCTGTGATGTTGTTTCTGCTCCTTGACTGCCTTGTCTCTGATGTGTTGGAGAAACTGTCCTGTGGGAGGGCCCCTTTGTCCCAAGGACACCCCAGTTGGGTTTTGTCTGTGTTTGCACCTCGTTGGAAGTGGTGGGGGCTCCCCTGGGGACAGACCCACACCAGGCCTGGGGTGGGTGCTGTGGTTCTCACTGCACAGACTGTGTGTGAGCCCACAGGGGCAGCAAATTGATTCTGACTTGGCTCTGCTTCGTGTCCTTATCAGGTGTGTGGTTAATAACACACGTGATCTCCTCCTCCCCGTGCCCAGACCCTCTGGCTGTTGGTGCACAAACCCCTGGGACTCAACCTGGGGAGTCATCAGTGGCTCCAAGGAGGGGAAAACTCCCCAAATCCCTGTATCTTTTCCAGCCCCACTGGGGAAGAAGTTTTCCCCACATGATCAGATCAGATGCTCCTCACCGAGCCTGGCTGTGAATTATTGGGCAGTCAATTAACCCTATTAAAAAAAGACCCCAGACTGCAGGCTGACAGTCATGTTATCTGGAATTATTGACCTAAATTGTATGCATAGGGTCTAATCTTTCTATGGAAATGAAACTCAATCTGCCATCAAATCAGACAAATATAATTTTACAATCACTTTGCTGGGATATAATGGCAGTGTCACAAGGAGGAAAGAACGGGATGCAACTGTCTGGGAGACCAGGTCCAGACACCTTCCCAAGCCATTTCTGCTGGCAAATTGTACCTGTGGGAGGACTGCAGGGGTGTGGATTTATAGCTAACAGTTTTCAAGCACATCCTGAGCCCCACTCCAAGCTGGAGAGATGATACCAGGACCTTGCCTGTGAGAGTTTGCAGCATCACCGTGTCTGTGTGTTCTTTTAGCATCCAGCAACACAACTGTAATGGTCCCTGTAAGTGCAGGCATCAAATCCTCTGATTTTGGTTTCCTGCCATTGTTCTTCCCATGCAAATTCTGGCAGAGGAAGAAGTAAACCTGTTGTAAAATATTAGCAGAGCAAACCTTCCTCTTCAGGTGCCACAGAAGCAGCAACAGGAGGGGACTTGAGGTAACCCAAGTGCCTCTTTATCCTAATTCACTGTGCTCCACATCAGGTCTGTCACAAGTTCAAAGCTTGACTCCATCCCTAATCAGTGAAACATCAGTAACACACTTAAGCCAGCAGGATTTATTCCTGTGGTTAAATCCGTGCTTACAGGCTTTGTTGGATCAGGGCCTGCACAAACATGATCAGGGAGAGTTGTCCACGTAGTTTGCTTTCCATAATTTTAAACCAAACCCACGTTTATTCCCTTTCGGTTTTGTCTTGTAGCCAAAGTTTTCTGACCCTTTTTTTCCTTGTTCTCCTGTGTCCACCCTGGAGCAGCTCCCACCAGCCCAGGCTCTGTGCAGCTCATTTCCCTGCTCAGACATTTACCACCCTGTAGGAATTCTTTATTTCAGTAGCAGCCTGGCTCTGAGCAGGCTGTGGAGAGGAGGTGAAGGCTGTTTAACTCCCCAGGTGCTCCCTCTGACAAAGAACAGGAGTTAAAGCTTCTTTAGGCTTTACTCCAGTGTTTGTTCTGCTCTGGCTGCTCTCCTTTGGAAATGGCACCTATGGTGTCCACAGCACCCTTTGAGAGCTTGCTGGGAGGCAAAAAACATTGGATAGGACTGGAAAAGAGCAAGGTTGGCTCCCAAACTCAACACAAAGTTCTGTTACATCAGTTAAAGAGGATTTTCTTTCCTCTAGTTACCCCTAAAAATATGGATTATTCATTCCAACACACCAGCTACCTTGTTCATCAGTTGGGGAAGCTGAGTAGGAGGGAAAATGCTCCAAACACCTTGGGCATCCCTGGGAATTCAACAGTCTGGAGAGCAGACATGCAGCAGCTTCCCATTTCCTCCCCTTTGCCTGTCCAGCAGCAGCAGCTCCTCTGTGCCATCCCAGTCCTAAGGGCTGTGCAGCAACCTGGGCATTGCTGGGGCACAGTGAACCCCACCAAGGCTTGGAGGGCCTTTGTGCCTCTTGAGGACCTACAGTTCTCCCAGAACTGCCCTATTTTTTTTTTTTTAATGCCTTAGATATTTTTAGATCTTGAGAGACAAATATAGTTAATGCATTCAGCACTGACGTCAAAGCCAGAGCCAGTGGGTAGCTGGAATAGCTAACATTTTATTTAATCATCTTGGTAAGCAATTTTTTTCCCCCCTTCTTTTCTTTTTTTGGTGAGAGAAAGAGGATCTAGAGAGGCAGTTCAAGCTGGGCCAGGCTGTGAGTGTAGGGGAAGGTTGGTTTGTTTTGGAAACTCATTCTCCACCTTGTTGCTCTTCAGGCAGTAGTTTATGCTGGAAAAGTGAGGCCGAGGTGCTCTGCTGGGAATTTGGCATCATCAAAAGGTTGCTCTTGATAACTGGTCAGTTGTGTTTGTCCCTTTTTGTGCCTGGTCCGTGGGGATGTGAATCCCAGAGCAACACAGAGCTCTTGTGTTCTGCTCTCTGGTTCAGACCCTGGGGTGTTGGGCGCTGGCAAATCAGCCAGGGCTGTGTTAAACCATAAACTGTGACCTTTCCCTGGCGTGAGACACATGGAGAGCTAGTGTGGGAATTAATCCAGGGTATAACTGCACAAAACCCCCCACCACAAGCACCAAAAGATTATTATTATTATTATTATTATTATTATTATTATTATTATTATTATTATTATTATTATTATTATTATATCTGTGTGCAGAGGCTCTGGCTGGTGTAACATTCTTGGTAAAAAAGGTGGAATAAACAGATAAATAAACCAACAGGAATAAAGATCTCCAGCCATACAACTCCAGTGAGAGGATAAGCCCATCAGGTTAATGCTGGGCAATGTTGTGTCCATCTCTTTTTAGTAAGTTTTCCCTGTTAAACTCTCTCTTGGAGAAGGGCGGGTTTGGAGGAGCAGCGTGTTTGATCGGGCACTTCCACGGGCTGGGGGGGAGCAGCAGCAACCTGGGCTTTGGCACCTGGCACCACTGTTGCTGGGCTAAAGTGCTTCCTTTCTCTTCCTCAGCACATGCACTGGGAAAAGGGGAGTGTGAGCCTGCCTTTGTGGGAGGTTGGGGGATTGAGCAGCCGGGATGGAAAGGTGTGTTTTGCTCGGGGCTAAATCCCAACCTGCCTCTCAACAGTCAGCCAATGTCTGTGAGCATCTTAACACTGGGAGTTAAAACTTGAGGATAATGCAAAAGGGATGTTCCTACAGGTAGCTTTAGAGCTGTTTAATTGTTTCTCCTTAAAGCAGCCCGGGGACTTGCTAAAATTTGGCTGTGCTGAGCATATAAACCTGTAAGGTTCTTGTGAGTTGTGTAACACCATGAAATAACTGCAGAGCACTGAGGAATATCCGTGGGGCTCCCTGCCCAGCTCTTCTTATGGAGCCAGATGGTGAGAAAAGCTCCCTGGTGGCTCCAGGTATTAGTCTGGGCCTGGCTAGTCCTGGTCTCTGTGGTCCCCTTTGTTTCTGGTTGTGCCCAGTCTCTCTCTGTGACCCACCTTGTTCTGCTTCATGACTCGAGGTTGTTTTACCTTCTGTGCCAGAGAATTCCTTCTGGGGCACCTGCAGGCTGGAGGTGAGGCTGCTGAGCATCCCCACACCCTCCTGGGAGCTGCCCCTTGTTTCCCTGCTCTCTTTGCTTGGCTGCTGCAGGGCAAAGCCGAGACTTGCTGCACATGGCAGAGCCCACAAGGTTCTTTTATTGTCTAAGAATATTGGAAAAAGTGACTCCAGGGGCCCTCACAAGCAGGTTCTGCCTGTGCCTCAGACTGTTTTGCCTCCTGTGAGCCATCCAGCCTGTCCCTCCCCTCCCACTGCCAGCAGCTCCCATCATTCCAGCTCTTCCTCTGGCTCATTCTCCAGGTAACAATGTTCTTTCTCTGCAACAGTAAACCCAAATGTGTTTCTAAGCAGACAGGTCTCTTTGTGCTATCATGTGATTTCATATCTTTTTGTTTTCCTAAATGAACGTCGCAGCAATCCTCATTAGAGGAGTTTTGGGGGGGACTTAAGGAAATAAAGCCTTGGGGTCTGTTATACTGTGTGGTGGCCCAGAAATAAGCTGCTTTTGTGATTTATGTGCAGCTCAGACTAGGTTTGGGCCCTGACCAGCTCTGATTCAGCCACAGAGCAATGACTTTCTACCCTAAATTGATTCTGTGAAGGGTTCTGCTGGGATTCCTCTTTTCTCTTTGCCTGGTGAGCACATCAGGTAGGTGATCTCAGCTGGAGCCTGCCAAATATTTTAATCTTGCCCTGCTCTAGCTGTTGCAAAGCTCAGCACGTTCTGAAGTGAAGGTCAGCATTACCTGCACCAACCTTCTTCAGACCAGCTTAGATCCTGAATTCCTGGGGAAGGATTTTGGGTGGTGTGTTTTTGTCTGGGATCTTAACAAGCAGAAGAGCTTCTAAGATTCCTTATAGAGCTGCAAAGTTTCTCCAGGGACTTTAGCCTGGAGAGGAGGGGGCTCAAGGGAGACCTTCTCACTCTCTGCAACTCCCTGCCAGGAGGGGGGAGCCGGGGGGGGTCGGGCTCTGCTGCCAGGAACCAGCAGCAGGACAAGAGGGCACAGCCTTGAGCTGCCCCAGGGCAGGTTTAGGTTGGCCATTGGGCAGAAGTTGTTTGCAGAGAGAGGGATCAGCCCTTGGAATGGGCTGCCCAGGGAGGGGGTGGAGTCCCTGTCCCTGGAGGGGTTTGAGCAGAACCTGGATGTGGCATCAGTGCCATGGTCTGGGTGACAAGGTGGGGTTGGGTCATGGGTTGGACTCCATGATCTCAGAGGTCTTTTCCAGCTTAGTGGATTCTGGGATGCCTGCAGGTGCCACTGCAGTATAAATGCAACAGTTTGCCTGTTCTCCAGGGAAAGGAATTGGGCTTGTTCACAGTTTTGCAGCTCTGGGTGGGGCTGCATGGCCATGGCAGAGCAGGCTGGTGCTGTTCACTCAGCAAAGCCCCAGCAAAGTGCTCTGCATGGTAATGAAGGCGGCTCCATGAAGTCAATACCTCCAGTTCCTCAGCAGACACCCCCTGCCAGGGTATTTATAGCCCACCTGCTGGTGGGTGGTGTGATTCTTTCTTGTATTGCCTCTTTCTTTTCCTATTTTTTTTTTTAAATTTTCATTCATGAAGGCTGAGGCTGCGCCACCCACTCCGAGCGATGCTGGATCCTGGGCTCCTGCAGCAGCACAGCTCCAGTTCCTCCCTGAGGAGCTGGTCAAACTGGGCAGGATTTCTGCCTGGGGATGGACAAAATCCCAGTGCCCCACATTGTCTGGGTGCCTCAAGGGACTGTGGTCCTCGTGCAGAACCGCTCCGGGTTTGCCAAACAGACCTGGCTGTGCCTCCTCTGGGCTTGTTGCTCTCTCCATCTGAAGTTCTCCTCCTCCTCCTCCTCTGGTGTTCTCAAATCAATCTGGCCTGGGCAGGCTGAGGTTGTTTTATGACCCTGAGATCAGCTCAGTTGGTCAGAGCATGGTGCTGACCATGCCAAGGCTGCAGGTTCTATCCCAACATGGACTATTTGGTTAAGAGCTGGACTTGATGATCCTTGTGGGGCCCTTCCAACTCAGAATATTCTGTGATTCTGTGCCCCAACTTGATTGTCTAAAGGCATTTACTCCCCTTTCCCTTCTGAAAACTGGGGCTGCTTTACCATGTCTCTACTTTTACACCCAGAATCCCTTCTTGCTTCATTTTTTTACATCACTCCACCCCTTCAGCAGCTTCCCCAGCATCTCCACACCCACCCCTGCTTGCCTGCAGGGTCTGCCTCACTGGTGTCTTCATCGCCCCCTTCTCCCTGACAGCTCCTCTCCTGTTCCTCATGAACCCTGATGCCTTCCCTGGTGCCTCAGGCCTACGCCACCTTCTTGCCTTCTTTTCCATGGTCTTCCCAGGGGAAAAAAAAAATCCACTTCCCTTTGCTAAAGAAAAAGAGCTGTGCAATCCCCAACTGCTTGAGAGCCCTTCACCACCTCCTTGAGCCACCTGTGGGAAGGGAGCTGGGATGGTTTGGAGCTCTGTGCTGTGCACTTTGGGTGACTTATGGGCCTGGTGAGCAGGGAAAAGGGATCACAGATCAACTGGGTTGGAAAAGACTGAGAGACTCTCAGATCATCAAGTCCAACCCTTGACCCAACCCCACCTTGTCACCCAGACCATGGCACTGATGCCACATCCAGGCTCTGCTCAAACCCCTCCAGGGACGGGGACTCCACCCCCTCCCTGGGCAGCCCATTCCAAGGGCTGATCCCTCTCTCTGCAAACAACTTCTGCCCCATGGCCAACCTAAACCTGCCCTGGGGCAGCTCAAGGCTGTGCCCTCTTGTCCTGCTGCTGGTTCCTGGCAGCAGAGCCCGACCCCCCCCGGCTCCCCCCCCCGGCAGGGAGTTGCAGAGAGTGAGAAGGTCTCCCCTGAGCCTCCTCCTGTCCAGGCTGAGCCCCCCCAGCTCCCTCAGCCTCTCCTCACAGCACTTGTGCTCCAGACCCTTCCCCAGCCTCGTTGCCCTTCTCTGGACCTGCTCCAGCCCCTCCATGTCCTTCCTGAGCTGAGGGGCCAGAGCTGGGCACAGCACTCCAGGGGTGGATGGCACCGTGTCCCCCAGAGCTGCGCCTTGCTCAGCACAAGGTGCCAGACTTGGAGCACGGGGCAGGTGCCCGTGAGCCTCCCTGCCAGCAGAGACCTCAGAGGACCCCATCCTGCTCGTGCCTGGCTCCCACCCAGCCTTCTCCTGGCAGGCAGTGGGTCTGAGACACATGGACACCTGCCCACCACGACCTGGATCCATCCCACTGCTCCCTGCCGGGCCCCAAGCAGTGTCAGATGGTGGTTGTGGTCCCTGCCGGGCTGGGCTGGACTGGCACCAGCAGCTCTGGGCTGGGCACACGCTGTGGCAGCCCCTGAGCTGTGGGGACGTGCTGGCAGGGCTGTGCTGCGTGTGGGCCCGCACGGCACGGAACCATCCAGGTGGTATTTTTGGCCTTGCCCTTCCTTAGGGATAGGGAATGCAGGGAATGTCAATACCAGAGAACTCACTTTAAATGCCAAGTGTGAGGTGGAGCATCCTCGGAGGACTGAGCTATTTTGTTGGCTTTTTAGAGAGCTGCTGAGCACACTGGGGGCCTGCAAGTGCAGTTTGGAGAAAGAGAGGATTTTTTGGTGGAAGAACATGACCCCTTGTTTTGAAGAATTAAACATGATGCACATACCCATAAGCCCTTTAAAGCAAACCCAGGGATCATCTCTTTACTTTTGCCTGTGTAACTGCACATGGGGTTTTTTTTCCCTTTCCTGAAATCTAATAACTGAAAACATTTTGAAGGAATTAAGTGCACTTAAACAGTGAGCTGGAGAGAGAACGGTTCCTCCAGCTCCCAATCCATCTCCATTCCCACCAGGGGAAAGCTGAGTGGAAGTTCTAGTGAGACAAAGTGAGGACAAGGCTGGTGTCCTGCTCAGGGGGCAGCAGGTGGTCCCTGGGTTACCTGGTTTTGAGCTCTGTCATGCCCTGTGATATGGGAGGGGGATTGCAAGTCTGAGCTTCCCTCCTTCTGGAGACCCTCCCTGGTCCTGCTCCATTTCAGGGGGAACACTTGCTCTTGTTTGGATGAATTTATTTCCCAATCACCTCTGAGGACAAGGAATAAAGATGGGAGGATAAAGATAATAAGAATAAGGATGCAAGGGGTGGAGGTGGAGCTGCAGCAGGAGGGATGAAGGGAAACTGGGACTGAGCAGTTACAAAGCCAAGGTCCTGCCAAGGGGTTTTTTAGGCAGAAGATTTGAGGAATTGAGGACAAATTGTCCCAAATTTACAAGAATCTGAACCATACCAAGTGGTTTTACCTGGACCCATGGCCCTTACCAGGTCAAGGCAGCTGCTTCCAACCTTTTTCAGTTCCTGGCTCCCCAGACAGGAGATGCAGCTTCGGAAAGTCCAGTGGGATGAACTTTGGGAATAAAGCAGAGACCTTCCTGGGAGATCTATGGCAGGTGAGGGCACAGTGTGTGGGATGGGGGGGACACCTGGCAGTGCTGCCTTGGGCTGGAAACACAGAGACTTCAGGGATATTCCCATCCTCTCCAAGACATCTGGAGAGACAGGTGCCTGTATCACAGAAGAAGATTGAACAAGGTTTGGCTGCTCCAGTCTCTGCTCAGCAGCACGAGTGAGTCTGGTGGTGTGTGGGCAGAGGGGGCTTTTCTTTCCTTTGTCCACATGTTTCTGCATCTCATCAACCAAACCCAAAGTGCTGCCAGCAACTTGCTACGAGAGAACATAGTTTTTTTTCTTTGATTAGTGGCATGACAGGGGAATGGCTTCAAACTGAGAGTGGGTTTAGATTAGATATTAGGAAGAAATTCTTCCCTGTGAAGGTGGGGAGGGGCTGGGATGGAATTCCCAGAGAAGCTGTGGCTGCCCCATCCCTGGGAGTGTCCAAGGACAGGTTGGATGGCGCTTGGAGCAATCTGGGCTGGTGGGAGGTGTCCCTGCCCATGCCAGGGGGTGGAATGAGATGATCTTCAAGGTCCCTTCCAACCCCAAGCAGTCTGTGACTCTGTGACCATTCTGGGTTCACTGACTGCAGCCAAAGAGGGTCCCTTCTCTAAAATACTCTCAGGTGATACCCAACATCCTGAGCTTATATTTTGGGCCTATTCCTGTGATTTGAAAATAATTTTCTGTATTTTTGACTTGCTGGGTGCTGTAACTTGGTCTGCTTACAAATGGTAGGGATGGAAAAACAAGCCTGTGCCTCCCCCCTTTCCCTCCTCTGAAGCTCGAGAGGGGAAATCATCACTGCAGGTCACTCCTGCTGAAAGAGTAAGAGATTTTGCTCTGTCCAGAGGTTCAGAGGAGGAGGGAGGAGATGGGCAGAGAGGTCCTGAGAAAGGAAAGCCCTGAGCTGGCCCCATGGGCAGGGAGATGCTGCTGCTGTGAGCTGTGCTGGCAGGTCTGAATGCCTCTGGAAAATGTGACCCCAAACCTCCTCAGTGTGGACATTGATACTCAGCTTCTCTCTGCTCTTATGACCACAGTGGCTTAAACTTCCTGTTTTTTGCTGTTGTTTTCTTTGGGCCATTCACTGAAGAGTTGGACTTGATGATCCTTGTGGGTCCCTCCCAACTCAGAATATTCTGAGATCTGTGACTTGCATGGCTGCACATGAGTTGTTTGGTATTCCCTGCTTTTTAAATAAATCACTCCTCTCTCGTAGTGTTCTTTGCTGCAGAGCAGAGTTTCCAAACTCAAAATGTGCAGGAAGAAACCTGACTGGAACTCCTGAAAAACTGCCTGGCTGCCTCAGCCTTGTGAGTGAGCTGCGAGGTGTGAGCACATGGCAGTGTCAGCGGGGTCACAGCACAGACCCCAGCCACTGAATTGCACTTCTAGTTGGATGTTGCAAATGTAAGCTGTGAATTCCTGCCTGGAAGTGGCAGGCTGTCCTCCTGGATCGATAGCATCCCGATCTGGGATTGCAAATCCCACGCTATAAAAACATGATTAGGGGAGAGACAATAAACAGAGCAGCCATCATTGATGCCACATAATGCATTCTGTCCTTACAATATAAATTTTTCCATTTCCTTTTCTAATTTCTAGTAATTGAGCTCAATGAGCCTGCTTGGAGCTGATTTCTCAATCCAGTTTTCTTTACATCTATTTCAGATTTCTGGCCTCACTCCAGCTGCTTGCTTGATGGTGCATTTTATTTTAGCTTCTTAATTTGCTGTTAGAGTTGTCAACACCACGGGGCCCCCTTGCTGCTCTGCTTTGCTTAAATAGGGTGGATGTATTTCTTAGCTGAGTTAACCACTTGGGTGCTGCTCACACAGTGAACCTGGCAAGTCTTTTTGGGACACACCTGCCAGGTGAGTTTAAACAGGGCAGGTGGGTGTGCCAGGCTGTGCTGCTGAATCCCAGAATCAACCAGGTTGGGAAAGACCTCCGAGGTCATCGAGTCCAACCTGTGACCCAACCTCACCTTGTCACCCAGACCATGGCACTGATGCCACATCCGGGCTCTGCTCAAACCCCTCCAGGGACGGGGACTCCCCCCCCTCCCTGGGCAGCCCATTCCAAGGGCTGATCCCTCTCTCTGGAAACAACTTCTGCCCAATGGCCAACCTAAACCTGCCCTGGGGCAGCTCCAGGCTGTGCCCTCTTGTCCTGCTGCTGGTTCCTGGCAGCAGAGCCCGACCCCGCCCGGCTCCCCCCTCCTGGCAGGGAGTTGCAGAGAGTGAGAAGGTCTCCCCTGAGCCTCCTCCTGTCCAGGCTGAGCCCCCCCAGCTCCCTCAGCCTCTTCTCACAGCACTTGTGCTCCAGACCCTTCCCCAGCCTCGTTGCCCTTCTCTGGACTTGCTCCAGCCCCTCCATGTCCTTCCTGAGCTGAGGGCCCAGAGCTGGGCACAGCACTCCAGGGGTGGCCTCACAGGGGCAGAATCCCCTCCCTGCTCCTGCTGCCACACTGTTCCTCAGAACCAGGTATGGAACCCCCAGAGGTGGAGATGCACTTCCCAGACTCACCCTCACATGGGCTCAGTGACATCCTGCTCCAACCCGCGGCTGCTCAGCAACAACCTCCCGGGGCCGGAGGCACGTCGGTCGTGTCTGTTGTGCCTTTCCCCGTCCCCGTGCGGATAATTGGGTTGGAGAGGAATCTGATGGGCTTGCAAGTGCTTCAAGTACAGATCACCCCCACCACGGACCCGGGGAGGTCAAAATCTGTCTCTTTGCAAGTCCCTGCAGTTTTGTCGAGCGCTGCAGAACGCCGGTGACCCAGAGCTACCCCGAGCTGGCGTGCTGCCTTTGCAGTTCTCTTTGGTGCCGCTTTTTGTTGATGCAACAGAAAGCATTTCCATCTTCTCTTTATCCAAGTAACAGACATGATCCAATCAGGGCCGTGATGAGGCAAAACAAAAATACGAGGCATAAAACAGAAGCGCAAACTCTTCCCTTCCTCATTTCCTCCTTCTCCCTGGTGGCTCAGGGTTTTATGGCTTCAGAGGAAAACTTTCCCCGGCGTGTTTTTCTCGCCTTACCCGCTTACATTTTTTCAGAGCTCGGCTGTGCAGGCAAAAAGCAGCTGTTTTGCAGGTGTCCTGATACATTTGCACTTTCCCAGAAGATCTTTTTTGACACGGCGTGTTCTCCTAGGCCATGCTGGTTGAAACGTCCCAGCTGCTCTGTGTTTGCCGCTGCCTGGACGGGAAAAATGGGGCCTAAAATGTGTGATCCCCTGGGGGGGCTGATTTTTTTTTTTTTCTTTTTTAAAGCTTTCACATCTGTCCTTTGGGTTGGTGGCATGGTGAGCTCTCGACACTGGGACCGTGCTGTTGCCTGCTGGCTGTATAAGCCAGCTTGTCCCATTGCTCACTGGAGAATCACCACTGGGAAAATAAAGCCCATGTTTGGAGCCTGTTACTCAAATACTGATCTGCTGCTTTGGCTGAATCATCACCCCCATGCACAAATCACTGTTTATTGTTTACCTTGCTTCCAAGTTAATCAGCCACTTGCTTTACAGAGGAGAAAGGAAGAAGCAATTGTTTAACCTTGCTGGTGGCAAAATCTCTTTGGGTTCCTTATTACTGCAGAGTCACTTCTGCATCTCGGGCAAAATAATTTCCCTCACATTTCATACACTGTTTGGAACGCTGCTGGGAATATTGCTGGGCTGGAAAATGTCTAATTGTCCCTAATTTTTGTGTTGTGTGGTGATAGGCATTAGGAAAAATAAGCTTGAGCTCACTGTGTTCTGTGATAGAGGAATGGGAGAGAACAACAACCGTTGTCTGGGCGTCAGGTGGACAAAACAGAGCAGGGGAGGTTTGGTTAAGCTGCAGGTCAGGTTTAGCAGGGGATTAAAAAGCTAATGATACAAGTGCTGCCACAAATCAGCCCCTCTCAGGCAATGCCATCAATACCACAGTTCCTTTGGCAGCAGAGACACAAACTGCAATTACTTGCTGTTTATTAGCCAAAAGAGGATTTCGCTGCTGCTGGTTTTTTTTTCCCCTTGAACACAGACATCTGCAGAAGATCTACATCAGCCCACTTGTAGCTTGAATAGGAGAGCATTTTGAGCATGATGGTGATGGAAAAAAACCACTGATGGTTAATACTTTCTAGCTTTAATTCTCTGCTGGGTACTTGTATTGGCAAAGGCTGTCCACCCTTGGAGGCAAGTGGGTGGTGATTTGCATGGAAAGAGAGAAACAAGATGAAGTTGGGATGCAAAGTAGAAAAAGAAATTGCCATTAATTGGAGAAAAGGCTGGATTCATCCCAAAAAACTTTAAGCTCTTGAGTGATGTACCTGCACTAGAAGATTAGGGATCAGAGAGGAGTCTCCACAGGGCAGTTCCACACAGTGGAATTGCCTCAGGGGGCACCTCTGAGCATTGAGGAGAGAGAAATTAGAGCGTGTGTGGGCAGCTGGTGTGATTTTGGCTTTCTCTGCCCTGCTGTGTCTCTGTGCAAACCCTCCATGGCTCTTCATGCTTTGCTTTCCCCCAGCCTTTCAAGTGGGGTAAGAAAACTGGATGTGGCTGTAGAGGGAGAGCCCTGGGTGAGGTGGAGATCACAAAGCCACGTTGATTAACCATTGGAAAAAGGCTTGTTCAGGTGGATTTTTGCAGTTTGAGCTGCAGACTTGTAGGGCTGGGGCTTTGTTACCACCCCTTCACTTCTCCAGCCTGGCTTCTGGAATCTGAGGAGACAGCAGTGAGCAGCTCATGGCACAGAGCACGTGAGCCCAGGGCATATTGGTGGGGTGGGTTTGGCTTTCTCTGCCCTGATGTGACTCTGTGCAAACCCTCCATGGCTCTTCATGCTTTGCTTTCCCCCAGCCCTTCAACTGGGGCAATAAAACTGGATGTGGCAGAGAGATTTGGCTGAGATGGAGATCACATTGATTAACCATTGGACATGGGCTTGTTCAGGTGCATTTTTGCAGTTTGTGGTGCAACCAGCAAAGCTCCACCATATGCAGAGAGCTGCAGACTTGTAGGGTTGGGGCTTTGCTACCACCTCTGCAGTTCTCCAGCCTGGCTTCTGGAATCTGAGGCAGTGAGCAGCTCCATGGTACAGAGCATGTGAGACCAGGACTTACTGGTGATGTGGTTTTGGGTTTTTCTGCCCTGCTGTGTCTGTGCAAACCCTCCATGGGGTTTGCTTCGTGCTTTGCTTTCCCCCAGCCCTTCCAGAGAGGCAGTAAAACTGGATGTGGCTGTAGAGGGAGAGACCTGGCTGAGATGGAGATCACAAAGCTATGTTAATTAATCACTGGAAATGGCTTTAGCTTGTTCAGGTGGATTTTTGCAGTTAATGGTGCAGCCAGCAAAGCTCCACCATATGCAGAGACCTACAGACTTGTAGGGTTGGGGCTTTGCTACCACCCCTACAGTTCTCCAGCCTGGCTTCTGGAATCTGAGGAGACAGCAGTGAGCAGCTCCATGGCACAGAGCCACGGAGCACGTGAGACCAGGGCAGATTTGCATTGCTTATGCAGAGCACATAAACTAGTTTTTACAGCCTGAGGTAAAACTTTAATAGTTGTTTGATGGGAAATTTCCATGTCAGCTGCTCTGGAATTTGGTTTGAGGGCCGAGCCAGAAGCAGCATATTGTAGCGGGGGGATTCCTGGTTATGTGAGAGCCACAAATGTGACCCGGGAAGGCAGAGATCCAAGAGGAGAATGCAAAGTTTGAATGATAACAGTTGCCTCATTCCAAGATGCAAATGAAACACCAAATGTTCAAGTTCAAGCTGGGGTGGCAGCTTTTTTTTTTTTTTTTCTCTCCCCTCTTGAAAGATCTGGCCACCCCCAGACTGGGTCTGATGCAGTTTCTTTCTTGAACATATTGAAGGCAGAATTCATCATCTTGGTAACTTTTTCCATATGGCTGTTATTCCTCCTGGAAATAGTTCTGTGTTTGGCTTCCTGTTCCCTGGTCCTCCCTTCCCATGTCTGATTGCTTCTTTTTCTTTTTTTTTTTTCCTTTTTTTTCCCTCCTTTTTTTTTTTTTTTTTTTTTCTGATTGAGTGTGATTGTGGGTCCTTTTTTTGCAATTCTCAACTTGACGATGAGCCTTGAATTTGGGATGAGGGCTGAGCAGGGAGCTGCTGGGAGTGCTGAGCTCTGCTGTCGTAGCACGAACGTCTCCAGCCCACTTGTTCGCTCAGACGTACTCGCTCCTCCACACGCTCGCAGGCTCTGGGCTCAGTCAGCCCAGCCTGCATGAACACACACTCATCCCTGTCCTTTGCCAAGTCCTCAGCTCCCCCCTGGAGTCAAAAAGCAGGATGTTTCATCCTCCATAACTTTTGTGCCTCTCTGTGGCAGCTCACCCCCGTCTGGGTGTTGTCGCTGCTCAGCTCCTGGAAGGGAACGAGCTCAGCGGGACTTTGCTTCTCTAATGAAATCGTGGTTTGTGCTCCTTTAGTAGAGCAGAGCTGCTGTCTTTGGGTGCTGGGCCTGGGCAGGGAGCTTGGATTCAGAATCCTCATTCTTTGCAGGGAATGCTGATCACCTGATATTCCAGGTGTGTAAGGGTAGAAGACCTTTAAGTAGAATCGTGGTGAGGAGATCAGAGCTTGTTTCACTCAGGGAAGCTCTCCTGCCTAAAAGAGGCATCTTTGCCCAGAGAGAGTTTTTGGTGTTTTCTCCTCCTGCATTCCAGAGAAACACTTCCTGGTATGAGAAAAAGATAAATCCTGCAGGCTTGTCAAAGGCCCCCAAAGATTGGGGGCAGAAATTACAGAAGACCTGAGAAGAGCAGGGGTTGTGTCGTTCTCAGGCCCAATGAAGCACCATTAGGATTAATGTTTTTTTAAGTCCAATGTTCTAAAATTTGGAAATTAATTTCCCTACAGTCCTTCCACTGCCTGGCATTCTGGGGGTACCTGTGTGTTGTTTCACTCAAGCAGGCAAAGGAGGGCAGGGTTTGTTGCCAGTGGTGCCTCCACAGCCATCTCCTTCCCTCGATATCCTCGGTGACAAACACTTGATGTGGAAGCAGATTTGCTGGAACAACCTTGAGGTGTTCTGGTGCTGGTGAGAACCCTGTGGGAGTGCCAAGGACTGACTCTCCCAGAGAACCACTCAGGGCCGAATCTTTGGGCTCTGCTCAGCCTGAGGGATTGAAAAATGACCTTTAGCAGCACAGCCTGGCTGCCCATGAACATTAGGGGTGGTACTAACCCTGGAGAGAAGGGAGCAGAGCACAGGCTGCCCTCCCATGCTCTGCTCTGCCCCATTCCTGGATCCCAGTCTATATTCCTCTTGGAGAGAGGAGGATGAGCAGCCTGGGAATACCCACCCCAAAGCTCTGCTACCTGTTTGGTTTGCACTGTCCTGCTCCTCAGCAGCCCCTTCTCCAGCAGTGCCAGGCAGTGGCAGCACCCTGTTGGTGCCAAGCACTGACTTCATGGGGACGTCTGGCATCGGGCAGGGTCAAGCTCTGAGTGTCCAGATGGCAGCAAATTGCCCATTAGGTGAATAATTGAGTTTTCTGGAAGGGAACAGGACCTGAATATGACCTGTGTTCCCAAGAGATGCTGCTCAGTAACCTCAGATGTTGGTCCTGGAGCCTTTGGGGCACACAGAGTGCTCCTGGATAACCACGGTACCCTCTGTGCATGTGCAGTCACAGAAAAGGCACTGAAGGATGTTTTTCTCTCCTGGGTGGCATTAGATGGGACATGGAGAGCAAGGAATGCTCTGCTTTTGGAGCTGAAGCTTTTCCTGAGCTCCTGGCTGGTGGAGCCCTGAGGTTCATGGGGGTTGTCACAGGTAGAAGGAGGTCGGGAGGACGTTTGTGATGGTGAGCTCATGCCCCACGTAGCAAATGATGAATAAAGCCCCTGAGAGCAGGCAGGAAGTGATCTGAGGGAGTTCAAGGTGCCTGGAACAAGGAGGGAAGAGTCACAAACTGAGTTGTCTTGGCCAGAAGCCGGTTCGTGTGGTGGATCCCACGCAGGGGAGGCTGAGGAACAGCCTAATTATTGGCACAGGCTTCCTGGCAGATGCTCACCCCCAAAGCCGTGGCTGTGGGCTGCCAGGGATGTGCCAGGACAGAGCTGGTGTGCAGAAACCACTTGTCTGGCCTGGTAAAGCTGGGCTTGGTGGGTCCCTCTCTTTTACATCTAACAGGAATCAAACGCCTTCAGAGCTTCGGGGAACCCTAAATATTGGCTGGGTGTCCCTTGGTGCCACCCCTGTGAGGACTGGTGCCACACTCACTGTGTTGCTGTGAGGGAGGTGATGGACTACCAAATACCCAAATTTGACCTGTGACCCCTGGTGTTCACCTGTGTTTGCAGACAAGGCTCCTCATTTTCTTTCCAGCCTTTCCCTGATGCATTAGAGCTTTCCTTGACTTTTGCCTTGACACAGGCTCTGCTCTCACCCAGCTTTGTTAGACAAAGGTGATACCTCAGGAACCTGCTGAGATCCTCATTCCTCCCTGCAGTGTCAGTCTCAGCCATCTGTGCCCCTTCCCACACCCAGGGCTTGTGCTTTTGTTTCTTTGGAATCTCCACTCCCAAAGCTGGGGCAAAGGCATCCGTGTTCCAGTTGGGCCCCTGCAGCAGCCTCACACTTTTCACAGAATCAGTGAGGTTGGAAAAGCCCTCTGAGATCCTCGAGTCCAACCTGTGACCCAACCCCACCTTGTCACCCAGCCCATGGCACTGATGCCACATCCAGGCTCTGCTTAAACACCTTCAGGGATCTGTACATGGACAATTCCCAAGTGTCCTCTACATCCCATTGCATTCCCCAGCCTGCCTGTGGGTTTACTCTGAGGAGACGGAATGTTGGTCTGAGGCAGCTCCTCAAAACCCAGACCACCTTTTCCCTTTGGAGCAGCCCCAGATCCCAACCAGGGCCTCTTCAGCCTTGGCCTTCAGCAAGGACTAAAACCTGGTCTCCCTGTCTCTAGTAACCGTTGGAAGGTTGATTTTATGAGGAACAGTGAGGAGATGAGCTAATTGCTGGCTCCATTTCATCCTGCTCAGTCCCTGGGTGCCTTCAACACAGTTTTCAAATAATCTCAATTTTTCTGCCTTTTTTTTGCTTGCAGTTCCACACACTTCCCAGCTGAGGGGTTTAGGGAAAGCTGGAGCTCCCAGTTTTCTGCACTGTGTTGCTTTTCCAGGCCCAGTTTATGCCAGTGGAGAGAAGAGGGATGTTGTGCTCGAGTCTTTCCGAGCGTGGTGGCTGCACTGGGGGGTTGGATGTGCCACCCCCGTGCTGGATGGGGACTCCTGCCCTGCATGGGGCACCTCCTGCCCCCTGGAGCCACCCCCTCCCGTGGAGCTGCTGGACCAGCCTGGCTCTGGAGCACTTGCATAACGTGCAGAGCATCCAAGTGGGCTCTGCTGAGCTGCCTCTCCTCTATAAATAGAGTGAGTAGGCCAGTTTGCCTTGAGACAAGAATCTTCCCTCCCCCGAGAGCATCCTAAACTTTCATGCCTGATGGAGCTGGATCTGCTCAAGAAGTGAATTCCTGCCTATGAATTGCCCCCTGGTCTTTCCTCTCCCTCTGTCTGGGTTTGCAGCCTCAGCTGTGGTTTCAGTGTTCGTGTTCCAGGTGAGGATGAGGGTGATGGATACTGCAGGACTTGGTGGTGGATACTGGAGGACTCTTCCACAGGTTGTTTCCTGGGAGAGAGGAGAAGCTGAGGGCTCACTTAAAGAACACTTTTGCAGAGGTAGCTGTGGGCAGTTTCCTTCTGCTGAAGGCAGATAAAGTGGTTGAAGGACTGATGGCTTTGGGGAACTGCTGGAAGTGTTTCCAAAATGAATTTGAGCTTTGCACGACGCTGGGTGTAAATCCCATGGGAGCAGCAGGATGCTGAGGGATGAACTGTTGCTCTGCTTGTCTGTCTGTCTGTCCCTCACAGTCCTGACCCCTTTTTCTGTGAGGTTTGGAGCATCTGACCCCCTGAGCAGGGCTGAGTGAGTCCAGCAGAGCCTCTGCTCAGCCCTGACCTCCCTCCTCACCTCCAGCCCTGCTCTGACCTCACGGGGTATTTTTCATCATGAAGATTAAGCCAGAAGCAAAAATAACCTCCCTGCACTTCCCACTGCTGGAACCAAAACTGAGCTGCACCTTAAATGAGTTCCCATAAATTCTCTGGATTTGATGTTCCAAGTTCAACCTTTTTTTTTTTTTTAAAATTTATTTTATTTTTACTGCTCTGTTCATCCAGCCCCTGAGAACTTGGCTGAAATTTAGAGCTACACCCCCCCATTCCTCTTCCCAGCTTGGAAATATTTCTGCATTAAAGCCTCCAAGCTGCTGGTTAAACACCAATTCATTTTCCTTCATTCCTGCTGAAAGGGGTAAACGAACTATGTGGAGGAGCTGATTATTTTGGGACGTTTTAGGCCATTCCTGCAGCCAGGTGTTCTGGTTCTTATTTTTTACTTGGCCCCCACTCCACCTCCTGCCAGCTTCTCCCATCAGTGCTCTGTTCTCTGGGATGGAGAAAATGGTTTGGATTATCAAAGCCAATCTGCTGTGGTTTCCTTGATAAAATGTGTTTGGTCTTGTTTGCTCAGTCCATGGATTTCCCCACCATCCTCCAGCTGCCCTGGCCCTTCTCTGCCTTTCTGATGATCGTGGCTCTCTTGCTGTGACCTCAAATTTCCTTTTTTCTTTAGCAAATGATTCTTTTTTAGGACTTTCTAAATGGGTTTTAGGGAGGAGGAGGCTCCTGCAGACGAAGAGCTGCCTGTGAGGAGCTCGGCATCTCTGGCAAAGCTCAGGTCTAGCTGAGCTTCCTCTTGTGCTGAAGAGAGAAAGGGAAATAAGAAACCTCCTGGTTTTTTTCCCCCAGGAGATGAATATGAGGGGCTGATGTAAAAAATGGTGTGTCTGTGAGATATATATATATATATACATTTATATATATACATACACATATAAAAAATGATGATCTGGAATTATGCCTCTTGGAATTAGAAAGTAGTGGGCATGTTGCTGAGCACTGGAGGTGGAATCAGCATCACTGGGGGACTGGCAGAGCAGCCTCCCCCCTTTGGGTCCATTTTCAATAAAGCTCCAGTCAAGAAAAAGTGGTTTTCCAATTTTTTCCCCTCCTAAAAGCCGTGACACATGGTTTTGTATTTGTTTAACTTGTCATGCTGCTTTCTTTTTGTCATCCCTATTTCTTATCTGTCTGGGAACAGGGTCTGGTTGCCCTTTAGGAGTTATTGCTTTTAGTTTCCAGCACAGTGCTCAGTGTCTTCCAGACAGAGTATTTAGGGATTAGAGGGTATATGTATTTATTTCTCTCTGGCTTACTGACTTTAACGCCTTTCAATCCCACTGAAACATGTTTCTTGTCCCAAGATTTGGAACTGATTCTGCTTCCTCCTTTTTTGGTGGCTTTCCTCCCTGGCTCATAAATTCCTCCAATAAATCCACGGGCGTTGTCAGCTGAGAACAGGTTTAAAAAAAAACCCCTCTCTGCGTAAGGAGCCAGCTCGTCCTGAGCTGTGACTGTGACACCTCAGTCCTCAAATCGGGGCTTTTTGGGGGGAGGGAGGGAAAAATAGAAGTGACAAGATTGGTTTTCTGCTGGTTTTGCTCTGTCATCCCAAGGTGGATCTGCAGCAGCTCCCAGAAAAATCCTCCAGAGATGGAGATGGAGATGAATCATTTCCCAGCTGGGGCGGTGCTGGTGCAGCCTGGGGAGCCGGGGGAAGCCAGGCTGGCTTCAGGCTCCTCAATAATAGGAACCTGTGCATTTGTGCCACTTCACACAGGAGAGGCAGTTGCAACCCACTCAGGACACAAATGATCCAAGGAAAGATCTGTTTGTCTTGGAGCTCCACGAGCTGCGGCCCTTTTGTTTCGTCTAAAAGACAGATGGGAATTTGTGGGGCTGGGAACTGCTCAGGGACAGTCAGGGGCACTTGGGTGGAGGTTCATGGGATCATGGAATGGTTTAGGTTGGAAGGGAACATGAAAGCATCCAGTGCCACCCCCTGCCATGGGCAGGGACACCTCCCACTAGCCCAGGTTGCTCCAAGCCCCGTCCAACCTGGCCTTGGACACTTCCAGGGATCCAGGAGCAGCCACAGCTTCTCTGGGCAACCTGTGCCAGGGCCTCACCACCCTCACAGCCAACAATTCCTTCCCAGTATCCCATCTAACCCTGCCCTCTGGCAGTGGGAAGCCATTCCCTCTTGTCATGTCACTCCAGGCCCTTGGAAATAGTCTCTCTCCATCTTTTTTGTCAGCTCCCTTGAGGCACTGGAAGGCCACAATCAGGTCACCCCAAATCTTCTCCAGGCTGAACAATCCCAATTCCCTCAGCTTTTCCTCACAGCAGAGCTGCTCCATCCTGGTTTGCATGAAATCACAGAATCATGGCTGGAAGGGACCCACAGGGATCACCAAAAATCATCTCCAAACAGTCTGGAAAACCACAGGAGTTGAGGAATTGAGGCTATTCTGCTACAACTCATTTTCTGCCGAGTCTTGGCCTCAACACACCTTGGAGGGTTAGTACTGCTCCTGGTATTGGTCAGGCTGGACTCTGCTGCCCTGCTGGGGTGTGGGGGGGTCTTCCCCCGTGGGCAGGAGGAAGCTGAGTGGGGCTGTGCTCTGTGGTGTGGAGGGCAGGGGCAGGCTGGGAGCACTGCCCGTTGTGGGGGGCACCCACAGCAGTGGGGTCACCCTCCTGTGCTGGGCTTTGAGACAGCTTTGAGACCAAGGCTCTGCAGGAGAAGACCCACAGCTCATGGCAACCCTGAGAGATGCCCTGGGCATGGCAGCATTCCTGCTGAAGTGAGAGGGGCATGGCAGCATTCTTGCTGAAGTGAGAGGGGCATCAACAGCACCTCAGGGGAAACAGAGACAGAGGAACCCTGACTGGGACATTTATTTAACGAGGTTGCTTTCCCTGCTTTCCAGCAGAACATCCTGCCCCTTTGCAGCAGGGGGATTTCCTCCTCCTCCTCCCTTTGCTTCACCCCAAGACTTTCTGCTTCCTCCCCTTCCATCACCTCCATCCCAGGTGAAGCCTCCAAAGGCACTTGCTGCTCTGTCCCTGCTCCTACTCCTGCTCCTGCTGCAGCTGCCTCTGGTCCTGCTGATGGACCCACCGAGGTGGAAGCACCTTCTGGTGGGAGCAGGACCTCTTTTCTGCTGTGGTCTCACCGCGGGTGAGGACCAGAGGATCCAGGGAATGTAACACGCGCTTGGGAACAGCAGAGGGAGCTTGGGGATGGGTGCGGGATCCAGCCCCGGGGGATTTTGGTCTTCGCCTGGTTTGAAGGCTCTGGCTGGAGCCCGGGAGCTCTGCCCTGCCCAGAACTTCACCCACGTGCCCAGGAAGGGAAGGGACACGGGAGCTGAGCAGGCCCTGATGGTTTTTAGGGTGTGTGAGAGCTCACGGGCTCTGCAGTGGTTACACACGGCATTGACCTCCATCTCCTCCTTCTGGGAAGCTCTTGCACTGGAACGAGTCCTTCAGTCCCTCCTTGTTAAGCCCTTGAGCACAAGCTCAGCTCTGGGCACGCGTTTAAGTGCTTTGCAGAGCTGAGCTCCTCTCCCAGGTCCCTCCTGGGGGGGCAGAGGGAGCCCAGGGGGACACAAGTGATGCAGCGTGGGCTGGGAGTGACTGGGACACTCTGATCCAGTGGGAAAAACACATGGAAAGGCACCAAGTGTCCCTGGGCTCTTTCTCCCAAGTTGCCAGTGGCTTTAAGTGACCCTGGACAAGGCAGTGAGTGCCTCTCCAGGTTGCCTGCCTGGCTGGGAGAGAGGAGCTGACCCTGGTCCACCAGCAGTGATGGGAAGAGCTGAGGGAGCTGTTGGTGAAACCACGGCCATGTGCTTGGGTGGGCACAGGGGGCATGTGGAGCTGCCCCCGAGGCCCTGGCACCACCTTCTGCTCTCCACCCAGCCCATATCAACCTTAGATTACCCTGCTTTATTTTTAATGATAAAAGTTTGTTGGTTGTTGGGAAATAAACCTTCCATGAGTGTCAGACAAGGGGAAGGATGGATCAGAGGATGGATCAGAGGGATGGCTCAGTGCCACACTGAGCCTGATGAAAAGCTTTCTTTTCAAAGAGCTCCCCTATATTGTTCCCAGCTCGTGTGTTTTGGGACTTCATTTGTTGTTCTGCTCTTTGCTAATCACCACTGATGGTTCTCACTCTCATGATTCTGAGGGTTGGGGTTTTTTTTGTTTTTTTGGTTGGGTGCTTTTCTGCTTTAGGAAAAAAGGCTAAGAAAAGGCCCTGAATCCTAATCGACCTGGAAAACTGCTGGGATAAGTGAGGCCCAAAGGGGCTGTGCAGCTTGTGAGTGTGAGTGCTCACACAGTGCTGAGCAATCCCAGTGGCTGTATGGATGACACAGGTGCTGGATGCCTCCCTGCAGCCCTGCTGAGTCGGGTCTTACTCACCCTGAGTGTGGAATTCACACTCAGCACTGGGGAACAAAGCCAGGAGGGCCCTGGGGGTTTGAGGTGGGGCTGCTCACACTGCCCAGGTTACAAAGTGCTGATGGTGCTCTGTGTGTGAGCTCTGAGGAGTGGGGGGAGAGCCAGGCCTGGCACAGCTCTGTGGGATTTAGGTGGATCTGTGGCATGAGCTTATCAAGGTGGTGGTGGGTGTGTTTGTTGTGCAAGGTGGGCTGCCTGAGTTGTCAAAGTGCTGCAGGCGTGGCTTTGCTCATGGGGCAGGTTGGCATGAGAAGTCACTGCCCTCAGCTGCAGGATCCTATTCCCTCTTAGGAGGAAATCGTTAGAGAAAATCATAGGAAAAAGCTCCCCCTCTTTAAATGGAAATCAAAGATCTGTTTGTGTTGGAAAGGACCT
>NW_016690340.1:1988042-1999466 GCF_001604755.1 Lepidothrix coronata | reverse complement strand
CCACTTTTAAAATGCACTCCTAGAAAAATTCAGTGCAGGGTCCATCCTCCTGTCCACCTCTGGAATGTGGAGAGCACAGGGACGCAACAGGAGCAGCAAGGCTTGAAGCCACCTGGTCTAGTGGAGGGTGTCCCTGCCCATGGCAGGGGAGTGGAATGAGGTGGTTTTTAAGGTCCTTTCCAACAGAAACCAGCAGGACCCGGTGCTGGGTCCTCTGCAGTCAGTGTTTGGATGTGGAGCGTGGTTAATGCAGGGGGGTTTGAAAGGCAGAAGGGGTTTGAAAGGCAGCTGGTTCCCCCTCTCCCTCAATGCTGGCTGAGGAACAGGCGTGTAACGAGATCAGCCTGGTGGCTTTTAAGTGCAGCTGAGGCCGATTTCACGTGCTGAAGGCACCACAATTCCAAAGAGGTGCTTTTAATGTCTGAAAAATGGAAATGAAGTGAATGCCTGCAGAGTACCAGAGGGAATGAGGTGCTGGTGAATGAAATAAACTGTGTGATGACAGGAGAGAGGAGAAGGAGAATGAAAAACAGGGAAAAGAATGGAGAGGAGCAGGGAAATAATATCCCCAGCTGGATCCATGAAACGTTTGGCTCCTGGTTTGCTCTGAAGTTAGTTAGTTAGATATATAAATGCTGTTGTGACTCTGCTCCTCAGTTTTTTTCCTCATTTTGGTTGGTTTAACTCTGCAGTTTTTTGCTCTAGTTTTGGCAAGATCTGGAAGATTGAGCCCCCAGTGCTCCCATGGTGTTCCAGCTCAGAAAAAACAGGGGACATGTGCCACCCATCCTCAGGGACAGGTCACACTCTGCATCCCAGCTGGCTCTGCTGGAGATGGAAGGATTTTTCCAGTCTTCTGGACCAGGATCTTGCCTTGATTTATAGCAAATAACTTAAAAAACCTCTCCCAACAAACTAAAAACCCACAAGACTCCCCAGTGAGATAAGGTTCCAAGAAAAGCCCATCCAAGCTACGCTCACCTCATCAAGAGGTGTGATTACAGTTGGTGTCAGTTTAAGAATTAAAACAAGTATTACAAATGTATTCTACAGAATTAGTTCATCCTATTCACCTCCTTTGGGAAAAACTACTCACCAGTTCGAAGTCAAGGCAGAACCTGGAGTTTGCACCGTGCCAAAACTATTTGACACTGTCAAAATCCACATTTGGAAACCTTAAATATGAATTTTTCAAGGAAACTGGCTTGTTTAGGTGGGGATAAAAAGATTTTAATTGTGATTTTAGGATGTATTTGTGGCGTCAATCTCAATAAAATGAAAGTAAACATGTTTTCAAAATAAAACCAAACATGTTGAACCCAATAAGACAGATTGTGCCTGTTTTCCTAAATGAAGTTTTTACAAGCCTGAACTCTCCCAGCAGAAAGTTTTGATATGATCAGATTGTCGTTTTCTGTCAGAAAACTGTTCTTCCAGAAAATGTGCAGCCAGTTCCAATCAATATTTTCCTTTCTGGTGCTCTGGGCAACCTCGGAAATGAATGTCCTGGTGGAGTTCGTTGTAAGGTTTTTCCTACTCTTTGTGACATAATTCAGCTAAATTGGAGCCAGAGGAGTGTTTATACCCCCAGCAAACCTCCCAGCACCCCCCTCCTCAGCCTGCTGAGCTCAGCACAACCTGCCTCTCTTCCTGAAGCTGCCAGAGGGCTCCAGTTGTTCAACACATCCCTCCTGTGCCAAACCCCGGGAGCAGCTCAGGGCAGAAATGCCCATTCCAGGCCACACAGCCCTGGAAGTGTCCAGGTTAGACAGGGCTTGGAGCAACCTGGGCTAGTGGAAGGTGTCCCTGCCCATGGCAGGGGGAGGGACTGGATGAGCTTTCAGGTCTCTTCCAACCCAGACCAGTCTGGGATTCTATTTGCATCGTGCCAGGGCAGCTCTCGATGTCAGAGTTACACAGGGCAGGATTTATTTTGTGTTTTATTCTGCTTTTTCTCTGACCTGGGAGGTGCTCAGAGCCCTGGGACCTGATGGCAGTGCCCTCGTGTTGGGCTCTGGAGAGCTGCAGAGGGGCCACTGGAGGTCACCAAATAAACTCTGAAAGAGGGGAAATTTAACCTGGAGATCAGGAAGGAATCCTTCCCTGGGAGGGTGGGGAGGCCCTGGCACAGGTTGCCCAGAGAAGCTGTGGCTGCCCCATCCCTGGAAGTGTCCAAGGCCAGCTTGGAGCAACCTGGGCTAGTGGAAGGTGTCCCTGCCCATGGCAGGGGGTGGCACTGGATGATTTTTAGGGTCCATCCCAAGCCCTTCACATTCTCTGACTCGTTGACACGCACAGGGGACTTTGTTCCCTGCACAAGGAGCTGGGCACTGAGGTGCTTTGAGCTGCTCCCAGAGGTAGGTGACAGCCTGGCTGGCCCTGCCCCTGTGCCAGGCTCAGCCAGGCTGCCCCAGCTCTGGCAGTGAGGACGGGGCAGGAAGGCACTGGGGTCACCCTCGGGCTGTGCAGCTCCTCCTGGGAATTCCCAGCTCAGCTCCCATTCAGAGCAGGGTTCCAGATGCCTGTAACTGGGCCAAGGTGTTCATGTGCCAGTCCAGCATCAAAACCCCTCCCAGGAATGAAGGATCAAAGACAGGAAGGGAATTTAGCCAGCACTGAAATTCCCACTGACCCCTGTGACTGCTCCCACATGCAGAGACAATCCTGGATGCCGCTTGGAATCTCTGCCCTGTACAACAGCTGCAGCTCTTCAGCACATCCCAACAGTCCAGCTGCACACCAGTGCCCAAACAGCTGCACTGGGATCACTGGGAGCACTGGGATCACAGGGAAATGAGAAGAGCATCAGCACAGCACCGATGCACCTTCCCACCTCACGGCAGGGGGGCACGTCCAGACTGGGAGTGCTGGTTCTGGACTGGGGTGTCCTGGGAAAGGCACATCCCAGGACTTGGAAAGGCACATCCCAGGGATTGGAAAGGCACATCACAGGGGTTGGAAAGACACATCCCAGAAGTCTGAAAGGCACATCCCATGAAAGGCACATCCCAGGGATTGGAAAGACACATTCCAGGGGTTTCAAAGGCACATCCCAGGGATTTCAAAGGCACTTCCCCGGAGCTGGAAAAGCACCGCCCAGAAGTTGGAAAGACACATCCCAGGGGTTGGAAAGCCCCATGCCAGGGGTTTCTAAGGCACAAGCCATGAAAGTCTCATCCCAGAGGTTTGAAAGGCATGTCCCATGACAGGCACATCCCAGGGATTGGAAAGACACATCCCAGGGGTTGGAAAGGCACATCCCAGGGTTTGGAAAGCCACATCCTGGAGGTTTCCTGCCTGTTGGAAGCTCTGCCTGCGTGAAGGGCAGTCGGTGCTGTCACCCAGGAGGTGACCTGGCTTTGCTGTCCTGGATAAGGACACTGCTGCCCTTGGACAGCCCAGTTCCCTCTGGCACATCCGTAATTCCCCGGGGTGTGTTTTATACTCCCCTAAATGCCTGTACTGCCTGTTAAGGTCACAATTAAAACATCAGACTCATGTATTTGCCATGTTAGAGAAGAACTCCTGAATTCCCGACGGAAACAGGAGCAGCAGGGCTGCTGGGAGAGGTGATGTTTCCTACAAGGCCCTCTGGGAACACAGAGCAGCTTTCAGGAATTCATTCACCATTTCATGGTTGCTTTAAGGAAAAATAAAATATTCCAGGTGTGTTTTCTTGCAGCTTTCTCATTTGTTCTAAGAGCAGACTAGTCCTCCCAAAACACCTCCCCCACTGCTCAGCTCCAGCCCTGGACATTCCTGCTTTCAGCTCAGGAGGTCAACCAAGCTCAGGTTTTGTATTTTAGACAAAAATGGAGACATCAAATAAGAATTGCTCGAAGCTCATCCTCTTTCCTGGTAACTTTGCACCCCAGAGAGGTGCTCCCCCAGCACCCCACAGAGGCAGAGAGCATTTGGGACTTGTTTCATGGAATCATTAAGGTTGGAAAAGCTCTCCAAGACCATCGAGTCTGACCAAGGCCAGGGGGAATTGGGCAGCATTGTGGGTTCTGCAGGATGTACCTGCAGGATGCACCTTCTGACAGTCTCCAGGGTGGGATGAACTCTGGAGCAGAACAACCTCTCCCCATTTTGGGACCAGGTTGAAGTTGAGGTGTAAGTCCTGCTTTGGGCAACCAGAATGGGCAGCTGAGGGGTTTGTGTCTTGGTGGAACAAAATGAGAACGTCTTGTCTTGTTTTAAGGCCCTTCCTGACCTAATTTTAAGCAGACAGGAGCAGAGGTGTCCTGCTGGAGGGGTGGGACTGGAACTGCTCCCTTTGATAACCTCCCTGAGGGTTTAGGGGGGTTGGTGACACAGGGAACAGCTCCAGGGGACAGGCACAACTTACTGGGGAGCTTCTGGCAGCATCACCTCTGAGCTTTTGGGTTCAGGAGAGCAAACTTCAGAGGGAAGCTCTGCTTGGTTTTGGGACGATGTTGCAGGTTTAAGGAGTGCTCTAATCCTCAGGCTGCAGGGGTTTGAGGCCCTCTTGGTGGAGCAGCTCTTCTACTCCACAGCAGTGACCTGAGCAGCTGTTGAGGCTACTGGGGAGGGTCCCTTGGTGACATCCCACCTGACCTTGGCCATCTGCCCACCCAGCCCAGGTTCATCTGCACAGAGAGAAGCAGTTTCAAGAGGGCAGATGGAGAACCACTTCTCTGCTCTCGTGTCCTACAACAAAGACCCTGTTTTGGCAAAAGTGAGCCCAGATCTGCTCGCTGGGATGGGCAGTGGGGCCCTCTGTGCAAACCTGGAGATCCCGGGAGAGGAGGGGTGGAATTAGTGCTTTGCCCTTCTCTGGCATGGTTCTGAATTTAACCTTCCTCTTCCCAATCCCATTTTTTCCTCTGGCACCAAAATATCTGACCTGAGGGCCAGCAAACACAGCTGAACCTCCTCGGGAGGTTATTAGGGGTGTGTTTCTGTAGGGAATGGTGCTCCAAAACACCACCCAAGCCAGCTGAAGGCTTGCTCTGAACACACACTTCTCCTGTTAAAGCATCAGCTCCTGATGAGCTGCAGCCACACAACAGGTGGGAGGAACCTGGTCCATGAAGAACAAGTGAAAAGGGATGGATGGGGTGTGGCTGGTAGCTCCTGAGATTCCCTTTTCTCTGAGCCTTCCCAGCTCTGCTCATCCTTGGGAAGAGCAGAACCACCAGGACAGACTGGCTGCCTGTGGGGTGGGAGGGCTGGGATTTGGGAGGGGTGGAGAGAAGTGTTGGTCACAAAGCACCTGGTGAGGCAGGAGAGACTTTGCAGGCTGGCCCTGTTGCTGTGGCTGTGGGGAAGCTCTGCCCCCTGAGGTCAGACCAGCTCCTGATCCAGGGTATCCCTGCTTGGAGCTCTGTCCCTGTGGTGCAGCTCACCCTGCTGGGCTGGCACAGGCCTGGCCTGAGCACTCCGGGGCCTTCCAGGCATCCCTCTGATCCTGAATTCTAATCCTTGGTCTAACATTTTCCATTTCTGTTGCACAGACTGAGGAAAATCAGCTGCAAGGTGCTTGGTGAACCCAGGTAGTTGCTCATTATTTTTTCTCACAGGGTGTGAAAATCAGACGTTGCTCCTTTCCACTGTTTTGATATATAAATTTTAAAGCTGGTTTCTGCTGACTTGTGGAGAATTACCAAAGTTAAAAGACCATTTTGAGCCACCTAATTTAGCAAACACCGAAAGGAAATGTTTGATTACTCCTTCAGCTCCTCATTTTTCCTGGCTGAGCCTATTTACTGTATTCAGCCCAAATGAACCAGCACTTTTTCCCTCCACGTGCACTTTCTTTTGAGAAAGTGTTTTCCAGAAGGAGTTTGCTCAGCTTTCTTCCATTCCCAGTGTTTAGAATGAGAATGAAAATCGCATTTCTCATCCTCAGAGGGTGTTGAATGGGAATCTTGTGTTATTTAGGATGCACACCAGTGCTTTTGTAAGGGATATTCTGTGTGTGGATGGAAGCTGCTGTAACATATCATAGAGAGGTTTTATTTTCCTCAAATGATGGTTGTAGTCACACACAGGCTGGGAATGTGCACGTGGATGTGCTGGAAACATATTTTTGTGTGCCCCAAATGACCTTTTGTATGAAGGAGACCTGTCTGAGGGTCTGGATGTTGGTAATTGGCTCTTAAATTTCTCTTGGGCAGCTGTAGAAGACGAGTTAGTGTTGCAAATGTTGAGGCTAAACCTTACTAAGTTGGCTTCTGTGTGTTTAAATTTTCATGAGGGTAATTACTGGAGAATAATTGAGAGTCTTGCTCTGGTCTGACCTGTGTCAATTAATTTGTTTTGCCCCTCAGTGGAAGAGGATTGTGCTCTTCACCAGCTGAGCTCTAGGGTTTAAAAATAAATGTTCTGCTCCTTCTGATGTGCTGCTGGGATGGAGATGGAAAGAGAGGCCCTGTCTCTTTATGATGGTTTTTATTGAAATCCACTCACCCCAGAAATGCTACAGATCCCCAAAGATGCTGCCAGGGACTGTGCAGATTGGATGTATGGCATGGAATGGTTTGGGTTGGAAAGGACCTTAAAGATCATCTTGTTACAACCCCTCACCCCGGGCAGGGACACCTCCCACTAGCCCAGGTTGCTCCAAGCCCTGTCCAACCTGGCCTTGGACACTTCCAGGGATCCAGGGGCAGCCACAGCTTCTCTGGGCAACCTGTGCCAGGGCCTGCCCACCCTCTCAAGGAAGGATTTCTCCCCAGTGTCCCATCCAACCCTGCCCTCTGGCAGTGGGAAGCCATTCCCTGTGTCCAGTCCCTCTATCCCTTGTCCCCAGTCCCTCTCCAGCTCTCCTGGAGCCCCCTCAGGCCCTGGAAGGGGCTTTCAGCTCTTCCTGGATCCTTCTCTTCTCCAGGTGAACCCCCCCCAGCTCTCCCAGCCTGGCTCCAGAGGGGCTCCACCCCTTGGAGCATCTTTGTGGCTTCCTCTGGATTTGCTCCAACAGCTCCACGTCCTTCCCACCATCACCAACCCATCTGACCATGCTGCTGGTTGTTGCTGGCAGGACCAAATGAAAAGGGAAACTGAGGCCCAGAGCAGGAGAGGGACCTCAGAGGGAGTTGTCCCCAACCCTCCCCCACACTCAGCTCCACCCAAAGGGTCTCCCTGGGGGACTTTGGCCCAAAGCTGCTTCTGGCCCTGGAGCCCCCCTTGTTCCTGTCTGAAGCGTGGAAGTCACACAAAGGCTCTTTTCCTGCCATCAGTTATCCAGAGCTGAATGATCTAAATAGGACCTTAAACCAGCAGCTCCAAGTCTTTCCTGTGCTGGGCCCCCTGAGCTGGACACACAGATATCTGTATTTTTTAGATGCAAGAAAGCTCTGTGCTGAGCCATCACCTGTCTCTGAGTGGGCAGAGCTGGGCAGGGGTTTTGCTCTTGGCAGGATCTCTTGGCAGCCAGGCCCACCCTGCTGCCTGAATATTTAGCAGAAATATTCTTCTTCTTTAATCCTGCTAAGGAATCGATCTGTGACTTGTCAGTGCTCACAAATGGCTGAGGTGGGTGCAGACAATTTTAGCATCTTCTCTGCTCCTCTCAGGGCAGCACAACCTCATCCCCTGCGCCTTGGGGTGGGTGAGCAGCCTGGCACAGGGCCCTGTGCTGTCACCAGCCCTCCCTGCAGTGGTTTCTGCCACCAGGGAGAGGTGCTGGGGAGGGTGGTTGTGCACTTGCACCCCCAAGGGTGGTTGGGGCTCCCCCTACTCAGAGCACATCCCACCAGCCTGTGGAATGTTTTCCAGACCATCCCTTCATGCTCTGTAACCCTCTGTGTCCCTCAGCCCAGGGATTTTCTTTACAGATCAGCCCCAGGTGCTGCCCATGAATCCAACTGCTCCCAAAACCTACAACTTACTGTGCCCAGCTCTGGCCCCTCAGCTCAGGAAGGACATGGAGGGGCTGGAGCAGGTCCAGAGAAGGGCAACGAGGCTGGGGAAGGGTGTGGAGCACAAGTGCTGTGAGGAGAGGCTGAGGGAGCTGGGGGGGCTCAGCCTGGACAGGAGGAGGCTCAGGGGAGNGCTGAGGGAGCTGGGGGGGCTCAGCCTGGACAGGAGGAGGCTCAGGGGAGACCTTCTCACTCTCTGCAACTCCCTGACAGGAGGGGGGAGCCGGGGGGGGTCAGGCTCTGCTGCCAGGAACCAGCAGCAGGACAAGAGGACACAGCCTTGAGCTGCCCCAGGGCAGGTTTAGGTTGGCCATTGGGCAGAAGTTGTTTGCAGAGAGAGGGATCAGCCCTTGGAATGGGCTGCCCAGGGAGGGGGTGGAGTCCCCGTCCCTGGAGGGGTTTGAGCAGAGCCTGGATGGGGCATCAGTGCCATGGTCTGGGTGACAAGGTGGGGTTGGGTCACAGGTTGGACTCCATGATCTCAGAGGTCTTTCCCAACCCGGTTGATTCTGGGATTCTCTGACTTTCAGGGATAAGGAGTTTCAGAGGGATGTCAGGGATGCTGTGCTGGCCTGCAAGCCCGGGAGCTGCAGTTCCCCCAGCCCCGTTCCAGCCGCGTGTGCCGGGTGCTGATCGCTGCCTTTTGTTCTCCTTCACGCCTTTTAAAGATGAAAAGCTCCCTGAGATCGGGGCAGCTCTTTGCCACCCTGCTGTTGGGGAGCTGTGTGATGGTGCTGCCTTGATGTGCAGGGTTTGAGTACATGTCTTGAAAGCCTTTCACCCCCTGGGCTTGCAAGTGGTCTCCTGGCTTTGGCAGGTGGGTTTGGAGGGGCTCAGGGTGGTGGGATGTGAGGCTGGGCTGTGTTTGGGGATGGTGCAGCGGGAAGAACAACATGGCTTGGAGATTGGAGGGGAGAAAAAAGCAATTTCTTAAGGGTTTCTCCCAAATGAAGCAAAGAAATGGCATCTCTGGGCCAATCCTAGAAATGCCTGTGGTTTACTAGGAGAGCTGGAACACCCGTCTGCCTCTTCCCAGCTGGCTTCATGTCTCCTCCTGACCCCCACACTGGCACATGGGGTCACCTTTCTGTGCTCACAACCTCCTCGTGGTGGCCAGGAAAGAGCCTCTGTGGGGAGGGGAACTTGGCTCCTTCAGGGCTCCAAAATCAAAGCCCTTTTTGCCACGTGCTGCTTGGAGGTGAAATATCAACAGGCATCAGCAGCTCCTTGTTAAACACCATTTGTGTGTGGAGCTGGAAGCTTTGGAGTGAAGGGAACTGCTCCAACTGGGGAAATAAAATTTATGAGGGATATTGGCACTCCCAGCCTGGAGGGGGGAGGCCAGCAGATGGCTCCTGGTGGGAATGCCAGGCATGGATGTCACCTCAGTTGGACCCTTTCCATGATCCTTCACACCATCCCCTTTTCTGGGTGCTCCTCTTCTCACTGTGTGACCTTTGGGGGGTGTTTATAGAGGGACCCTAAAGGATTAACTTGAATTTGGTCAGTTTTGAGGATCTTTGGGGCTGGCTGAAAAGAATCCTGTGGACAGGGAGGGACAGTCCCTGTAACCCTGAGCAGCCCTGGTGCAGAGTGATGGTTCTTGGTTCTTGTGCCTGAGGCTCCTCAAACCTTTGGTAGCACCATTATTGTTTATTTCTGGATCCATTCTAGGGGAAAAATGAGATCCCTTGAGGCCAGGATGAGTCAGTGGAGGGCTGGTCTCTCCAATTCTCACTGGAGTGAGAGAGGGGGTGGCTCCAGCCCCAGGGAATTGGGACACTGGACCTGGGAGATATCAACACATGGTGCCCAGGGATGGCACAGCTCTCACCTTCTGCCAGCAACTTGACTCAGTCTTAGAGGTCTTTTCCAACCTGAATGATTCTGTGATTCTATAATTCTACATTTGGAGGGTTATAATTCTACATTTGGAGGATTATAATTCTACATTTGGAGGTTTATACTGTCTTTAGTTACTGATATTTTTTTGTCAGTGGTGATCACCACAGGCTGTGGTTATCAGGGGCTGATCTCAGTAAGAAATAGATGTTAGGCTCAGCTTATCTATCCCAGATGTCAGAGCACTGTAGGAATGGCAGGTTATGATTTCAGGATTAAAAGATAAAAAGGAGATACCTGATGTGGAGCAAGCTGGGAATACCTTGGTGTGTGGAATGAAGGCTTCTGTTCCATGGAGATGTGGGGTGTGGGCAGGTGTGTGTGCTTTGGGATGGCTGTTTTTGTGCTCAGGGGTGTTTTTTGGGGGTCATGGCACACCCAGTGTCAGGCTGGGGGTGTGCAGAGCCTGTGGGGAAGGTGTGAGGAGCTCAAGAGCTGGCACTGGTGACCTGGGGCACGAGGAGGAGCTGGAGGATTTAAGCAGCAGGCTGGCCCGTGGTGGAGGGGTGAAAGGCTCCAGGTCAGCCAAAAGCTCTAGGGAAGAAGATGAAAAAAGCCATTAAAGGGCTGGACCTGCAAGAATATGATGAGAGTTTTGCTAGTGATACAAATGGGGCTCTGGCTTCCCTGGGTGATCCATGGGAGGTGCATCAGGAAGCAAAGATGGAACCTGGAGAAATTACTGATGCTCATGATCTGGGGATCTTCTTGTTACTAATGTTCTTGATAACAAAATCTTTAGAAAACCTATTAAATGAGCCTTTCTTATAATCCCATGGCTTCTTGTTTTCATAAGCTGCAGACACGTGGGCAAGATTTGATGCTGAAGAACGGGATATAATTCTTGGCAGTGTGAAAGGCTTTAATTGAACTAGTATTTGTCAAAAAAGATCCCTTGGGACAGAATTCCTCTTGGTCAAGGTGCTGCCTTGCTCTCCCTGTGTTCTCCTGCCTGGTGGGAATGTGGGACCAGTGGAGCCTCAGCCCATCCAGCCCCTGAGGCTCCCACAGCAGCACAACCTGCAGTCCTTTCTTTTAGGCAGGGGGAGAAGAGAAGGCCGGAGTAAAAAGCTGATTTAAAAAGCTGCTCCTGCCAAATATTTCCTGCCCCTAATCACTGGCACAGGCTGGCCAGGGATGTTTTTCTCTCTCTTCTTTCCTGTTGAAATAAATAAGTAAAAGCAGGTTAAAGGGGTGCTCATGTTTCAGAGCGAGCTGGGAGACACATGAGAGGGGTCAGTGCCACAAGTGCTTGGGCCTCATCTTCTCAGAGCCCTAAAACCCACGGGGTGAGGGTGGGAGGGGGTTGGTGACTGGCAAGGGTGGCACGAGGCAGCTTGAATTTTGCAGGTGTAGTTGGAACTGATCTCCTCAGCCCAGGGAGGAGATGAAAGCCTGTGGGTGAGTCGGTTGTCTGGGCTGCAGGGGAACACAGGCTGAGCTGAGGAGGAGGATCTGCTGCCCTTGCACCCCACTGACAGGTTGGATGTTGTGATGGAAGACAATCCTTCATTGAGGTGGGAACAAGGGCTTTGGGAGACCTGAGAGCCGCTCCCAATGCCTAAAGGGGCTCCAGGAGAGCTGGAGAGGGACTGGGGACTAGGGATGGAGAGACAGGCTTCCCACTGCCAGAGGG
>NW_016690340.1:1985060-1987947 GCF_001604755.1 Lepidothrix coronata | reverse complement strand
TGGATCCCTGGAATTGTCCAAGGCCAGGCTGGATGGAGCTTGGAGCAACCTGGGTTAGTGGAAGGTGTCTCTGCCCATGGCAGGGTGGTTGGAATTAGATGACCTTTAATGTCCCTTCCACCCAAACCACTCCAGGTTTCTCTGCTGGGATGGCCCTCTCCTTCCTGCACTATTCAGCAAGATCAGAAAGTAAAACTGCCTTTTTATTTTACCATCCCTTCAGCCTTCCTGGGGGTTGGGAAACAGCCTGGAAGACCAGGATCCACGGGGCAGCTGCCCTGAAACAAAAGTGCATTTGAGAGGGTGCTGCTGTGGTTTGGGGTGCTGAGAGCCCGGGGGTGCCTCAGGACCAGCTCTGTGCTGGGACACGGGCAGCAGCAGCAGCCAAGAGCTCTGTTTTCCTCTCCTCCCAGGGCTTCCCTGTTCCTTTGTTCTCCTCCACAGCCTCCCCTCTGAGCAGACAATTAACTTTCACGTTTCCCAGCCAGTCGGTGGTGGCGGGTCCTGTCGCCGCAAACACGAGCTGGAAACTTCATTATGTTAAGAAAGCACAAAGTCAGGTGGAAGAAGAGATAATTACCTTTCTAATATAATTATGGCTGGGCTGGTGAGCCTTTTATCTCAATCCTTGTTCTTCTGTACAACAACAGCAAGGATTAAAATTTACCAGGTTCTGGCTCGCCCGCGGCAACCGGAGCCGTTCCCGTTCCCTCCCCACGGCAGGGAGGGGTTGGTTGGGGGGGATTTCAGGTTAAACCTGTGGGGAAGAGGATGATTGTGGAAGAGGAAGGAGCAGGGGGAGAACCCCTTTGTGCTGTTGAAGCAGCTCGGAGGGAGGAGCAGCAGCCTGTGAGTGAGGTGGTGTTCTGAGGTGATCCCGTCCGACGGGAATTGGGCGGTGGAGCGGGAGCACGGGAGGGGCTGCTCTGATTTGGGCTGGGAGGGATCACAGAGGGAGCACAGGCAGGAGGCAAAGCCCTGGGTTAGAGGAGCAAAGAGGGAAAAGGTCCCTGTCCCCACCCCAGCCAGGGGACAGCACCTGATTCAGACTCCAGGAAACAGCTCAGGGTGGGCTTTGGGTCTTGGCTGGTCTCAGTGGTGCTTTTTAAGGCTCAAGACTTCACTGCATCTCCATTTCCCAGCTGGGGAGACCAAGGGAATTTGTTCTCTGTGCTGTGGGAAGAGCTGACAGCCCTCTCCCCTCGTGGGGACAGAGGGGTTTTCCATTGCTTTCGTCCTCAGGCTTTTAAAACACAAAACTCCATCCCTGGGACCCTCCTGGGGCACTGTGCCCTCCTCTTCCCCACCTGGTAAGGGATGTGTGGCAGGGACTGGTGTCATCCTCCTGCATCCCACCATCTGCCCCTTGGCTCATCCCTACAGGGGGTTGATGCTCTGGGAAGCAGCTCCTTGGTCCTCTGCCACCAGAAAAGCCCTGAACAAAGTGCCTTCCCAGCTCCCCCCTGATCCTTCTCTCCCTGGGCAAGGAAGAGGGTCTGGAGAGCTGCTGGAATTACAGAGCTGAAAAGGTCAGAGTGGTACCATTTGCTGAGATCCCTCACAGAACACGAAAGGCATTAAAATTCTGCTGCCTCATCTGTGTAACAAGGGGAGAAAACAGTGGTGAGAGGAAAATGGAAAGGGGAATAAAGTCTTCCTTCCTGCAACTGGGTCAGGGAAAGGGAAATGGTGTAAGTTTAACTCTTGTTTAAAGTAAGTTTAGCTCAATTATCTGTGACTCCAGAGGTTGATGCAGCTGTGTGTGCAGCTCCAGCCTCTCACCTCTGTGGAAGGGAGTTAAGAGTCTTGCTCTGGGTCAGTCATTGGTGTGATGAATTTGGTGCTCTCCCAGAATGAGCTTTCCCCTCATTTTGGGTTCATCAGTTTGGTCTCTGCCAGAACTTGCTCTCAGAATCCCAGAGATGCTGGGGACGGGGAGACATCAACCCTGGCAGGTCCATTTGATGTGGTTTAAGCTGGAAAAGCAGGATGTGAGGATGAGTTGGGGGGTTCAGATGAAGGTGACAGCAGTGTCCAGGTTCCATCTGCACTGGAAGGGTGATGGGGCTGTGTGGGACATGCTGGGACAGCACTGCCATGAGACACCTGCAGTGGGAGCAGGGGCTGAACCAGGGCTGAGCTGGGCTTTGCAAAAGCTGCAGGGGATGAAATCAGACTTGGGTGTCTGTACAGCCACCCTCAAAGCACAGGGAGAAAGCACCCCCAGCAGTGAGCAGACCCACCCAAACAGAGCCCTGCTGTCCTTTCTAAAGCAGGGTGCAGAAGGGAAGGGGTGTAGCCATGTCCCTGAAATCCTGATGGTTCCACCCCAGCAACTCCATAGTGCATTTGGGGAACTTCCAGGCTAAAATGCTCATTTTTTTTTCCGAAGAAAAGCGGGGTCTGAGATAAATGGCAAATCCTGACTCTCCCCCGGCCTGTAAATTTTGTCATCTGTGAAATGTAAACTTTATCACTCCAGCTCCATCCTGTGCTCTTGGCAAAACCACATAATTGATGTTGCTTGGCACCCTCCAGTCTCTTCTCTGCTCCCCTCCTTTTCTCCTCCCACAGCCTGGCTTTCCTCATTTGCTGGGAACTTTGCTGCAGGTCTGTGTCCTGCACAGCCCCAGAACCTCCAGGACAAGGATGTGTCTTGCCAGGTTTGCTCCTTCTGAGGTGGATCCTGCTTGGCCCCAACACTGATTGACTCCCCACCTCATCCTTGGTTTCATAAATGTATTTGAAGTGAATCTGAAGTCCCGGAATCACAGACTGTGCTGAGTTGAAAGGGATCCAAAAGGATAATTGAGTCCAACCCTCAGGCCCATCCTCAAGGGTCACACCACAGGGTGTGATCCTCTGTGCCCCAGAGGATCATCCAAAC
>NW_016690340.1:1983395-1984710 GCF_001604755.1 Lepidothrix coronata | reverse complement strand
TGAGCTCTGCCCTCAGTCTCCTCTTCTCCAGGATCTGATGGTGCAACCTCCACCTTGAACCTCTCAGCAGCCTGGGGTTGTGTCTGGCTGAGCTTCCCTTGCCAGGCTCCCGGGGAATGTGACAACAAAAGGGAAGAGCCAACACAAATCCAGTGCTTCTCCATGAGCTGCAAAGAACCGAGGGAGTTTCCCTGCCTGCCAAAAATGTGATCTGTTGGAGGTTGCTGTGACAAGCAGCACAGTGGCATAAATCTCAAAGTGCCATCAGTCATCTGAGCTGTGGCAGCTGAAGGGGTGAGTGGGATTCCCTGAGCCGGGAGAGTGGAGCTGGGAATGGTGGCTGTGGGTGCAGGAGGACCTGATGTCCCCCAGCCCTTCTGGGTCCTCATAGCTCTGAAGGTGGAAATGCAGCCAAACTGTTTCCATCTCAAACACTTGGATCCCACCCCGTATCCCAGTGGGAAAGGGGGATGAGCTGACTCAGGGGGAGGGTTTCCTCCCTCCAGGTTTGAGGATGGCCACCCAGAAATCCGTATTTTCCTGAATAAGATTAAAAATCCTGCTTCCAAAAGGTTTTGATTCAAAAGGCAGAGTTTCCCTCTGGGAGGTTTCAACCTGATTTTAAGTGGAAATGCCTGCTTTCAGCCAGCTTTCCAACAGCACTGGCAGTTAAAAGCAACCAAATAAAAATAAAATCTCAAGTCGTATTTGAAGGCAAAGCGAAACCAAAATGTTTTGTTATTTCCCACTGGAAAACTGAAATGGATGTTTCCCTAAAAACAAACATTTTTTGGTGGGGGGAAAAAAAGGCTTTCTCCAGCACAAAACCCTTCTGTGCTGGGTGCTTTTTCTAAGAACTAGCAACACTTCTTGGTTTGCTGGAGTTATTTCCACGGAGATGCCACTTAATCTCAGCAATCTGGGCTAGTGGAATTTGTCCCTGCTCGTGGCAGGAGGGTGAGATGAGCTTTAAGGTCCCTTCCAACTCAAACTATTTTATGAAAGAGAGGAAATTTAGGTTAGATGTAGGGAATAAATTGTTCCCTGTGAGGGTGGGGAGGCCCTGGCACAGGTTGCCCAGAGAAACTGTGGCTGCCCCTGGATCCCTGGAAGTGTCCAAGGCCAGGTTGGACGGGGCTTGGAGCAACCTGGGCTAGTGGAAGGTGTCCCTGCCCATGGCAGGGGTGGCACTGGGTGGGCTTTGAGGTCCCACCTTCCCTGCCCCAAGCACAGAGTTCCTGGTTGAAGTGGGATCACAGCAGTTCCCAGCAGGGAAGGAGGGCACTCACCTGGCAGCTGCTCAGGGACACTTTTC
>NW_016690340.1:1974394-1981586 GCF_001604755.1 Lepidothrix coronata | reverse complement strand
TGGGGTTTGATGGAGGGGAATGTCATGGCCAGGAGAGGAACTGAGGGGGCAGAGAATAGAGCTGGTACTAAGAGCCCCTTAAGTTTTAAACCCAGTCAAATGTGAAGCATCTCCTTCCTATAAATCACAGCTTAAGCAAGAGAGGTGTATTATAAAGAGAAAGCATCAGCTGGAGTGGAACAGTGACTTGTCTGATTAAACCCATCGAGTCTTAAACCCACCTTGCTGAACCAGACACGTATTTAGGACACCAGAGATCGGCAGCACTGCTTTGGGTTTGTTTTTCTCTGCTTGTGCTCTCCTCCCCTGGCTGTAGAAGCAAGTCTGGGATGATTTAGCTCCTAACAAAACACTTAACTCTGCTGCTGAAGAGCTGGGGGGGTTTCTGGACCATTTCACAGCAATAGGCTGCATCAACGAGGAGCAGCTGATGCTCTTGGCCCACATCCCAAAGCCTTCAGCACGATATTCTCCTGTGCTGCCTTGTCAGGAAGCTGCTGTGGACCATGGGATGCTCCTCTCCTGCAGCTGTCTAAGAAATTCCCCCCCAGATCTCCCTCTCCTGCTCCCTAATTCAGGTCTTTGTGTTATGAGGAATACTCTCTGCAGCAAATCAGCAGCACCAACAGCCAGAGTGGTTTCTGCTGGGTGCTGCTGCCTGGGGGTGCTCCAGGTGCCTGCAGCACATGGACAAACCTCCCTGCCTGGGCAGGGGGGGAAGTGAAGCTCTGAAATCCATCCCTGATGCAAGTGGAGCCTGGAAAAGCTGCACCTTCCATCTCTGCTCTGTAACTGTCCCCTGGGCCCAAAGAGACTGCTCTGGAAATTTGGGGAGCACAAACATTTGCTGCTGTGCTGGGCCCTGGGGTGGCAGCTCCCTACCCACACTGTATGGGGTTTTCAATGGCTGGGTTATAGAGCCCAGAAATGTGGAGTTTAGGATGAAAATGCTGCCAGACTTTTATCTGCAGCAATTCCAGGGTTCTCAAAGGCCCAGTGGAGAGAGAGTTCCATTATCAGAGCTGCCAATTAATTGGATCACATTCCCCTGTCCTGTTATAGAGATGTCACTTCCCTGTGCCAGTGACATGGCTCTGATCTCTGAGTGCCCACCTGCCTGTGCTGCCCCCTGGCATTGCCCATTTCCTTCCCTGGAATAGCCTGTCCAGAGAGGTTTGGAGTCTCCTTCCTTGAGATGTTCCAAACCCATCTGGACACATCCTGAGTGACTGCTAGAGCAGGGAGGTCAGACTGGATCACAGAATGTTTGGGTTGGAAGGGACCTCAAAGCTCATCTTGTCCCACCCCCTGCCATGGGCAGGGACACCTCCCACTAGTCCAGGTTGCTCCAACCTGGCCTTGGACACTTCCAGGGATGGGGCAGCTGCATCTTCTCTGGGCAACCTGTGCCAGGGCCTCCCCACCCTCCCAGGGAAGGATCCCTTCCTGATGTCCATCCTCAATTTCCCCTCCTTCAGGTGTTGTTTGATGACCTGCAGTGGTCCCTCACAGCCTGAACCATTCTGTGGTTGCTGAGGAGGAAGGATCTGTGTGCTCCTGTTGGCTTTGGGAAGGGGATTATCCTGCTGTGGGGGGTGATGAGGGGTGGGTGATGTGGGGAAGGAGTGGGGTGGAGGAGGAAAAAAGCACAGCAATGCCCAGAGAGTGTGATCATGGGCATGTGGTGCTGTGGTGGTGTGATCCTTGCAGTCACTCCTTGGAGCACAGGGGAGCTGGGCTGTGTTCCCTGAGTGTCTTGGTCCTGGCCCCACGTGCACTTGGGTGAGCAAAGTTCCTCAGATTCCATTGGCAACCAGCTGCTGTTCCTCCAGTTCTGTTTATCCAAGACTTGGGTGGTTTTGGGCTCCTTGAGAAGCAGCAGAGAGCTGCTCCTGTCTCACAGGCATTTTGGCACGTCCTGTAGGGGGGAAATCGGGTCCAACCTCCTCCTCTTGCTGCACATCTGACAGCCTGTGCTCCTGTAAAGTGCAGCTGGATCCCTCTTTCCCCAGCTTTCCAAGGAATCACAGGGTCACAGATTATCTGAGTTGGGAAGGAACCATGAGGATCACCAAACTCTGTTTGACTGGGACAGCTCCCCTCACACAGGGCAGGAACGAGGGTTAAAAAGATTAAAAAAATAAACATCTGAACTGCTGAGTTGGAATGGGCTCAGTTTGAGGGGGGATGACGAGGGGAGGAGCTCAGGGGAGGTCTGGACAACGTTCTCAGGCACAGGGTGGGACTGTACAGGGATAGAAGTTGGACTTGACCCTCGTGGGTCCCTCCCAGCTCGGGGTGTTCCGTGGTTCTGGGAACTGCCCAGCTTGTCTGGGTGCTGGGAGCTCACGTGTCGTGGTTCCAGAAGCTGAGAGCAGCAAGAGACTTTTTCATTGCACATTAACTGCTCTGGGAAGTCTCCCTTGGGATGTTCATCCTCAGCAGGGCTTGTGGTGGGCAGCAGTCAGGGCTGGAAGGTCTGTGTGGACACAGCTCCTGGAGGTACAACCCCCCTGGGACTACCCTGAACCTTTTCAGCTGCACAACTTGGCCTTTATCTACACAAAATGGAAAAAAAGGGGATTTATTTGTCACATCCACAAAATACTGTTCCCAAAGCACCAAGCACAGGGGCTGTTATGGCTAAATCATCCTAAAAAAGCAGGAGGGGGGAAGTTACAATTTCTGTTTTCAACACTGAAGGAATAAATTCTGACTTTTTCATGTCCACAGCCCAGCTTGCAACAGGTTTAAAGCACGGTACAGATGGCTGTGCAATTATTGCCAACATCTCCTCATTATATTAGATAAGGCCCTGGGTTTATTTAGCAGAAGCAGATGGAGGGAATACACAATATTTTAGATGTCTTGGCAAACTGTGTTTTCCTTAGAACAACATTGCACGTTTGGTGTGATAGTTCTGGCCAAAACCCCCCCAAAACAACCAAGCAGGAGGAATAATTATAAATAATTATATCTTTTTAGGGACAATGAGGTGTGTATTAAAAAAGAAACATTATATTGCAAGTCCTGTTATGACATCTGATGCCTTACATTAATCCTTGTGAGCAGAGGAGAGTTTCAGCTTCTTTCAAAAGTGTATTTTTTGTGGCTTGTAGAATGAAGTTTGAAAATCTTTACAGATCCTAATGCAAGTAGTCCTGATATTATTTTTTTTCAATGATCTCATGGTTTTTAGTCCAGCCTTGTTGATTCTGGGGCTGCCTGTTTGTGTGGACAGTGGCAATAATGCACCTCTGAGCAAGGGGCACCTGCTGCAAGTGGGAAAATGTTGGGGTTTGGGTCCTTTGGGGCAGCAGGTTTGGACAGGAGGGGTGTGAGGGGCACACAAACTTCTGCTTGCTCAGAGCATTCCCAGGCAAAAGCTCCCCCAGAGCCCCCTGAGCTCTGTGTGAGGGTCTGAGGCACATCCAGGAACCAACTCCCAGCCTCCAAGGGAGCACACACAGCTCTGTGCCCGCTGGCAGAGGCACCTGATGGCACCCCAGGCTTTGCCTTTCTCCAGAAATTGGGCTGCAGAGAAATTTCCTGCAGGGACGTGGCCACAAATGGAGGGGGTGCAATTTTCCTGCCCCGTGGGACCCAACTCCGGTGTCGTCTCCCCTGATTCCAGCTGCTGTCTGGGAAGACATGGAGTGAGGGGTGTGGGTGAGGGAGCTCCTCGGGGAGTAAGGAAGGAGTTGCTTGGAGCCCCTGGCCCTGAGAAGCAGCTGGAGCCACTCAACAAACACCTGGGGAATAACAAACATCCTGTTTGTGCCCCGGCCCCTCTGGAGCTCGGGGTGGATTTTCATCCACAGCTTAAGGAGTTGTGTGAGTTCAGTGCTCTGCTGGTGAGGGACTTGCACTGGAAGGCACGAGCACAGTGCCCAGACCATGAAATCAGAGAGTGCCAGGCATGTGGATGGCAGGAGGCTGCCTTTCCCTGGCACACCATCCCAGCTGAGGGAGCAGGCAGAGGAGGGAGGGTCTTGTCCTGCATGGAGGGACTGTGGCTGCTCCCTCTGGTCACTGCAGGGAGGTGCCAAAGGAGTGGCAGGTTCTTGGACACCCACAAACCCCACCTGATGTTGCACTGGTGTTTGGGATTGTACAGTCTGGATGCTGTTCCTCCACAGCATCAAGGCAGCACGACCTGAGTGTCACTCCTTGGGTGTCACAGGATGAACACCCTGAGTGCAGGCAGGAGAGGGGCAGTGGTGTGGTGATGGCAGCAGGAACCCCTTGGTTGTTAAAATTTTGTGGTATTGTGGGAAGAAAAGCCCAGGAACCCTCGTCGTTGTGGCAGAGCTCTGCCTGGGGTGGCTTGGTTGAGTTCCTGGGTGGGTTTGGGTCTCCAAGTGGTCGAGTGCACAAGCACAGCCAGGTGTGGGTGGTGCTGATGGTCCATTTTTGCCAGCTCTCATCGCTCTGGCTGTGCCAGTGAGGCTTCACTGGCTGAGTGCTGGGGAGTGAACACCAAATGTGGCAGAATGAACTATCTCACCCTCCACTTTCTGCCTTTCCCATTTATTTTATGGATGTTCTTGGCTGTCATTTTTTACATATTTATCTTCGCTCGTTATCTGCCCACCTCTGGCTCTTACAGGGTTTGGTGATGCAGGGGCAGGGTGGAAAGGATGGACTGGGAGGGCATCCCTCTCAACTCCAGAATCAGTGACAGAAACCCAGGGAATGGCTGGAGCTGTGTCAGGGCAGGGTCAGGTTGGATCTCAGGAAAAGGTTCTTCCCCCAGAGCGGGGTTGGGCACTGCCCAGGCTCCCCAGGGCAGTGGGCACAGCCCCAAGGCTGCCAGAGCTCCAGGAGGGTTTGGATGCTCCTCTGGGGCACAGGGTGTGACCCTTGGGGATGGGCCTGTGCAGGGCTGAGGGTTGGACTGGATGATCCTTGTGGGTCCCTTCCAGCTCAGCACATTCTGTGATTGTGTGATTCCAGAAGCCAGTGAGTGTTCAGGTGGTGGCTTGGTGGGAAAGAACAGTCTGCAGTGTAGAGGCTCAGAGGAGAGTGTCACAGAACACTTTGAGCTGGAAAGGACCCACAATGATCATGAGTCCAACCCCTGGCCCTGCACAGACACCCCAACAATCCCACCCTGTCCCTCAGAGCATTGTCCAAACCCTCCTGGAGCTCTGGCAGCCTTGGGGCTGTGCCCACTGCCCTGGGGAGCCTGGTCAGTGCCAACCACCCTCTGGGGGAAGAACCTTTTGTTGAGATCCAACCTGACCCTGCCCTGTAACCCAAGAAGAGGTCTCCTTTCCCTCCTTCCCAGCTATTTGTCCTCCTTCCCCCCACCCCTCCCCAGCAGCTCCAGCAGCCCCAGTTCAGGCCCCCAGTGGGGAGGGCTGAGCTCTTACCCTGAACCGGTTTGTTCTGCTTTTTAAACCCTGATACAAGGTGATAGTGAGGGCATTTTCTGCTCAGCTCATGAACAGCCACTTCTGGGGCCAGGCCAAATGCAGAGGGTGATGTTCTGCTTCCAAATAACACAGCCCTCGTCACGGCTCCCGGGGCAGCCTGGCAAGGAGGCTCTCCTTGGTGGGTACTGCAGGGAAGGAGCCTTGGGATGTGCTTCCAGTGACTCAGACCTCTCGTCTCCTGCTGCCCTGCTAGCCCACCTGGCAGGAAGACACATCCCCCATCTCCCTACCAGCTGTCCCGTGCCCTTTGCCCAGTTTTGTGGTGCCAGCTGGTAGAGAGCACAGTCCTGCCCCTCCAGGTTTCCTGGCACCTCAGTGCAGTGTCGTGGTTACTCTGGGTGATGCTTTTCATGCACAGGGGGTTTGGGAGTTTGGAGTTTTCAGGAAAATGGTGGCTTTAAATCAAGTCCAAACTCTTTGCAGGCTCGGCATGAATTGCTTTCAGTAAAAAGGAAAACGTATTTAAAGTTGGGACTAATTAGTTTTAGACCTTGACAAATGAAACAATCCCAAGTGATGGTTTGTTGCTCTCCCCTAAAAGCAAAATACCCAAAGTGTTTTGCTGACCCTGAAATTCTTCCCTCCTCTTTAAAAATCTTGGTTACTGAGCTAAACCCTTCCACAGCTTGACCATGGGGTGGGGTGGGTGACACCAGATATCACCTGGGAAGTGCTTTGTGCTCCCAACTCCTGCCCTCAGCATCCTCTGGAGCCTCATTCCAGGATGCCCATTTGCAGGGGCAGAAGCAGCATCTCCCCTGTGATGCTGATGGAGTGAGGTTCCAGGTATGACCTACTTTGCAGCCACAACGAAGTGCAGGATGGGTTTAACTCCTCTGTGCTCAGTTCTCCCAGCGTGAGCTCCCTGGAATGGTTTTTGGAAGTGTGCATTTTCCTGCCAGCTGTCAGTGCTGATTGCAGATGAGCCTCCTTTCCTGCTCTGCAGTGTGGTGTGTCCACGTCTCTCCTGCTTAGCAGCAACAAGGGCTTATTTGAGCAATTGCCTCCTAATCAGAATATCTTCCCTCATCCTGGGCAGGAGCCAGGGCTCAGCTCCCTGCACTCTGCAGAACCTCCCTTGGTGTGTTGGAGTGTCACAAACTGTTTGGCTGCTGCAGAGGAGGGTTTGTCTCCAGATGCTCCTCTCCCTGTCTTCTCCCTGGAGCCTGGCTCAGGAATTACAGGCAGAAAAGTAGGTTGCAGGTGGTTTGGGGAGGGGACTCTGCTCTCCTTTTGCTGTGTCTCCTCCCAGGACTGTGCCATGCAAAGAGGAGGAGGCAGTTTGTGTTTGTGCCTGGGCAGCTCTGCGTGCTGGAGGCTGGGGGCAAATTTAATGCTGGGGAAAAAAGGCTCAGAAATGCTCCCATTTGGTGTGAGATCAAGGAATCACAGAATTCTTGGGGTTGGGAGGAACCTCTGGAGATCATCCAGTCCAACCCCCCTGCCCAGGCAGGGTCGCCTGGTGCAGGTGACACAGGAACACATCCAGGTGGGTTTGGGATGTCTCCAGAGGGCAACACTCCAGGCCCTCCCTGGGCAGCTGTTCCAGTGCTCTGCCACCTCCATGGAAGGAAGTTCTTCCTCATGTTGAGGTGCAACTTGTTAGTTTATGGCCATTGCTCTTGTCCTGTCACTGGGCACCACTGAAAAGAGCCTGGCACCATCCTCTTGGCACCTCTTGGAGATATTTCATAGAATCCCAGAAGGGTTTGGACTAGAAGGTACCTCAAAATTCATCTCATTCCACCCCCTGC
>NW_016690340.1:1963289-1973937 GCF_001604755.1 Lepidothrix coronata | reverse complement strand
TCCCTTCCCAAACCTTCTCTTTTCTCTTTTCTCTTTTCTCTTTTCTCTTTTCTCTTTTCTCTTTTCTCTTTTCTCTTTTCTCTTTTCTCTTTTCTTCTCTCTCTTTGTGCCTCTGGATCCCTGTAATGTTGAATATTGTCATTTCCTTGGTGTATTTTATTTTGCCTTCATGTTACAGCTAAAGAGAGGGTTTTCCTTCCCCACAGTGAGGCTGTTTTGATGGAAACAAGTCAGTTTTGGAATCAACACGTTTGTCTGAGCACAGGGATCAGCCTGAGCTGCTCTGAGCAGGTGTTAAGGAAAGGGGTGGGATCTGGTACATGGAGCTGTTGATGAGCTTTGAAGGTTAGGAGCAGGTTTAGATGCAACATGCTGAATGCTGAATGCTGCTGAATGCTCAGGCTTGGTATTAGTCACCCAAAGGAGACACAGAGAGTGATGAAAGTACTGAAGTGATTTTCAAAGGGGGGGGGAATGTAACAAAAAATAGAAATCATTGTGTAAGTTCATAATCAAGGATGAATTTTAAGAGGAATCATTAGAAGTAGGGAAGAAAATCATAGATGTGATTGAAGTTAAATGAGATTCCTGGGGAAAGTAGATCCCCTCACGAATCCCTGTCTGTGGGAGGGACCATGGGCAGCTGGTGCAGTGACAGAGCCAGCAGCTGAACCTGCTGATGCCATCAATTAAACGGTGCAATTAGCACGTCAGATCCACTTATCAGCTCGGGCCTGGTGTCCACTCTGTGCCTTTGGTAGCCAAGATAAAGCTCAGACACCATGAAATCAAACTGAGTGGAAAGGGGCACCTTTCCAACCGCTCCAGTTGCTGTTTGCCGGCGGATCCGGGGCCGTGGCACTGCCAGTCCTGTCACCACAGTGCCAGTGGGAGCCAGCTGAGCAGAGCAGCTGCTTCACACCCCCCCTGGGCTGGATACCTCCTCTGTCCTGCCCCCAGGCCCTGGGTGAGGAACCCAGCCAGGGCACATCTCCAGTGTGGGGCTGAGCCTGCCTGCCCTGAGCGCCCACACCGGGGTCACTTTGGTGTCACTGCAGCTGAGGTGGCTCTCAGCACACCCCCCACCACTGCCAACCCTCCCTGCAGCCTCCTGCAGCTTCCAGGGTGTGCAGCTGCTGTGGCTTCTCCCTGTGAGTCCTGTCCTTGGCTTCACCTGCTGCCAAACCCTCGTTATCTGTTGGCAGTGTGAGGGAATGAGGGCAGTGATGCCCTGGTGACACGAGTTGCCAGAGACTGTGGCATCTTCTCCACGGTGCTGCCTGTTTGCTCTTGATGCTCTGGTAGAGGTCAGTGCCAGGAGGACCTAATATTTCTTTTTTCAGTGCTTTCTCCAGCCCCTGGGCAGTGGAGGAGACACTGGGAAGGAGAAGGTGGGCAGCAGTCATGGATAGAAGTGTCAGTCAGCCCAAGGACTGCCTAGAGGTGGGGGAAATATCTTTAAGCTAGTCAGCAAATCTTCATGAAGAGATTTATTTGTTTTCCCCACTGGATTCCGTTTCCTGGGGGTCTCTGGGGCTTGTTATAAATGAGCAGCCTGTGCTCCAAGTCAGGATGGGGCATCTCCTTCTCCACGGTGCTGCCTGTTTGCTGTTGATGTCCTGGTAGAGGTCAGTGCCAGGAGGACCTAATATTTCTTTTTTCAGTGCCTTCTCCAGCCCCTGAGCAGTGGAAGAGACGCTGGGAAGGAGAAGGTGGGCAACAGTCACAGAGGTGTCAGTCAGCACACCCTTGGATGGGGGAAATATCTTTAAACTACTCATCCAATACTCATTAAGATATTTATTTTGTTTGTTTTCCCCATTGGATTCCATTTCCTGGGGGTCTCTGGGGCTTGTTATCCAACCTGTTCTCAAAGCCAGGCTCTGGGAATGAGGGGGGATTTACTGGAGTTTTCTCTCTGTCAGATATTTTGGGGCTGATGCTGCCAAAGTGCCTGAGTTAGGTGGGGTTGAATCTGTGGGTAGGAAGTGACAGTTGCTATTTCTTTTCATGAGCCAGCTGCTGGTTTTATCCTTTTTTGAGGGAAGCTGTCTGCAGAGTATTTAGTCTTTCTCCTAATCCTGCTGAAGGGATTGACTTGGTTCTTAGGAACTGATGGTTGGGGTAAGGTGTCCGATAAAATCACCGTTTCCACTGACTTTCTAGGACTAGAGTAAATAAAAAATGGCAAAGTTACATCAAAAATGCCTACAATTTATTTGCCAGTGATTCCTCCTGTAGCAGAAGCTGCCCTGGCTCCAGTGGGGAGATCCCCTGGGAAGTGTTAATGGCTCTGAGTGATTCATCTCTCTGCTGTCTCTGGGTGTTATCTGTGCAGGAGCACACACACTGAAGCTGCTGGGCTTGGGAGCAGCTCCTGTTCTCCCCTGCACATCCCATCCCATCCCTCGGGGGTGATTTACAGCCAGGGATGGCAGGAGACTGAGAGGACAATGTGCTCCATCCCCTGCAGATCAGCCTGTCTGGTTGCTGGGTTGCTCCTCTAAGTGGTGAAATGCACCCAAAACCTGTATTTTTGATCCTCTGGTTTTGGCTGGCTCTCAGGGCACCTCCTGGGTGTTGTTCCTCTGCCCCTTCCCTCCCTGGGGGAAGATGCAAAGCACCTCTGGCACCTGCTCATCTGAAATGAATCCACTGCAAGGCCACTAAGGCAGGAGGAGGGCAAGGTGGGGATGATCCTGAGGGACCAGGGTTGGCCTTTCCCCGCTCCAGCCCTCTGGATTTAGAGCTCAGGGGCTAAACCTGAAGGAGTTCCAAGGCATTTTCTTCAGTCATGGCTTCAATAAGAAGATTCCTTTCCTGGTATTCATCCAACAGCTGAGCCAGTGCACAGCAACCCTGAGCTCCCAGGTACTGGAAGGAATGGAGTGCTAATTATTTATGTTACCAGAACACTCAGGGAAGGAACTTTCCCTTCGTTCTTTGCTTTCTTTTACACCCAAAGGAATCAGCTGCTTTTATAATTTATTCCAGGCTTTGCTGGAATCGAAGTTATCAAGCATTTATCACACATCTGTCCCTGGGAAGGGGTGTCAGTCAGAGCTTGTTAGTGAAGGAGAGGCAGAGAAAACAGCATTTAACCAAGTGATGAATTTAAAAAGCAACATTTAACCAAGTTATGGGGACAGAGGAACGAGGTGCTGAGCACTCAGGGCTGGCAGGTTTGTGCCCAGGTCCTCCCCAGCAGCACATGAGCAGGAAAGGTTTGGTGCTGAGCCACCCTGCTCAGCAAAAAGGCAAATTACACAGAGGAACCTATTTAATGAGGTTTTGTTGCACTTAGACTTGAAGTATTGAAGGCATCATATCAAATCTCAGTGTTTCTGTACAACCCATTAAGAGACAGAGAGGGCTGCAGATCAAGCCATTTATTCTTTGTGAGGTTATCACCTAAAATCTTCTGGTTTAGCATTTTTTTTTTAACCTTCTCCAGCTGATTTCCTCTCCCAGCACTGTCTCACCCATCACCTCTGCTTTGTTCTCAGCTCTTGGCTGCTCAGCCAGGGAAGCTTGAGCAGGATTGTTGGGATGTGCCTTGTCAGCTGGCTCCTTTGATCTCCCTATTTCTCTTATTTTTAATGATAATTTCCCTCTTGTTCTGACCTAACTCTCAGTGGCTGCTGGCAGCTTTCAGTTGGAGCAGGGGGGAAAAAGCAAAACAGAAAGGTGGCACTTTGGCAAATACCATGAAGTTAATTAAGGTCTTTCCCTCACTGGGACACTTTTCCAGGCATGTCTGGGAGCGGTTTAAGGGACTGGACTGGTGAGCAGCAGTAAATTAGCTTTGATTTTGTAGGGAGAAAAGGCACCATCTCTGTCCTGGCACAGCTTCTGAGCCGCTCTGTTGTGCCCCAGCTGCTGCTGGTGGGTCCTTTGTAAGAGCCCAAGGGCTCCTGGGGTGGGTGCTGACGCTGCGACACTTTTAGAGACCTCAGGGCCTTCTCTGCCCCAGTTCCAGTGCTGGGGTGGCCTGTGTGGAGCCCCTGAGCCGGGGGGGTGAGCCCAGGGTGGGACAAGGCTGCAGCACCCAGCCCTGCCCTGGCAGCTCGGGCAGGAACACGCTGGGTGCCCCCCTGGGCTCCCTCAGCACCTCCCTCGGTCACCTGCAGGACTCAGATGTGGATGTTCAGAGCCAGAGCTGCCTCCTCAGCCCCTCCATCTCCTGTTTCTGCTGGAGTGAATCCAGAGGAGGCCACGGAGATGCTCCAAGGGCTGGAGCCCCTCTGCTCTGGAGCCAGGCTGGGAGAGCTGGGGGGGTTCCCCTGGAGAAGAGAAGGCTCCAGGGAGAGCTGAGAGCCCCTTGCAGGGCCTGAAGGGGCTCCAGGAGAGCTGGAGAGGGACTGGGGACAAGGGATGGAGGGACGGGACAAGGGGGAATGGCTTCCCACTGCCTGAGGGCAAGGAGAGATGGGATATTGGGAAGGAATTGTTGGCTGTGAGGGTGGGGAGGCCCTGGCACAGGTTGCCCAGAGAAGCTGTGGCTGCCCCTGGATCCCTGGAAGTGTCCAAGGCCAGGTTGGATGGGGCTTGGAGCAAGCTGGGCTGGTGGAAGGTGTCCCTGCCCTGTTCATTCACTGACAGCTGGAACAAGATGGACTTTAAGGTCCCTTCCAACCCAACCCATTCTGGGATTCTGTGATTTTTGCACCAGAATTGACCTTGTTTAGCACCCAGCTCTATTTTTCTTTTCCTTTTCCAGGCAAAATCTGACCAGGGCTGTTTTAGTTTCCTGGAGTGACTGAGCCCTGGGCAGAGGGAGCGGTGCCAGCCCAGCTCTGTGCTCGTGGCTGGTTTGGGTGATGTGCCTGTGGTGTGCCACAGTCCCTGGGCCAGCTCTCCAGCTCTGGGGCATGCTGGGCTGTGGGGTGCCCTGTGTAGGTTGGCTGGGGGCTGCCAGTGCCACTGAAGTGGGAATTAATGACTCTTTAGGGTTTGTTGGCTGGGGAAGGGGGTGTGAGTGTTCCCACAGTTTGGGCAGGGTGTTTTAACATCAAGCCTGTTAGGAAGAAAACTCTGCAATGAAGACTCAAACCATTGGAGGATTTACTGGCACAAGGGGGTAATTGCTGGTGTCTCCCGTTCCCTCCCAGTTTCTCTTTGAATTTAAAACAAACCCATAATTGTATCAAGCCCCCCTTCTCTCAGCCTGTACCACAAAGCAGGGCTCTGCCTGGTGACAGCACAAATCCATCTTGGCTCTCTGGGGACTGACTGTGCCATCAGGAGCAACATCCAAGGTGGATGTTGAAGATTGTCTCTTGACTTGCAGTGGTGTTCCCACACTGCACAGGTTTGTAAGTGAGCAATAAAGTGTGAGGATGGAGGGGAGGGAGAAGAGGACTGAAATCACTGGCATGGGTGCAGAAGATGGAATTAGAAGTCTCTGCATGGGATGGTTCTTAGTTTAAATTATCTCCTGTTGCTTGTGCTCAAACTGCATCCATGGAGCTGATGTAATGGGAATTTTAAGGTCGTGAAAATGTGGGAACAGGTGTCCTATGGAATAGATACTCGACTCCTCAGGTCCTGGCTGGCTTTTGCCTCTCGCCATCCAACATCTCAGCGTGTTTTTTTCCTGATCTCCAGCACCTCCTGCTGAGGGAGTCTGGCCCTTTCCGCCCAGCAATGCTGATCCTGCTCTTCCCTGGCCCTTGTTTGGCAGCAGGGCTAAGTCAGTCAGTAAGTCAAGGACAGGGATTTGATCTCCCTACACAGCCACATCCCCCTCCCCTGAGTTTGCAGGCATCCTGTAGAGCACAGAGCAGAATTATCCATCTTATTTTGAAAAAACTCTGCTTTTTCTTGTGATTTTTTTTTTTATGGTGGCTGATCACTGCTGAATGTTCAGCAGCCTGTTATCAAGGAACCAGGAGAAAGGGCTCCTGGGCAGGAGCAGATGAATCCTGGGTGCACCCTGTGGGTGCTCTGAGCATCTCTGTGCCCCAGCATGGGAGCTTAATATCCCTTGGGATTCACTGCCTGAGCCTGGCACCTCCTTCCAGCCCTTCCCACGGCATCTGGCAGTGCTGGAATCCCACTTTTCAGCCGGGTTTGTGAGTCCCTGTTGCTGCTGGGACTCTCAGGGAAGGGTTGGCCAAGCACCTGGGGATGGTCAGGGATGGGTGCCCACGGGCAGCACCTTCAGCTGAGGTGGGCACACAGGGGTGGCATTTTATCCCAGGGGGTTGGGGGCTTGCAGACCCCACTGGTGGACTGGGTGCTCACCCACTTCCACCTTGGCAAAACAACCTGGGGGCAGAGAGAGCAAAATAAAGGCAATTGCTCCTGAGGGCTGTAAATGGTGCAGAGGGTGGGGAGCTGGTGGGAGGGTTTGGTCTTTATTACCTGCCTTGTTTGCTTGTCTTAGAGAATTGTTTAAGTTGGAAAAGACCTGTAAGATCATCAAGTCCAAGCTTTAGGGGAGTGCTGCTTTAAATTAAGAATATTTTTGCTGAAGCATCATAGGAAGTGCTGCAGTAAGTAGTGAATGTGGCTTTGCTGGTGGGGCAGTGTCTCTTTTAGAGTCTTTGCTTAAGAAGCTTCCATCATTGTGGCTTGTGGACAATATTTCTTCCTTTGCTACACCCTCAAATGGTGAAGACATTTCCTTTTGAAGAGTCATTCTGGTTTGGGGGCTGTATTTCCTATCAGAGTTCATATCAGGATATCATATCAGAGTTCACGTCAGGATTTCATCTCAGAGTTCACACACTGTATTTCATATCAGTGTATCAGACTCGCACCCTGCTCTCTGAATATTCTCCTCAAAGAAGATGCTCTGAACAAAGATTCATTTTGCACACAGAGAGTAAACTGTACGACCAGAAACTACTTCAGGTATTGGGGAAACACCAGGCATCAGTACTTGAGAGATTTCTGAATTTATTACCGGGAGAAGCTCTGGCAGCTGATTTCTGGTGTAACCGAGGGGTTCATTTCCCTCTCTCCGTCTCCTTCTGGGAAAGGTGCAGTGTTTTCCTGCATCACAGCTCTTTAGTGACCAGATGATGTGTCAATGGCCACATAATCAGGCAGAGATTGGGGATTTTTTCATGGTCTGAGCAAGGCTCGGCAGCCCTGGAGGAGGGTGTTAGTTAATGCACACCATTTGCAATGTGACCACCGGTATAAAGTTTAAAGCATCTCGACTATTAACTGGTTTTACATGACACTAATCCCTGCTTTGGAAAGAGGAATTTGCATTTGAATCTCAATATTTGCCCTCTCTCCCTGTTTTTTTCAGGATTCTGGCGACTGCTGGCACCGATTTTGACCTGAGGACGCTTCGAGCTGTGCGAGTGCTGCGACCCCTGAAACTGGTGTCGGGAATCCCGAGTGAGTGTCAGGACAATGTCACCTCACAGCCTGAGGGGTTCTGGGGTTTTTGGGCTGTTACATGCTTTTCTGAGCAATATTTTCTCCCCCTCTGTCTTGGCTGGCTGTGGCTCCTGCCCTTGCCAAGGCTGGATTTCCTCTCACCCCACTCTGTGCTCAGCCAGCTCGTTTCAGCTCTGCCCTCCCAAATTTGCAGGTGAGGGGCAGGAATCTCTCCTGGGACCCCTCTGCCTTTGGGGGTGAATTAATTCTGTGGGGTGTGAAGACCTGAGACCCAAATTCTGCAGCTTTCAGGCCCCCAGCCCCGAGCTTGGGTGTTCTGATGGTTTTGATCAGATCTTGTGCTGGGGATATTTTCCTTTAAATAAGGGCAAGGAAAAATGAAGGGAAAGAGCAGGTGGGACTTGGCTTTTTCTACTCAATAGGCAACTTCCTATATTTTCTGTGTTAACTGAAGGGTGAATGCTCCAGTGAGGAGCTGCATCCTGCCTTGCTGATGCCCTGAATCCATCCCAGTCCTCACACCGTGCCTTCCTGCCTTTTTATTTGTCCCTGTCCCCTCTGCCTGCTGCAGTCAGCAGTGGGTTTCATTTCTGAAGGAGGAACAGAGAGGTTTGACCCTCCAGGGAACTGCAGCTCTGTGGGATGCTCTGGTCTTGCCTCCATTAACCCCTTGGCAGCCAGTCAGTCCCATCTCCTCCTGGGTCACCAGCTCTGCCACCTCCCTGGCTGCTTCAGGGCTGACACTTTGGTGCTGTGGACACCCAGCAAGAGGTGATGCTTTGTAATCATTGCACCAAAATTTCCTACCATTGGCATTTTTCATGGGCAGGAATTCAGGCTGAATTCCCACCCAGGAGGGGTCCTTGGCTGGGCTCGAGAAGGGTGACATTTGTTAACAGGATCTCTAAGAAGATGCTGCTGGCTGTTCTTTCATGGACTTCTTGCCTGTGCAAGGTGTGGTAATGACAGTCTAAGGGTGACAGAGGAGCGAGGTGGCCCCTCAGAGCTGCCCCCCCAGCAGGATTTGTTCTCCCCCGTGGTGATGTGTCCTGACCCAGCACAATATTTTCCCACAATATTTGCTCTCAGGTTTTTAGGGATGCTGTGAAAACTGTGGCTTTTTCACCCCCTGTAGCAGATGTACAAACCCTGAGGTGCAATCACACACAACCACATTTACACTTTCCTTCTACCCCTGCAGTATTTCTCCCATCCAACAGACCTTCATCCCTTTTTTTCCTGCATGTCCCCATATTGACCTCACCAGTGCTGTCCAAGGTGCCAAGACAAGGATGATCCTTCTTTCTCCTCCTCTTAGGACAGGCCACCAAGGCAGCTGCTGCTTATCACTGCAGGTTTTTTGTTGTGGGCATCTTTTTGCCATTATCTCTCCAGCCTCTCCCTTATCTCCCCCGGTTTTAATTGAAAATGAGTTTCAGTGCTGGTGCAAAAGCTTTGGATGGACAGCCCTGGAGACAGGGACTGTTCCTCCAGGAGCAGCATCGTGGCTGTTCTGTGTGCTGTGGAGGGAGAGGCAGCTCCTGGTCAGCCCAGCACCCCCTGGGACAGGGGAACCAGAGCCATGCCCAGCTCTGCTGCTGCAGGACCTGCCCCGAGGACCTGGCTCAGCTCCAGGCTCAGTGTCCGGCTCAGGAAAAACCCTTTTTGGGTCTCTGATGCTTAAGAACCCTTTGAATCTGTCACCTGAAGAAAAGACACCACAAAAAGATAACTCCTGGTTGTCTCTCCTGCTCTTGAGCTTGTCGTGGCAGTGGCATCATTTTTAGGACCCCCTGGGAAGAGCAGCATTGGTGGCACTGCCAATCCTAAATTTTCCCTCGGACAGCCCCTCTCTCCTGCCTTCCCCCCACCCCCAAGCCCTTGTTTTTTTTCCCCTTCCCTCCCTGACACATTCTCCTTGTCCCCCCAGGCCTGCAGGTTGTGCTCAAGTCCATCATGAAGGCCATGGTGCCCCTGCTGCAGATCGGGCTGCTCCTCTTCTTCGCCATCGTGATGTTTGCCATCATCGGGCTGGAGTTTTACATGGGCAAGTTCCACAAAACCTGCTTCTCCAACGAGACAGGTGAGCTTGGAGCTTCCCTCCCCTCTCATCAGGATGTCATCAGGATGTTCCTGGTCCCCTTCACCTCCTCAGGATCTTCCTATCCCGCTCTTATGTTGCTTTTCCTTCACCCTTTTCCACGTTCGCTGCGTTTTCTCTGCATTTTCTCCCTCTTTAACACCAACTCCAAGAGTTAACAGGATTTTGTGCTCATCCTACATTCATTAGGACAGATTCTCCTCTCTGTTACACCCCCACAGCACCCCTGGGCTGCTCTCAGTCTACACAAAAATCAGAAAAAGGTGCTTAGGGCCTCCTCTCATGGAAGAATTTTTTCACAGTAGAGATACAGGACCAAATTCCTGTTGTTTCAGTTTGTTGAAAAGTGGAGGGGTTTTATTTATTTTATTATAAAAGTGGGGTTCATAAATTATTTATTTTATTATAATTTTTTATTTTTTATTTTATTATTTTCATTTTTAATGTTATTATTATTTTATAAATTTTAATTTTATTATCTTTATTATCTTTATTTTTAATTTTATTGATTTATTATAAATTTTATTTTTAATTTTATTATTTTTATTTTTAATTTTATTATTTTATTATAAATTTTAATTTTATTATAAAATTTAATTTTAATTCTATTATTTTTATTATTTTATTATTTTTAATTATTTTTTATTATTTTATTATAGAATTTAATTTTAATTTTATTATTTTTATTATTTTAATTTTTAAATTTTATTATTTTATTATTTAATTATATATTTTTTTTTTTAATTATTTTTTCTTATTTAGTGGTGTCTGTTCACATTCTCATTGGGTTTAACTCAGCGAACGTTAAATTTCCTTGGAAGATTTCTGGGGAATTTGCATGGGTATGAGAAAACTTTGGTGGGAAATAGTAAAAGATTGGAAAGACTGGGAACAAATGAAAAATAAAAGGACAGTAGGTGGAAGGTAAGAAGTCCTTTGATGGAGAAAGGATAAAACTAACTTTCAGAGAAGGACAAGGGACATTGGGCACTGAAGAGCAAATGATGTGTCTGCCTGTGATGGAGTGAGAAACCCCAGGAGATGGAGGAGGAGAAGAAAGATTCCCAGAGTCCCTTGGCTGGGACCAGCTGCCAGGTCAAGTCATGGAATGGTTTGGGTTGGAAGGGACCTTAAAACTCATCCAGTTCCACCCCTGCCATGGGCAGGGACACCTTCCACTAGCCCAGG
>NW_016690340.1:1959153-1963246 GCF_001604755.1 Lepidothrix coronata | reverse complement strand
CAGGTTGCTCCAAGCCCCGTCCAACCTGGCCTTGGACACTTCCAGGGATCCAGGGGCAGCCACAGCTTCTCTGGGCAACTGGTCTGTGCCCAGAAGAAAATATTGTTCTTGTTGTCAAACCATTGCATTTTAAGGTAAAACTGACTGTCTTTAAAACACAATCCTGTATTTTCAGTGATTTTCACTAGTAGGTCTTAATATTAATTTCTTTACATGCATTCAGATGATAATAAAACAACATCCCTGCCAAGTCTCTGGGCACCCTCACAGAGCTTTCTAACAGCAACATGGAAACAGTTGAACACACTTGGTTCACACAGAGCTTTGGATGAGCTTCTGCTCCTGTGGAATGTTGGGAAAACATTCCATAGGAACATAAGGAAGAATTTCCCCTGCTCCTGCAAAGCTCTGTGCAAACTGGAGGGCAATGAGGATGGAGAAGGGCCTTGATTTGAAGCCGGGGGAGGACACTGAGGGCACTTGGGGTGTTCAGCTGGAGCAGAGGAGACTGAGGGGAGAGCTCATGGCAGTTCCAGCTTCCTGGGGAGGGGCAGAGGAGGGGCAGGGACTGAGCTCTGCTCTGAGGGGACCAGGGACAGCACCCAGGGAATGGCTGGAACTGTGTCAGGGCAGGGTCAGGTTGGATCTCAGGAAAAGGTTCTTCCCCCAGAGGCTGGTTGGGCACTGCCCAGGCTCCCCAGGGCAGTGGGCACAGCCCCAAGGCTGCCAGAGCTCCAGGAGAGTTTGGACAACACTCTCAGGGATTGTTGGGTTGCCCTGTAAATTGGACTGGATGATCCCTGTGGGTCCCTTCCATCTCAGCACATTCCATTCCATCCCTGCATCCCATCACCCGGCACCTCGGTGGGAGGACACGGGTCAGCTTCCCTGGACCCCCTCCCCGGGGGTGGGGAAGGTGTCTGTGCACCCCCGTGTCCTGAAGGGCATTGAGCACCTCTGTCCCAAAGTGCTGCTTGATGTCGTTGGGTGAATTACGGGGATCCATCCCAGCTGCTGGGCGGGAAAATGGTGTTTCTGGGAGGGAGATGCGGGGAGGTTTCCTGGCGCTGCCGTCCCTGGAGCGGCAGAGCGGCCACAACCCATCAGCGGAGCCTTTTAAAACCTCATCAGCATCTCCAAAGAGGTGCATTAACGAGCCGCGGGCTCCGAGCGGGCCGGAGAGTGGAAATGGGAAGCTCATTAAAGAGACGTCTCTGCCAGAGGGGAGGAAATGCGAGGAGGAGGAGGAGGAGTCGCTGGTGCTTGTGTCTGTTCCAAATCCCCGAAGTGAGCGAGCTCCCGGGATTTTTCCTGGAATCGGGAGCCGCATGAGAGGTACCAAGTGTCACCTCAGCGCATCAGGAGGGGAACCAAGTGGAGGTGTCAGCAACGAGTGTTGCTCTAACCCTGCTGAGCCCGCAGCCCCGGGCGGGTCAGGAATAAACAGCGGCGAGGAGGGATGGTGGGGACCAAAACGGGGCAATTTGAGCTCTGCGGTGTGGAAATGCAGCTTTATTGGAATGAAAATGGGTGAAAATCAGTGTTAGCTCAGCGGGTCAGAGCACGGTGCTGACAACACCCAGGCTGTGGGTTTGATCCCTGGTTGGGATCCCTTCAGAGCTGGACTCGATGATCCTTGTGAGCCCCTTCCAACTGAAAGATTCTGTGATGGCAGAGCATGTTCCAGTGGATACCTGACTTGTTTCCCTCTCCCTGCATCCTCCATTCTTTCCTGTTTCCCTGACACAGGATCGTTTTTAAGCAGCTGACCCAGCCCAAGTGCCCTGAAGCTGCTCCAAAAGAGAAGGGCATCACGTTTATTTCCCATTTTTCCTTGAGATTCCCCTTTTCTCCGCCTTCTCCAGCCACGGGGCCAGTCCTCTTCCCTTTTTCAAAAAAGAAAAAACCCCACCCAACCCTCTGAGAACTGAATTTTCACAGCATTACCTGGCGGCAAGAAGCCAAACCGAGATGAAACTGGATCCCCTTTTAACGCACCCTCCCAAACGATCTGCACAAGCCAGATTTGGCATTTTCTTTTTGCAGCCTTCTCTCACTAAGCCCTCGTGAAAGCCTGTGGTGACCCATATGGGAGCTGGAGCTTTGCCCTGCATCAAGGTGTTGAGTCAACAGGAAAGTGTGTCACATATAAATATATATATTTATATATATGTATATACACACGCTCTTATCCTGGTCCACAGTGACAGCCTTGTTTTCCTCCTGCAGCCTCTGCTCCGTGGAATGATTATTCCTAATTCTCGTTAGTGCTGCTCTTGTTTCCCCCCTGGTGAATTGGATTTTGTGCAGTTTGCTGCTCCATTACCATAATGTGTCACTTTAAAAACCCTTTAATGCTTCCCCAAATTGCATCTCTGTAAATAGGAATATTACTTAGCATGTTTGGTTACTCTGAAAACTCAGCACTTTAATTTTCCAACCTGCTCTGGAGGGCTGAAACCCTTCAGGCTTCACCCTGGAGGGTGCTGAGCACCCTCCTGGCCATCCCTGGTGGTCCTTCACTGACAGATTCACCCACCTTTGCCTTCTCTGGGTGTGAAATGAAACCCAGCAGAGAAGCACCATCAGCTGGATGCTTTTCCTGCCACATGGAGCAAAAATGGGGAGCTTACAGAGGGGCTGGAGCCCTCAGTCCACCCTTCAGGCTGCTGTGGTGGAACTCCCTTATGAGAAAAAGGGCTCCTCATGCAGCTGTGGTCTAACATCTGTACCTGGACAATTCTGGGGCTGTCCACAACCAGATCTTTCTTGATTCAGAACCTCCCCTTTAGCTTGAATGTTGTGTCAATATTAACCCCTGGCTGTGCTGTAGGACATTTGAATTATGTGCTGTCCCCAAGCCCTTGTTTTTTTACCACACTTTTGGGGGTTTTTGTGGTGTTTGTCACATACAGCTGTTCTTACACTGTTTGCAGGCCTCTTAAATGTGGTCAGCTGTCATAAGCTGGAAATTCTTAGCAGTTTGGGAGTCTTTTCTGCCAGGTGACAAGTGCCAGGATGAGAGGAAACGGCCTCAAGTTGCACCATGTGGAGATTAGGGAAAATTTCTTCACTGGAAGGGTGGTCAGGCATTGGAACAGGGAAGTGGTGGAGTGACCATCCCTGGAAGAGTTCAAATCCTGTGGACGTGGCACCTGGGGACGTGGTTTGTGGTGAACATGGTGCTGGTGCTGTGGTGACAGTTGGACATGAGGATCACAGAGGTCGTTTCCGTGATTCCATGACATGAGGTGGGGCAAACTATAAATTATGGGCACTCTGCTGCACCCTAAACCATCTCTTATACCACAGCAGTAGATAAATGATTACATGGGCATCATGACTTTATAGTGGAAACCCAAGATGTGCCTGATGTCCCTGCAGTGCCGCAGGGAGGGTCCAGCTGCTTCCGTGGCTTCAGGTGGTAACTGTTCTCCCCTCTCTGCAGGTGATGAGGTGGGAGATTTCCCTTGTGGAGAGGAGCCCCCTGCCAGGCAGTGTGAGAGCGGGACCACCTGCAGGGAGTACTGGCAGGGGCCCAACTACGGCATCACCAACTTCGACAACATCCTCTTCGCTGTGCTCACCGTCTTCCAGTGCATCACCATGGAGGGATGGACAGACATCCTCTACAATGTGAGTCTGCTGCGGGGGCTGGAGGGCTCCTGGGATGCTGCTCTGCCTTGGGGCAGTCTGGGAAAGGTTGTTCTGCAAGGAAAAAGGGATTTAATTTGTGTATTTTCTCATAGCACCCTACCCTGCTTTTTAAGAGGATTGTTCCTGTTTTCCTGGGGGTTGTTCTGCAGGTGCTGTGAGAGCCTTTGAACCACCACCACGGCCTGTGGGGGTTTGAGGTCATGTCCAAAGAAGGGCAATGAGGCTGGGGAAGGGTGTGGAGCACAAGTGCTGTGAGGAGAGGCTGAGGGAGCTGGGGGGGCTCAGCCTGGACAGGAGGAGGCTCAGGGGAGACCTTCTCACTCTCTGCAACTCCCTGCCAGGAGGGGGGAGCCGGGGGGGGTCGGGCTCTGCTGTCAGGAACCAGCAGCAGGACAAGAGGGCACAGCCTTGAGCTGCCCCAGGGCAGGTTTAGGTT
>NW_016690340.1:1946964-1957016 GCF_001604755.1 Lepidothrix coronata | reverse complement strand
CCTCACAGCCAACAATTCCTTCCCAATATCCCATCTATCCCTGCTCTCTGGCAGCGGGAAGCCATTCCCTGTGTCCTGTCCCTCTATTCCTTGTCCCCAGTCCCTCTCCAGCTCTCCTGGAGCCACTTTAAGCCCTGGAAGGGCCTCTAAGATCTCCCTGGAGCCTTCTCTACTCCAGGTGAGCACCTGCAGCTCTCCCAGCCTGGCTGAAGCCCTTGGAGCATCTCTGTGGCTTCCTCTGGACCCCCCATAGCAGATCCATATCTTTCTTGTGTTGGGGACCCCAGAGCTGGAGGCAGCTCTGCAGGGGGGGCTTACAAGGGCCTTCTCCTGACCTGGCCACTCCTCTTTGGATGCAGTCCATCCATCCAGCACCAGACAGTTCAGCACCTGCCCACTGGTGCTGCCTGAATCAGCCTGGTCCTTACTGGTCCCATCCTGGGTTGATACAGGAAGAAGTTGGAAAGTGTTGCCTCTTGCATCCAGAGCTCGAATGGTGGAGTGAGTGAATGTGTGTCAGGGTCCTTCTCCTTGGTTTGGGAGGACAGGGAGCAACCAGCATGTTCAGGGTCAGACAGTGGGTGAGTGTCCCTTGTTCAGGAAGCTTTGATCCCCCATCTGGGTTCTCCACTGCTGAGGAGAATGTTTTTTCCTCAGGAAGATTTTGCAGTGGTGGTGGAGCTCCTTTCCCTGCCAGCCCCAGCCCTTGGGGTCCTCGGGGAGAGCAGCATTCCCCTGGTGCAGGAGACTCATCAGAGCTGAGCTGTGGACCTACTTTTCGTGTTTTGCTTAATTAAGATTTGCAAAAGGCTGTGGGACCATGAGAGGCAAGATGTGGTCCGTGTGAACTGTGATGATGCTTTAGGAATTAAAAAGGCTGGTGCTTTTTCTTCCAGTAACTAAGTAGAAAGCAGGGGAAATTGTGCAGGTCTGGTGCCCCCAACATAAGAAGGACATGGAACTGTTGGAGCAAGTCCAGAGGAGGCCACAATGTTGATAAGGGGAGAGAGAACCTCCCCTATGGAGACAGGCTGGGAAAGTTGGGGCTGTTCAGCCTGGAGAGGAGAAGGTTGTGTGGAGAACCTCACAGCACCTTCCAGGATCTGAAGGGGCCTTCGGGGAAGCCAGAGAAGGACTCTTCATCAGGAACTGGAGTGAAAGGACAAGGGGGAGTGGGTACAAACTGAAAGAGGGGATGTTCAGGTTAGATATAGGGAAGGAATTCTGTGAGGGTGGGGAGGCCCTGGCACAGGTTGCCCAAAGAAGCTGTGGCTACCCCATCCCTGGAAGTGTCCAAGACCAGGTTGGACAGGGCTTGGAGCAGCCTGGGCTAGTGGAAGGTGTCCCTAGTGGAACTAGATGAGCTTTAAGGTTTCTTCCAACCCAAACCATTCCATGACTGTGTGAGAGCTGCTGTTCCTCAGGCTCAGCAGGGCCCTTCCTTCCCCCCTTCCCTGCTGTGCCCACGGCCACACGGGTTCTGTTGGGGCAGATTTGTCACCTTCCTTGTGCCAGCCCCCTCCCTTCCTGCTGTCAGAGCAGACAGCCCTGCCTGGGGGCCGTTCCTCAGGGCTGAAAGCCCTGTGATGCCAGGCAGTCTGGGGCTCAGGCCCAGCACAGGAATGTTGAGGTTACAACTTCCTCCTTAATGGGCCGTTCATTTCCTTCTGAAAAACTCCAGTTGATTGATTGCTTTGCATCACCAGGGCTTTGTTATTGCTCCCTTCTTCCTGCTGCTCCATTGATTGGGGGGATGTTCAGAAGAGTCAGGATTTTTTGTGGTGATGGCAGGGATCAGTCACAGGGTGAAACGTGCCTTTTAAATTCAGCATTAATTGAACTATTTCACCTGCTCTGTCCTGAAAGCAGATTTGGGACTAAAAAAGCTGGTTTGTGGTGGCATCAGGCAGACTGAAGAGTTTGGTGCCAAGTGATGTTCAGGAAAGTGGGAGCTTGGCCTTGGGTGGGATGGTTTGGGCTCAGGTCTGTCCAGAGCAAGCCCTTTATTGGGAAGGGTTATTTAGTCATTTCCAAAGGATTGGGATGACTTTCTGTGTGGTCCAGAGACAGCCTTCCTACAGTTCTAGAGAGATTTTAGCACAGGCTTTGCATTAAACAATCTACCTTGCAAATATCCATGTTCTTCTCCTGTGATAAACTGAGGAATTAGGAGGGCAAGCAGAAAGCAAGTTGACAAATCTCAGCCCATTTTCTCCTTGCTGATCCACTCTTTGTTCTTACAGAGAGTGTCCTTTTAATTGGGGCCAATGAAAGCTTTCCAGCAAGACTTTGTCTGGAGGGTGATTTATGCTCGAAGCAAAAAAGGCTGAATCAGCAGTTGGGGGAAATGCTTTAATAATAAGCTCAGAAAAGGCCTTCCTGCATCAGCAGGACAAAAGCACTGGAACAATTCCTCCAAACAAGACATTTCTGGGAGCTGTGGCCTGTTTGTGCTCACAGTCAAGGAGCAACAGGTGATTTAGGAAAGGTGGTGATGGGGAAGAACCTTTTCTCCAGCAAGTGGAGTGCATTTACCTCCTGCAATTCAGGGCTTCAACGTGATCTGAAATAGAGAAACTAAACTGTTTTCCTCAGTGTGGGAGGACTCAGTGTCACAGCCCAGTGTTCTGAGCAGCACTTCAGTCTAATCCAGTGCACACAGAGCAGAGATCCCTCAAGTACAGGCTGAGCATCTTCTGGATCGTGAAATTAGGGAAAAATTTAGGGACCACCTGTGGGCTGCAATGCTACTTGAGTACCACACGTCCTAGAGTGGCAAACCTGATCTCTGCAGCAGGGATTAGGCTGGTCCCAGGCGGGTCCAGTTGTGTCTCTCCACAGTGTGGACCAGCCTGTGTGGGAAAAAATCCCTCTTTTAAGTGTAGAAAGACAGCAGAAACTCAAGGAACAAAGAAACAAGGAAGAATTTGCTCAGCGCGCCGGGTCTTTCTCTCACCGGGTTTTTTTCCGGGGAAAAAGACCCTTTGGGTTTAAATCTTATACATTTTATAGTTTCACAAAATCCCACCCTTTTCCAGATTAGTTTAATATATTCATTTTTGCCTAAAAAGGTTTCTTTTCTCTGAAAAAGAGGCTCTCCCTTTCTTCCGATTGGCTGTGAGGTGTCCCCTGTCAAAGATGATGGATCTTCCTTTGTTCTTAGCCCAAAGAGAGAAAAGAGCCCCTGTGTACAAAATAGGCCCCAAAAGATTTTAATTTTTAGGAACTTTTGTATCTCCCTTATCCGGCTGAAAAAGACCTCGATACTCAAGTCCAATTTTTGGAACTTGGATATCTTACAACTTCATTATATGCCTATATAAAAAAAATTGTATTTTTATTTCTCAGAAGCCCCTGCCCTGGTTGGTGCCCCATCCCCACCCTGGTGTGGTGTGGGTGCTGGGGGACACTTTGAGGGTGAAATAAGTGGTACCTGGTGATCAGACTGTCTCCTGGGACTATTAAATTTATTCATCATTTCCCACAAAGTGTTTTAATATGCCAAGTGTTTCTCAGCGTGCTTTGAGCACGGCTCTCTGCACTCTGTAACCTGTGGCTGCTGGAGCTGGAGGATGCTGAGGGAGGATGTTCCCAGTGGCAGATTCCAAGCTCTTGGCAAACTAACGAGTAGAATCTGGGTATAAAAAACCAGAGGCTGAGTACTGGGGACAAAGACAGAGGTGGGAGGAAATGACGTAGCTGCTGGGCAAGAGAAGCTGTGACACCCTGTGCTCTGTGTCCAGATCTTCCTCCAGATCTGGTTTTCAAATGAAACAGTGGGATTTCAGGTCATCTTGTTTACCTCTCAGTGTTTGTGAATGACAGTGATTCATCTATTGCTAATATGGTCTATCTGGGGCTGTGAAACCTTTTCAAGAGGCAATAGTACAACTCCTTGTTCCCTTTCCTGTGCAGTAATTCTCAGTTTGGACCATGCAAGACCACTATTGTCCATGGTGAAACACTCTCCTGTTTGCAAAGTGAGAAAAGCCCGACAAGCTTTGTGCCTGACCACAAATTCTCCAATTAAGATAATTATTTTACTATGCTAAGTGGATGCATTAATTACAAAGCCTCTCAGTGGAGAGGGGACAGCTGGTGGCCTTACTGAGGTACTCCCTCCTAGTCACTGTGAAACTTATAGCTCTCCACAAATATGGGAGAGGAATCACATTTTCTGTGCTGTTTTGCTTCTGTGGTTGCTTTAAAAATGTCCTTTCCATGAGATGCCTTGATAACTTTGCTCCTTTTAATAAATGTTGTGTAGCAAAGTATGACAGGGTACCCTGAGTAGGTAGACCCTGGTGTAGACCTGTGGCTGTGGTGAGCTTGGAGTGCTCTCCACGGTCTCCTCAGTGGTTTGGGAAGATGTTGGAGCTCCTTGCTGTGGTCCCTGCACAAGTTTGATCCTTACACCGTTTGATCTCCATGAGGTGCAGCCGTGCCTTTGACGTGGAGGTGCTCGATGAGCTCCCAAGGAGCTGAGGAGGGTGTTTGTGCTCCCAGTCCTCCCTCAGAAGACCATGGGGCAAACCTGATTCATCTCAGCTTGGCAGAAATGTTGGTGTTGACTTTCAAAGAGCAGGGGTTTCACCTTTTATCTTTTCTCCACAGGAGTTCAAAGCTACGGGGTGGAATTTGCTTTGCAAAGTAGGGGCTCCTTTCAGGAAAGGAGAAATGTCAGAGTGTGCACTCACTGGCTTTTGATATTAATGGCAAGAGATTTTTCATGTTTCTTCTGTTTTCTACTGACAAATATTAGTGTCCAGTGGGTATTTCAAGACCATGGACTGGACCTAACCTAATATGTCTGTAAGTAGGAATGAACAGTTCAAACAAAACATAAGTCTACCTTAAATTGGACGCCAGCTAGAACTTTACCCTCACTGAATTATAACAGTTTATGATTCACTTGGTATTTTTCATTCCCCTTTGTGTCTTTGAATTTCTTTATTCCTATAAAGATAAAGGAAGGAAAAGCCAGGATATGATTGTTCCATTTCCAGTCCAAGACAGAGATGGTTTTGTGGGTGAGATGGTGGCTGTGTTGGGGTTTGTGGGGGCAGGAGAGGACCTGTTTGTGCCAGAGCTCACACACGTCTTTCTGGGGGCATTCCATAGAATCACAGACTTTTTTGGGTTGGAAAGGGACCTTAAAGATCATCCAGTCCCACCCCCTGCCATGGGCAGGGACACCTTCCACTAGCCCAGGTTGCTCCAAGCCCTGTCCAACCTGGCCTTGGACACTTCCAGGGCTGGGGCAGCCACAGCTTCTCTGGGCAAGCTGTGCCAGAGAAAGATTTATTTATGAAGATCAAACCACTGACACTCAATTTTCATCAGCCACAGCTGAGAGTTGAGGAATCCAAGGTGCTGCTCCTCAGGAGGAGTTGGGATGTGACTGGCACTGGTTACTTGGACTGTGAGGTGGTTTCTTGAGCCAAACCCTCCAGGGAGGTTGTGCAAAGGTGCAAGTTGGATGTGCAACAGAAAGCAGAAGGGAAATAAATAACATAAAGCAGCATCCTCTCACCTCAGAGACTTGGGTTAAGGTTCCTCTTTGCTCCTTGTCTGCTTGTGGGATTCCTCCTGGGCTTAGGAGCCTCCACACTTTCAAGCATCTCTGAAACCTGCCAGTGAAAGCTTCAAGGTGCCTTAAATGTCTTTTTGCTCCTGATGGTGGTTTCCTGTGGGGTTGTGCACTTGGCTTTCCTGATGTGTGACTGTCACACCTGCTTGGGGGCAGCAGTAAACGGAGTAGCAGAGCCTGTGGGACTCTGAGGGTGGCATTGAAATGGCTCTTCTCTCCTAAAACACCTGAAGTGCTGCTTCCTGCCCCCTGTTAGAAACCACCCGACGACAGTCCACTAAAGCACAAGCCCATAATTGCCAGAAAGTGAGATGGATGGGGATAAATGTTTTGTTTGCAGTTTATTTGTGTGCCCTGGGGCTGGCACAGCAGTGTTGGTGGCTGAGGGGGTTTAGGGTGGGTTCAGTCTCTGTGTGTGTATCAGCTCTCCTTGTTCTGATTTAACAGGGAAAATGAGCACAAGGAAAGCTTTTGTTTTGCCACTCTGAATCACACAGACACATTTCTGCTGTGGTTCCTTGTCTTGCCTTCTCTGTGGTGCCCAAGGTGAATTTGGGGTGTCAGGAGCCAGGGCTGGCACTGATCAGTGCTGGCAAAGCAGACGAGGGGCTGATGCCACACTTGGCAAGGGCAGCACAGGAACGAGGGTGCTCTGCTTTCCCTTGGGCTTTCTGGTAGTGTTGCCTGAGCTGAGATGCTCTCTGGGACACAGCTGGTGGCCTCAAGGTTGAGCTGGGTCTTCAAAGAGGTTCTTCCTGTTGGAGATCCTGTTGCTTCTCCCCGTTGGAGATCACAGAATCACAGAATTCCCTGAGCTGGAAGGGACCCACAAGGATATTGAGTCCAACTCCTGCCCAGATATGGAGTAAACCCCAGAAAGGGCAAGGAAAGAAAAATACTCCCTTCTAGTCATTGTGAAACTTATAACTCTCCACAAATATGGGAGAGGAATCACATTTTCTGTGCTGTTTTGCTTCTATGATTGCTTTAAAAATGTCCTTTCCATGAGATGCCTTGATAACTTTGCTCCTTTTAATAAATGTTGTGTAGCAAAGAATCACAGGATACCCTGAGTAGGAAAGGACCTCCAAGGGTCACCCACTCCAACTCCTGGCCCTTCACAGACACCCCAACAATCCCACCCTGGCCCTCAGAGCCTTGTCCAAACCCTCCTGGAGCTCTGGCAGCCTTGGGGCTGTGCCCACTGCCCTGGGGAGCCTGGTCAGTGCCCAACCACCCTCTGGGGGAAGAACCTTTTCCTGAGATCCAACCTGATCCTGCCCTGACACAGTTCCAGCCATTCCCTGGGTCCTGTCCCTGCTCAAAGGAGCAGAGATCAGTGCCTGCCCCTCCTCTACCCTCGTGAGGAACTTGCAGCCCCCAACGAGTCTCCCCTCGGTCTCCTCCTCTCCAGCTGAACAACACAAGGGCCTTCAGCCACTCCAGGCCCTTCCCCCTCTCTGTGTCCCTCCTTTTGGACACTCTCCAACAGCTTTAGATCTTTCCTATGAAGATGGAGCCGGGGGCTCTGTCCCCTCTGGGGGAGTTCAGATGCAGCCAGCAGTGCCCACAGGGCTGGGGAGAAACGTGCCCCCGTGGTCTTGCCCACAGCAAAGGGCCTGTTGTGATTTCTCAGCTTCTCAGAGCCAAGAGCCCCCAAGATCTGTGCCCAGCTGGGCCAGGCTGCCAGTGTAACATTCCCCATGCCCTGATTTAGGGAGAGGTTGCCCTTGGGGACCTGATGCTCAGCAGTGCCGAGCTCCTCTTGTCACTGTGCATTTGCTCCTGGAAATGCTCCGGGTGCCCCGGGAGCTGCCTGGCAGCAGGTGCTGTGTGACAGGGCCAGCCCAGCACGTGTCACCCGCTGCTGCTGGGATGGAGAGGGGAGCTGAGCTCCTGTGCTGGAATTGTGCTTCCTCTCTCTCCCTGCAGCTTCTTAAAGCAGAGAAAATCCCCTGGTGTGTTCGGTGTTCATGGCACTCCCTGTTGAGTCAGGGGGATTTTAATTTGTTAATAAGGACCAGGCATCTTCTCTGTGCACAGGAAGGATAATTCTCAGTCTCTTGCTTCTGCTGAGGGGTTAAATGTTGATTTCTTGCATTTCAGTATCACCAGTCACCTCCAGGAAAGGCTTAGGAGCAGGCACTGAGAGCCTGGAGCAGCTTTGAGTGCAGGGTTGGTGTTGTGGGTGAGAGTGGAAGGTTTAGATAAAATTTATTTAAAAAGCCATTGAGCCACGAGGTGCAAAAAGGACTCCCTTGCTTCCTAAACTCCTTCTCAGCCAGGAGTTTAGGTACAGCTGAATCCAACCTTAGCCTTGGATTGTGTCAATGGTTTAAATTTAAGGAGTTATAGAGATGTGGTTGAACTACTTCTGCCCTACAGATTGTAATGATTGGCAAAACGAGAATATTTATACAAAATGAATCATTTATTCTTACAAATTATCAGATAAAAAATCTTCATCAGAATTATTTACTACACAATATAAAAGATAAAACTACTAGTAGCATAGCATAAGATTGGACAGTGCACTATGTTGAAGCAGTTATTGAAACAACTATTAAAGCTGGCAAAAAGAAATAATTATTGAGATTTGATGTAACTCACTAGGTCCTCAATTGTTGGTGTGTAGACCTTCTTCCAGGTGGTCATAGAGGTGTGGATTCCACCCATGTTTCCTGGTGGTTTGAAGCTTCCTCCTTCCCATTATGTTGTTAGGACACGAACTTTCCTGAAGTGGAAGGGAGGGTTGTTATTATGTAGAAAAATGAGTCTTTTTAGGTCAAAGTCCATTCATTTGGGTTATCACACGTGTGTGACAGGCATCAAATTCTCAGCCCCTCTCAAGTTCCAGAAGTTCTTGAATAAACAGCCTCACCTACCACCCACGGGGAGCTGTCAGGCAGAAACCCAGTGCTGTGAAAATGTCCAAACTTTCCATGTCTCAGAACCCTCCCTGGAGCTCCGTGTCCAAACTGTCCTGCTCGACTGGATTTCTCAGCTCCCATGTCCCCAGGGGGAAGCCTCACACCAGGCTCTGGAGTGCTACTAATGAGAGCTGCTCAGACATTTATAATCCAGCAGTAAAATCGGTGTTTTCATCAACAGATTTGTAGTTCAGCTGGAAAATCCCTCGTAGACACTGAACAAGCAGCACAAGCTCCTCCTGCCCAGCTGAGCTGCTCTGTTTGCCTCTGTGAGGGAAAAGCACGCGGAGACTGGAGGGATCTGTCCAACTGATGGGTCCTGTGTGAGCTGATGAGCTGTCAGGACAACAATCCTACCCCAGTCGAAACTCTGCCTTGGCTGATATCCATTATTCATGCTCTCCTCCTGGATTTTGGAGGGCTGGAGGGCCTGTTTGCCAAAGGGCTGAATTCCCAGGTCTTTCAGGGATGCAGTGCTGCTGCATGGCAGGCTTTGCATAACTCCTCAGCTGGAAGGTTTTGCAGAAGTCCACAGGCATTGTAATAGGAAATGTGGAACGTGCCTCAGGCTAAAATGGCTTTGAAGTATTTAGGTGCCAAGAGGGGTGTGATGGAGGTCTCTGACCATGCCTGGGCCTCCATCTGTCTGCAAACACAGCCTGTCTGACCCTGTGCCCACGTGGACATTCTCTCTGAGGCAAACAGGACTGAGCCTGTTCAGCCCTGGCTGAGCAAATTACCCTGCTCAGAAAAGCACTCGAGCAAATGTGGAAAGAGTTGAAGTGCCTCCCTGAATCTTCTGGGTTTTATTTGATGTCCCAGGGAAGATATACTCAAACTGACTGTGGGGTGGCCACCTCCAGGTTTAACAGGAGACATTTAAGATATACAGCAGGAGAGTGACATCTATCATACAAACTTCAAGAGCCCCTTCAGCAGAGCAATTGCTCCCTGAAAAGGGCTGGAATCTCTCCAAACAGCAGCACAATCACCAGGGCTTGTCAGGGAGTGAGAACTCCAGCTGAAGGAATTCCCTCCTAGCACTGAGGGTACAAGCAGCTCTCCACAAGCCCCACAATTGCTTTCCCACTCAGGATGGAAAAGGCAGCTGTGCTTTCAGGAACAAGCCATCCTGCTCCTTCCCTGCCTGCTGCACGTGGGGCTGGAGGGGAGGCAGTGACAGGGGATTTTTAAGAAAACCAAAAAGGGAGGCCTTGTTTTCTTTGCATTTCCTGCAGCACCCCCAAATCCCCGTGGTTTGGTGCTCTGACAGAAGGGGCTGGTGCTGGGGGGGGGCTCTGGGAGAAGGTTTTTGCTCTTTATCTACAGCCCACGTGCCCTGGGCACAGGGGAGGGACAAAGGCTGGGAGGGGGATGATGTGGGTGGGCTGGGGTGGGTGGGGGGTGCAGGGCAGCTCTGGGGGTGCTGGGCTGAGGGAACTCCATAGATGGGTGTTGTCAGGGCTGGGTTTGTGCTGTGGCAGCAGCAGAGGAGAGAGAGAACAGTCTCTGGGGTGGAGGTCACCCAGGGG
>NW_016690340.1:1939452-1944325 GCF_001604755.1 Lepidothrix coronata | reverse complement strand
AGGTGGGGTTGGGTCACAGGTTGGACTCGATGATCTCAGAGGTCTTTCCCAACCCAGTTGATTCTGGGATTCAGTGAAGGACAGCAGGTCTCTGGAGCCCTGTTGGTTGGCTTTGTGCTATAAGAAAAGCACATCGGGAGAGCACTGAATTTATTCTCAGTGCAGCTTGACTTCCACATGAGTTTTCCCAGGCAAGGAACGACATGGGAAACACTCCTGCTGGCCAAGAATTGGAAACAGCAGACCCTGTTTTTCAAGGTGCAACCCTTCCTCCAACAGCACAACCCACCCCCAGAAGCCTCTGAGCTCACCTTGTGTGGGCACCTGGCAGTGCTTTGTCCCTGCTCTCAGAAAACACAAGTCTCAGAGTAAAGAAACTGAGAAACTCTGTGTGCTCAGAGAAGAGAAACCTGAAGACTGTGAGGCACCAGTGAATCAGGGAATATCTTGGATTTTGGCATGAATTGGCTGCCCCTGGAGCATCTTGACTTGAGTCACACTGAGGTGAAATCTCTTGGTCCTACCTCTGTGGCTTTTAGGTTTGTGGTGAGTGCTGAAGAAAGGCAGGGAAGGTTTAACCTTTGTTAGACATTTGAGGACATTGGGGTAAGTGGATCTGGCTTGGTGTGGGTGCCCCCCTGGCACTGCTGGGTCACCTGTGCCCATCAGCAAGGCAGTGCCTTGGTCTGTTGTCCCAGATAAGGAATTTAAGCCCAACAAAAGGCTTTGGGGCTGCAGGTAACCCATGGGATGGGTTGGGTGCAAAGTTACAGCTTTGCTTGGTCACTGTGCCATTAACACACTGTGTGACCTTTCAGAAGGGGCTCAAATGTGTAAAATGCATCTTCATGGAATCAGGGAATGGTTTGGGTCGGAAGGGACCTGAAAGATCATCTCACTCCAACCCCCTGAGATGGGCAGGGACACCTTCCACTAGACCAGGTCACTCAGAGCTCCATCCAGCCTGGACTTAAACCTTCCTTAACTTCCAGACAACTCCAACCTGGACTTAAACCTTCCTTATCTTCCAGGCAGCTCCAATACCATAACTGTGGGGTTCAGAGAGGGGCTGCTCAGGTGTTTTCTGGGGTAATTCTTCCTTTTGGGCACCTCCACCCCAGTTCTGACCTTCCTTATTGTGAACGTGCATGACATTGTTCCCAACACCGAGTTTACATTCATTATTCAAGTCCACAGCTGTTTAAAAATAAAAGATAGGGGAGGAGAAACTACAAAAGAAAGCCCCAAACCATTAAAAAACAGGTAGAGTCCCTTGGCCAGCCTGTTATTTTTGCCAGGGAAAGAGCTTTGCCAGTGCCAGGCAGGCACACTCATGAATAAAGCAGCTGAGTGAATCCACATGGGCTGGGGAGAGAATGAATTTTTTATCAAGAAACCCTGTTAGCATATTTACTATTGATTTATTGGATGGAGGCATAAAACATCAGCACTTTTGCTTTTTTCATTCTCCCCAGCTCTGTAAGGGGAGAAACAAAGGGAAGGATTTGCTTCTATTGAAACTTGGCTGAATTAACATTATTACTGCATGTCGTGGTGGTAGTTAAAGCTGCTCATACACAGCCAGTGGCATTGTAGCAAAATTAAAATGCTGCCAGTTTCAAGGATTTTACCAAGAGTCTTCTGGTATTTGGGATGGTTTTTTATGCATTTGGATGTTTTTCTCTGAAAGCCCAGCTTTGGATTTGTGTGCTCCAGACAATTTTAGCTCCTTTCTGCTCCTCTCTGGGGCTTTCTGACTCCTGTCATTGGAAATAAAAAGTGGAAAATTTGAGTCCTAAAGGGCTGGGATATCTCAGGTGTGTGTGGGCTGAAGGGAAGAGTGGAACAGCTCAAAGCCCTTCTGGGAGGGGAGAGGAGCTTCTCAGGAATAATGGTTGGAGTGGAAATGTGCTGGGAGTTTGGAGTCCTTCTTCCCAGAGAGTTCAGCCTGAGCAGGTGCAAAGCCAGGACTTAGGCCAGGGTTTGATGTGCAGAGGCCACTGGGATCTCTGAAGGCTCTTCCTACAACTGCTGGCCCTCAGGACAACCAGTACCCCATCCCAAAGGGCCCCAGCAAACCCCTCCTCTGCCATGAGATCTTTGCTGGTGTCCAAAACCCACCTGGGACCAGCCAAAAGGCACGGGAGGCACAGTTAGAACCTGCTCCAGGGGCAGAGCAGGACATCTCCAGTCTCAAATTGTCACCTGGACCTTGCATGGACCTCAAGGCTCCCTGGGGGTTTGTCCATCCCATGACCAGACATGGAAAGCTCCAGCTAGGGAGTTTCCCTCAAAGGATTCACAAGCAGATAAATCCACAAGAAAGGGTGTTTTAACCTGGCTCTAAATTCCCCTGTGGCTGTGCTGGCACTGCTGGAGGTGCCAGCAATCTTGTGGGGGCTGCTGCAAAGGCAGGACAGAGCCCTCAGGTGCTTGAAGCCAACAGGTACAGGTTGTCCTTTGGCATCCAGCTGTGACCTGGGCACTTCTGCTGAGCACAGGCAGCAGGCTGCAGGGTGGGTAATGGAGCAGAGTGCCATGGAAGAGGCTGGAAGGGTGTTTTTAGGGGTTTAGGTCAGGCTTAGCATGGTGGGGGCATCCTGATCCAAGCACCAGGGCAGGGGGTGGAGGCAGATTGTTGGGTTGGGGCTCTTCCATTGTAACTCAGCCCCTTTCCACACAGTGGCACCTGCTCTGAACACCCTGATCCCACTGATCCCAGAGGGAAGGATGCTCCAGGTGGGCACCTGAACCTCAATCCAGCCCCATCTCACTGGACCCAGTTTGGAGTGACCACCAATGTCATGAGCCCATTTTGGTTCTATCCCTCCCACACACGAGCACACGAGGCTGGGGCTCTGTCACCTCCCTCCCTGGAATGTTACAACCCCTGGGAATCCATGGGAAATGGGCCTCTGCCAGCTGGATTTGGCTCCCAAAGGTCAGTGGCTGCTGTGTCACCTCAGAGCTGAGCACCAGGGGCTCTCTGCAAGTGGACTGGGACCTCTCACAGTCAGGGACCAAAGTCACTGGGCTTGACTCTGGGCCAAGGCTGTGTTTAAACTGGAACTGGAAAGAAAAAGAAAAGGCTTTTTTTTTTTTAGATTCTGATATTTTGTGTGAACCAGCACATTGAGCCAGGACATGAGAGATGGGAATTCTCTTGCTGCTCTGATGGAGGCTGTGACCCCATTCCCCCTTCTGTAAAGCTGGGGACAACAACAGAAACCTCCTCACCTCACCACCTTGGTGGTGCTTCTGGGTGAAAAAGGCTACATAAGACTTAAAAGATGTAAAAATTTTTTAAAAAAACTGGTTTTCTCTCCTGTTTTCTGTTGATTTCAAGAATCCCAGGCTGGTTTGGATTGGGAGGGACCTTAAAGTTCATGCAGTTCCACTCCCTGCCATGGGCAGGGACACCTTCCACTGACCCAGTTTGCTCCAACCCCAAATCCAACCTGGCCTTGGACACTTCCAGGGATGGGGCAGCCACAGCTTCTCTGGGCAACCTGTGCCGGGGCCTCCCCACCCTCCCAGGGAGGAATTTCTTCCTAATATCCCATCTAACCCTGCTCTCTGAAGTTCATATGAAGCCTGAGAGCCTCCTTCTCTACCTGTGAAAGCACTTTGCACTTTCCAGAAGTGACACTTTGGGATATTACAGTGATGGGGACTGTGGAGCATCCCAGAAATCGACTGGTTTCAATGTCATTGGAGTGTGGGAATACTTTGTGACCAGAGCAGGTCATCACTGACTCCACAGATTGAACCTGGAGTGGCTTTTCTCAGCAAATTTGGGTGTTCTGCCCTTAACCCTCCTTGTGCAAGGTCTGTGTGTCTCTGATGAAGAGCCCAGCAGGGGTTATTTAGTGCCCAGTGAAAATATGCTGGGTGAGGCAGGGCTTGCCCTGTGCTCCTTGTACAGGCTCTGGATAGTTTGGATTTTATTCTTGGTAATTTCTGTGCTCACCTAAACATAAGAATAGAAATAAATCAACCATAAATAGTGTCTCTAATTAACAGAAGTAGCGAGGAGTGAGTTGTGAAAAATCAGAGGGAGGGTAAAGAGAGTTCATCTCTTGAAGGCAGCTGAGAGTTTCCCTCGATGCAAAAGCACTTATCTAAAGGAATATTACCCTTTAATTGCCCCAAATAAGTCAGGCTCTGCCTTTGATTAGATTCAAGTGAGTAAACTCTAGGTGTACCATACATTTTGATTAAAAACATAGTAAGGAGATAATGGTCTGTGGTGTTTCAGCTTTGGCTGTATCTGTCAAATTATATCTCTGCTTTATTGATCCCCACTCTGCAAACATTTATGTTTAGCCCCTTAATTGTTAGTCTTGCACATTAAAGGACAATGTAAAGTGGTGGCAGAATTCCTTATTGGGAGACCTGGGGAAATATCTACTCCTGTTAAAAGTGGCTGAAAGAAAAAGCAGGTGAAAGCAGCAGAATGGCTCCCTGTTCAGAGGCACGGGGAGTTGTTTTGCTGCTCTGTTGGTAATAAAATGGAGTAACTCTGGGTCTCAAAGGGTTCCTGACAGCCCAAAGCAGCATCTTTGCACAGCCAGGGAAGCCCAGCTGGGGATCTGCCTGCAGGACCAGCCTGGATCCTGTGGGATTTGTCACTCAGGTTGGTGCTGCCTCATGGTGGGATGGTCTGTGACTTCACTTTCTTGTAAATGCTGCCCTTAAGTTCTCACTGGAAGCTCCAAAGTCAAAGGAAAAGCTCCCACAAAGGCGTTTGGGCTCTGGCAGAGGATCTCTGGTCCTGCAGCAGCAAGAAGCTCTAGCAACACAAGAATCATGGGATGGTTTGGGTTGGGAGGGACCTTAAAGCTCATCCCATCCCACCCCTGCCATGGGCAGG
>NW_016690340.1:1916955-1936106 GCF_001604755.1 Lepidothrix coronata | reverse complement strand
GTTTTTACTTTCCTTTTTACTTTTTCCTTTGGGTTTTTATTTTCCTTTTTCCTTTTCCTTTCTTTGGGTCTTTCCTTTTTATCCCTTCCTCCCCCTTTATTTCCTTTTCCCCTTTTTTCTTTTTATCCCCTTTCCCCCTTTTTTTCTCTTTCCCCCTTTTTTCCCCTTTCCCCCTTTTTTCCCCTTTCCCCCTTTTTTCCCCTTTCCCCCTTTTTTCCCTTTCCCCCTTCACTTTCCTTTTTCCTTTCCCTTTTGGGTTTTTACTTCCCTTTTCCCTTTTTTGGCCCTTTCCTTTCCTTTTTGCTTGTCTTTTATTCCCTTCCTTTACACCAGACCCTCCAATTGCCGCATTCTTTACTCACAAGAGAGGAATTTGCATTTTCCTGAGCGCTCACTAAATGCCCACGTGGCATTTTCCTTCTCAGCAGTTCCCTGAAGAGCTCCCTGGTGCTCGATGAATGCGGGAACTTTGTCACACCCTAAAACCCCTCCCTCCCCTCCCTCCCCTCCGGTGCTTACTCAGGGAGTGAGGATGGAGTTTGGCGACAGGAAAGTGCTGAGTGAGCAGCTGTGGAGCTGCAATCCCTGGGAAGACGCCTGGTTTTCTTGCAGCCTCCTTGTCTGTGCGTGCCCATTCTGGGCACGGTGCCACCCTGGCCTTAATTGCAGCCCAGCCGAAGGGGGGGCCGTGGTTCCCTCCCGGTGCCTCCTCAGTTCACCTGGAAACAGGATGCTGACGGGAAGGGTTGAGGTGGGGAGAGAAGAGGCTGCTGGAAAAGCCTGCCCAGAGTCAGGTCACCTCAAAACGCCTCTTGGCCCCACTGTGGGGTCAGCCCGGAGCTGTGGAACTCACAGAACCGTGGAATCACTTAGGGTGGAAAAGGCCTTTAAGGTCATGGAGTCCCACCATCCCCCAGCACTGCCCAGGCCACCACTAAACCCTCTCCCCAAAGGCCACAGCTACCTGTGGCATGTTTTAAATCCCTTCAGGGATGGTGCCTCCACCGCTGCCCTGGGCAGCTGGGCCAGGGCTGGACAAGCATTTCCAGGAAGAAATTCCTCCTGATGTCCAACCTCAACCTCCCCTGGTGCAGCTTGAGGCCATTTGCTCTTGTTTTATTGCCTGTTACTGGGGAGCAGAGCCCGACCCCCCCCAGCTCCCCCCTCCTGTCAGGGGGTTGCAGAGCCAGAAGGTCCCCCCTGAGCCTCCTTTTCTCCAGGCTGAGCCCCCCCAGCTCCTTCAGCTGCTCCTGCTGCTCCAGCCCCTTCCCAGCTCCGTTCCCTTCCCTGGAAGGAGCCTCTCAATGTCTTTCTTGTTCTGAGGGACTCAAAACTGAACCCAGGATTGGAGGTGCCCCAGCAGTGCCCTCACCAGTGGGACGGGCACTGCCCTGGTCCTGTGCCCACACTATTGCTGGCACAGTCCAGGGGCCATTGGGCTCTTGCCCACCTGGGCACACCTGGGCTCACGTTCAGTGGCTCTCACCAGCACCCCCAGGGCCTTTTCCAACTTCCCAACCACCCTGCCTCGGCCTGGAGTGTTCCATATTGTCATTGTGACCCAAGGGCAGGACCTGGCACTTGGCCCTGTTGACCCTCACCCCGCTGGCCTCAGCCATGGATCCAGCCTGTCCAGACCCCTCTGCAGAGCCCTTCTGCCCTCCAGCACACCCACATCCCACCCAACCTGGTGTCATCTGCCAGCTGACTGAGGGGGCACTCGATCCCCTCATCCAGGTCACGTCCAGACGCATCGGATGAATCTTCTCCCGGGAGCTGATGACAAATCGTGTTGTGGGTGGTGGGACAATCACTTGGTTCCTCAGTTCTTTCGCTGGCATTTGAGCTGGTGAACACACCAGAACCAACCACCAGCGGTGGATGAGCCCAGGAAATCCAAGGGGACTCTTTCCTGCCCTCTGCCCTGCAGGTTCCGTGTGGTGTTTTGTTTCTGAGGTGAATTAATATTTGGTTTTGTCTCTCCCTTTCTCTTTGTTTCCAGACAAACGACGCTGCAGGAAATACCTGGAATTGGCTTTACTTCATCCCTCTCATCATCATTGGCTCTTTCTTCATGCTCAACTTGGTACTGGGCGTCTTATCGGGGTAAGAAGGACACCGATGACTTGTTTGTCCCCACCTGGGTGTGAAAAGGGAAGATGTGTTGGCTTTAGTGGGAAGATGTAATTGGGAGAGCTGGGTGCTACATCCCACTGTGCATTATCCCTCTTCCCACTTTTCCTACCTTGCTTGCAGTGGGATATTTCTATAAGACTGTAGATCTTTAGGGTGGGGATGAGCTGGTGAATAATCACTAATTGAGATGATTCTGAATCCAGACCCAAGTGTTAAGTGGACTCCCTGGAATTCCACTAACCTGGGCCTGTGCAGCCAACACTCCTGTGTCACCCTGAACCCCCACCAGGAACCCCCTGTGCCAGGATAATGCTGGAACTGGACATGGAAGTGTGGATAATGCACTTGGTGTAACTGCAGCACGGGGGAAGGGGAAGCTCAAACTAAAGGCAGTTAAAAGATCTCAGGTGTTTTTTGGTCATTTGGTTTTTTGGTGTTGATGTTTTGTGGTTTTTTGGTTTTGTTTGTTAAATCTCTCCCTGTTTAAACCAATGTCTGGATTTTGGGGACCCACTGGTGTCCTGATGTTTGAACCCCAGGGGTCAGCCAAGGTTTTGGTGTTGTTGCATCTGAGTTTTGGGTTTGGACCATTGCAGAAATGGAGCTGCCAAGTCTGCAGCTGAGCTGGAACGTCCCCAGCATGTGGGGAAATTTGATCTGGAATTAACAACCCAGCTCATCTCAGTGGTTTGCAGGCTCTCATTTTGCACAGCATTTCTTCTCAGATCAAGCAGGTGATTGAGACTCTACAGATGTATAAAGATCTAGATTTCCTTTCTGGCTCTTGGCAGCAGGAGAAGAAAAAAGAGTTGTTGCTGCTGTGTGGTAAAAGCCTTTCAGTGCTCCACCTTTGCTCTTCCTTTTTAAATCTACCAGAGAAGGAAAAGTCTTTTCCAAAGAACCTATTAATGCAAAATTGTGTTATTTTTGTAATTATTTTCATCCTCAAAGCTGTGGCAGGAGCAGAGAGGCAGCACTGCAACTGTGTTGAAGGTCTGTGGGTGTGTCCTGCTCTTTGCTGTTGCTACATCCAGCAATAATTGTCCTGAGCAATAACTGATCAAAGCCATTCATGGAACATCCTTTTGTTTTGAGAAGGAGATTTCTTGTCTGATTTATGATTGAAAGGGAGCACCCACACCAGTTCTTTAGGTACCTCCTCTTCCTTCTGTCACACCGGGGTCAGCCCACGGTGACTGGGATGATCCATGGGATTTAAAACAAACCCAGGAGCCTGCAGGGTCCTGTTCCTTCCTGCTGGATTCAAACATGTTTGGTGTCTGACTCTCCTGAAAGCCTCTTGTTGCTCAGGGCAAAATATGAATATTAGATAAATAGGAATCTTCTCTTAAAAATGCAGCTCTGGGCACCAGCTCTGCCTTTGTTAGTGGTGATGGGGGGAATTTCTTCTTCATGGAGGGAAGCTTTTAATTTCTGTTTTTGGCAAAGTGGTTTGATGGCTTTGCCTGGAATAATTCCTGGGGAGAGGCTGAAGGGAATAAAGAGCCCAGCTCAGGTGTGAGCACAGGGCTCAGCAGGCTCCTGGTGGGCCTGGAGCTACTGGGCAGGGAAGGAAAGTGGGTACAAAAAACCCTTCCCTGGGAGGGTGGGGAGGCCCTGGCACAGGTTGCCCAGAGAAGCTGTGGCTGCCCCATCCCTGGAAGTGTCCAAGGCCAGGTTGGACGGGGCTTGGAGCAACCTGGGCTGGTGGAAGGTGTCCCTGCCCATGGCAGGGGGTGGGATGAGATGAGCTTTGAGGTCCCTTCCAGCCCAAACCATGCTGTGATTCTATATCTGAATGAAATGGTGATGAAAAGGCACCAGGAAGATGGAAGGACCCTCTGAAGACAGAGGCTGTTGTGACTGTGTGACAGAATCCCAGAATGTGCTCAGTTGGAAGGGACCCCCAAGGATCATCCAGTCCAACTCCTCCCTCCTGCATGGGACCATCCCCAAGAGTCACACCCTGTGCCTGAGAAGATCAGCCACTTGGATACTGCAGAGACAGTTCTAGTGCATGACAAACAACACCTTTTCCTTTTTATCTTTCAGTGCTCCTCATTTTTAATCTATTTTCTCTTGTATATTTTCCCACTCTAACCCTGTTAATGTGTGTCCTGTGGCTCCATATTCTGTAGCCAAAAGCCCCAGACAGCACCATAAAAGATGAATTTCTGCTGGAGGTTTTTCTTTACAGAGATTTCTGCACAGAGAAAGGGTCATTGGCATGTTGACTTCCACAGGGTCCAGTTTCACTCCAGGCCATGGAACCATCCACATCCCAGTGGAAGTGTCAGCAGCAGAGACTCTTGGCAATGCCCCACATTCCTGTTGCAATAAACCCAAGCTGATTTGGGGTTAGGGATTCTACAAATAGCCCATGAACAGGGTGAACTCAGCTGCTTCTTATTTTCATGATCTGTGCACCTCAGCCTTTAATGTCACTGTGCTGGATCCTGGGGGAATACTCTGCTCTCCTCCTCCACACATTCCAGAGAGGGAACAGCAGGGAGAACCAGGGGATGAGACACCCCCAGGAAACAACTGCAAAGCTGAGGTCAGCTCCCCACTTCCCTAAGCTCCTGGGTGATCTTCATTACTGTCCCCTTGCACTGAAACCCTGCTGGAATCATAAAACACCTTCAGCTGGAAGGGACCCACAGGGACCATTGAGTCCAGCTCCTGTTTTCCATTGCTGTTATTTTTGAGCTGTTTTCCCCTGTATATTTGTTTCTCAGTGGGCAAAGAGGAAGCTACAGCTTTCTGAAGCAGATGTGCAGTTGCCATCACAGATTATGGCAGTTTAATTAATCCCAGAATCACAGAACTGTTTGGCTTGGAAGGGACCTTAAAGCTCATCTCCTTCCACCCCCTGCCATGGGCAGGACACCTTCCACTAGCCCAGGGTGCTCCAAGCTCTGTCCAACCTGGCCTAAATCTGAAATGAGAAGAAGTATTCGAGCTTCCTAATAACACCGGGCTGTAGAGAGCTTTGCCATAAATCTGAAAGAAATTTTCTGCCTTTCTGTGGTTAGTTGTGAGCCCATGTCAACACCCAACAGAAACCTCAAATAACTGGGCTGAGCTCCTGGTTTTCTTTGAGCAGTGGAGGGAGATGGACCTGGTTGAGATCCCCAGTGTCATCTGCTCACAAAATGTCAAAGAAGAGATGATACCCATTTTGAAATAAAGAGCAAACAACCTCTCCCCTCTGCTGATTCTTCTGGAATTATAGGGCAGGGCGAGAGCCAATGGCCTCAAGTTGTACCTGGGAGGTTTAGATCAGATATTAGGAAAAATGTTTTCATGGAAAAGGTTGGAAAGTCTTGGAACAGGCTGCCCATGGAAGTGGTGGAGTCAGCACCCCTGGGAGGGTGAAAAGATCTGTGGATGTGACACTTGAGGCTGTGGTTCAGTGGTGACCATGGGGGTGGTGCTGACTGACAGTTGAACTCAGTGATCTTAAAGCTCTTTTCCAGCCTCAGTGATTCCGTGATTCTGTGGCCCTGTAATCAAAGCAAAGGCAGGGAAGTGACAGGGAGATGGGGAAGTGTTGGTGAAAACATATCATAAAAATAACCCCCAATCTCAGGCCGCAGTTGCTGTGCCAGAACCCTGAGTACCTGGCTAAAGCTGTAATTAAAAGCATGTTGAGTCCATAATTCAGCTTCCACGGGACCGTGGTGCTGTACAGCGTGTCCTCCTCGTGTGAGCTCATCAAACCCTGCCAGTGCTCTTGTTCTTGGTTAATAATTAACACCCTCCCAGAACGGCTCTGCTTTCTGCTCCTCTCCCCTCCCTGGGTGAGGGAATATCCAGCCTGAATATCCAGACTTCCCCGTGATCCAAGGAAACGGGGGGTTGTTGCAAATACCTCATTTCTGGTGGCACGAGGGGGGTGTTGGGCTGTCCATGTCCTTTCAGAAGCTGCAGTGGGTGCTGGGCTGTGCCTGCTCGGCCCAGTGCCAGAGGTGGGCTCTGACTGGGCAAACTGGGAGCAGATCCCCTTTGCCAGGTCACCCATCACAAGCAAATACAGGCTGGTCTGTTTTCCTGGAGGAACTGAGGGTTTTCCTGGAGTGCTGCAGTGCTCAGAGGGGCACAAGTGAGGTGCAATCGAGCTCCTAAAATCCAGCAGCTGCCTTTGGTTGGTTGTTTAGGGGAGATTTGGAGCATCCCAGCAGGACACAGCATCCCATGTGCTGTGGAGCAGTGGCTTTGTGTCCCTGGAGAGGGATTTTCCTCTCAGTTCCTCCTTTATATTCCCCCCACTTTCCATTTTTCTCCTCTGGTGCTTCATTCCTCCATGAGCTGATAAAACCCAACAGTCCTGCAGGAACCAATAGAGCAGAAAAATACAGATTATTTTCTTCTGGGGGAGCTTTCAGTGAGTGCCAGAGCTGATGTGAGAGCTCAGGACTGTGCAGGGCCAGGAGAGCAGAGGCAGGAGCAGAGATTTTTCCCTTTTGACATTATTAACACTCAGAAGGCTCATTTGCTTCTCCTTGTGAACCATCCATGTGCTGAGAAGCATCTTGGTGTGACTGCCTGAGCTTGACCCCTCCCCAACCCCAGACACACAAAGGAAAAAAGGAAAAGAGAAACGATAAAAAATAAATAATTACAAATTAGGTGAAATTAGGAGATTAGACACTTGGTTGAAGCTCTGCCTAACCATCCACCCACCCACCCCAAAGGATGAACCAGGTCTTGGTCACACTAAAAAGCTGCCCTTAACTTTACTTCTATGTTTTAACCATGACAATCCACAAAGCTGTTCCAGAAAGCTGGGGCACTTGGTTCTCAGAAACTGAGGTTACATTTTGTCAGGTGCCCAGTTCAGCAGCAGTGAAAATCTTGAGGGGTTTGTATCCATAACACATTTTTCCCGAAACACCTTTTCGTGTTTATTCTTCTCAGGTTATTTGTGACCCAGGTAGCAGTAAAGGGAATAGAGCAATCACAGGGAATGCAGCCTTTCCACGGGAAAAGATTGGCTGCCTCTGGTGGCACCACGGGCATGCTCTGAGTGCAAGTCATGCCAGGAGCCACTGACCCCGGATGCCTTCCTGTGTTCCTGAAACCCAGGCTCGTTGGCCTTTGGGATGTCGGGGGATGTGGCTTTGATTCTGACCAGAAAATGCCCCGTGATGACCCTGATGAATTTTTTATGGAACTCTGCACAGTTTGCTGTGAGGAGGGAAAAACACCCCTGGTGTTTGAGAAGCGCCGCCCGACACTCGTTGATCCCTGACTCTCTCCTGGTTTCCTGCTCGGGCAGCTCCTGCCACCCCGGGATGGGCACCCACCCCACACACACCTTGGCTTCCCGCTGCTCCCTCCCTCAGCAGCAGCTTCCAACGCTGTTTTCCTCATCCTGCTGCTGTTCCCCTCCCAGCCCTCAGCCTCCTCTCAGCCCAACCAGCACCTTTCTCCCAAAAACTTCTGGGATTATGGAGTTTTCTGCTGCTTGGGTGTCGAGCGGGGCGTTAATACGAGGATCCTGCACCTCACATTTGTTTGGTTTGATGCTTTGGATTCCACCACACAAAGAGGATAAACGTTATCATGGGATGCTGTGAGGAAGATGATTGAAGTTCTTTCAAGGCTAAGTGCTTCCTGGCACTGCTTCCCACAGCAGTGGGGAGCACCCAGGCTGGAGGCACAGGGAATGCACAGCCTGGGAATGATGCATTTGGATACGGAGAGTCTGTGTCTCTGCACTGTGAAAAATGCTGCTTGTCATGTCCTCAAATATTTATGGTGAAGCCTGAGGTATTCCCAGCCCAGCCAGTGAAGAGTAATGATTGTTCCTGAGGTTTACTCAGCTGCAAGAACCCGGTGTGGAGAGGCACCACAGGGCCTGGGGGGGGTTCCCTGCTCAGGTGTTGCTCTGTCCTGGGATGTGCAACACCTGCCTCGTGTCTTCTGAGCCCACCTGGGGTAAGAACTGCAGGCAGAGAGGTTGAATGGACGCAGTATCTTTGTGACAGTAGGAGCCTGGCAAGGGACAGAGCCACAGGCTGTGCTGGCACCCTGCAGGGGAACAAGGGGCAGGGGAAAAGGGCTTTCATTCTTTAATTAATTTAACCCCTGCTGCAGCCTGTTTGGAGCAATCTGCAGCGTGGATGCTCTCTGGGCACAGTCCCATTACACACCCTCCCAGATCCCTGGCTCTCAGTGCTGTCCCTTGTGTCCCTGAGGCTTTTGTGGGGGGAGCACAGCCCCATCCTGCCCTCACTGCCTCAGTGACTTGCTCAGTTCCATGACAGGTTTTCCCACCCCGAGGATTTTTGCCAGATTGAGATCATAAAGCTCCAGGCTGCAGGCCGTGCAGAGGCCGGGGAAGAACGAGCCTGATTAATTTGTCATAACGGCAAAGTGTTCTTCTGTCCTCCTTCCCCTCATTACAGGGACAATCATTCATTTCCCTGCAAATTTGTTCCCAGTTCCAGTTACCTGCTGCGATCTGACTTTGCCTGGTGTTAATTATTTGCAGCAGAAGAGCTGCATCATGGAAAGATATGAGATCCTGCTTGTTTTCTCCTTGCTTTTAGCCTTTTCCAAGGCCACGCTTTAAAAGAAGGGGAAAGACAGAAGAAAAAACCTCTCCATTTTTTTCCTTTTTTTTCTTGCTCATCACCCTTCCTAACAAAGCCATCGTTGCAAACATGAAATGTGGGAGAAGGAGGTGTTTGTCTTGCAGGAGATGTGGGGAGCAGTGACTTTCCACGTGAGCTCCATCTCACCGAGTTAAATGTCCTGTTAAATGTGGGTCCTTTGCTCCTTTTGTGGGTTTGGTTGGTACAGGAGTGCTGGACTTTTTTTTTTTTTTTTTTTTTTTCCCTTCTGCTAAACCACAATGGAAATTAAAGCCTGCAATATAGGAATGGTACACAGGAGACCTAAATTTGAATTTCCTGGGGCTTCTGCTTTGACTTGGGGGTGGAAACTTTCTGAACAGAGCCAGCAATTGTACCAGGACGATGCTGGGAGATAAATGGTGCTTTTGAGCTCCTTTTTCTCACTTTGCTGCTGCCTCCTTGCTGCTGTGGCACTGGCAGCTTTTCAAATCAGATTAGGGGCAATCAAAGTAAAATGGGCACAAGCCAGAACTTAAAGACAAAAGAAGGGAGGAAGATGAATTGCAGGCTTCACCTCTGTGCTGTTCCTCTTCTCTTTCTAGAAATACAAGACATATCCCATATCTGGCTTGCATTTGAAGCATCTTCTTGCTGTGCTGAGTGATAAAAGTGGCTGTGAAGCCTGGCTTGGTGCTGAGATCAATGTCTGGGTGATGCTTTCATCCTCCCTCAGCTGGCTGAGGAGAGCTGTGTGTTCCACCTCTTTAGAGCAACGAGGAGGAAGCAGAAGCTGCTCTGTCTGTGCAGGATTGATTGAGCCAGTCCTTACTCCTGAGCAGGATATTAGGATGGGTTCAGCAGCTCAGCCAGCTGGCTCTGTGTGTTTGGGCTCAGTCTGGACATGATCACGCCCAGTGGGATCTTGGCTGGCTGTAATTCCAGGTGGGATAGAAACACAGAACATATTTCTTTGAGATTTTGTGCAGCAGATGAGACAGCCTGGGGTGGATGATGAGCCACAGAGCTCTGTCATCTCAGCACTAAGAAATCTCTGTCCTTCTCTGGGCTTTCCTTGTTTAATAGCAAGGTTCAAAACTCTGACTTCTCAGCAAACTGCCTTTATGGGCAGGAAAACAACATCTTACAGGCACCAAATGTCACCAGCACAAAGAAATCCTGAAGAAATTACAGCTTCCAGGTGAATCAGCTGTTTGGTTTCATCTCATTCCAGCAGTTTTGGGTGCTCTCCCTGTGCCCCTGAGATATGCTTCCTTTCACCTCCCTCAGAATTTTTTCTTGCCCAAATGAGGTGCATTTTCCTGCTTTTTCTTTGTGTCCCACATGGGTTAAACCCCATCACAAATCAGTGTGCTTTGTCTGTGTTCAGTGGTGCCCTGGCCCTGATTTCGAGAGGTATTTAAAACCAGTGATTTAAAAATACCCTTTTTTCATTTCTATTCATGTTTTCAGATCACTAAGTCAGAGGCAGCAAATGATTTTGAGTTCTGCCTGCAGGTTTCTCTGCATTTGAGGGTTTGGGCTGGGGGTGAGAACAGCCACACCTCAGCTCATCCTGAGCTCCTCCTGCTCCTTTACCGTGGTGAAGACACCTGATGCTGTGGGGAAGAAATCAGTGGCCTGGCTGATCTCCTCTCATTTATTTTCCAGCCCTTCTGGGTGCCAGGTGCCAGTTCTGGACACAGCTGAGCCATGTCCTCATGGATTTGCATCATCCCAGCTTTGGGCCACGATGCCCCATGTCCAGGCAGCTGGAAAATGCCCTGTTTGTCTATTTACTCCTGGATGTGTTCATATTTTTCTTTCCTAAGCCAAGCTTCTAAGCTCTAACAGTGTATTTCTAACTGCCCAGCATCCTCCCAGGTTTGTGCACTGCAGGGAATGATGCTCTCCCTCCTCTCCCCACCCCTTCCCCCTGTCCCTCACCTCCTGTGTGCTGCTGTGAATATTCCAGCCCCTGCTGGGGCTGTTTTTCCTCCTCTCCTTCAGGAGTTTTAGTGAGAAACTCTGAAGGTTGGTGCCTCTGAGGTGGCTGGCCTGCAGAACATCATCCCTGCAGGGTTTTTGTTCTCCTGCTGCTGCCTCCCTGCCAGCCCTCCAGGCTCTCAGAGCTGTGTTGTGGGCTGAGTTTTGCCCTTTCACCTCTGAAAGAGTCCAGAGAGTCCCTGGTGATGATGGAGTGCAGCTTGTTGAAGCAAAATGCTTCAGGGATTGAGGGAAGTTGGTGTCCCCTGTCCCTGCTCAGCCCCCCAAGCTTTGCCCCCTCAGCACCCCCAGGAGGGGAGCAGATGCTCAGCAGGTCCTCAGGCTCTTCTGCATCCTCATCCAGGACACTGAGCTCCTGCTTTTCTCCCCACTCCCATCTCCCTCCTGCACCCTCTCCATGGGCTCTCTCCCTCTCTTTCTGCTGGAGTTCCTCACCGGCCCTGCCTTTCAAAGAACAGCTTTGCAGGAGGTAAAATAAACATTTAGCAGAGCCAAGGCTTTGTGTCCTCGGCTGCAGAAACAGTCACAGTCAGAAAGGTGTTGGGTTTTTTGTTGCACTCTGCAGAGGCTTCCCCTTATAAAGGGTTTAATGTTCTCCAGGAACACCAAACACAGAGGTCTGAACCTGCAGAGCAAATTCTTCTCCTGGAGGAAGAATCTGCTGGATGCTGATGTGTTAGTGAGGGAAATGTTAGGAATATTCACTGGATGAGATCCCGGTGGAATGAACCCCCCAAGGGGCTTTTCAGGACTGTGTGAGGTAGAAAACTCAATCCCACAGGTATTGCAGGACCTACAGGACAGCAGGAGCATGGGGAGGGTTTGCTGAGCAGGAACCTTCCTACCACATTAGTGTAACTGGCTTCACCCAAACAGCTGGAATTCGGCTGGATTGGGACAAGGTGGCAAATTCCAGCATCAAAAACAAACCCGGGAGGGAGAGGAAAAACGAACTGAAGGCTCTTTCTCTATTTCTTTCTCACAGCTGATTAACCAAAATAAATGGTAGGAAATGAGCTTCCACCCTCAAAATGTCTCTGCTTGGCTGTGGATGCTCTCGGGATATCGGGAAGTGTGTGATCCCCGCGCTGAGCACTTCCCCTGAGGGGCTCTGCGGGATCTTCTGAGTGATCCTAAGCCCCTGAGCAGGTGGTTGTATCTGCCAGGAGCACAAGAGATGTGCTTTCAGCGGCAGATGCAGACAGCAGGGCATTCATCTCCCCTCTCTTATCATCCAGCGTGTTCGTGTCTGGGGTGCCACAAGTGCCTCTTCTTATCTCCGCAGTCCCTCTGCAGCCTCGCAGGGAAATTCCTGCCTCGGTGTTGCTCCTGCTGAAAGCTTAGCGGAAAATAGGGGATAATGGGCCCTGAGTGTGTCGGGAGGTTCTTTCTTTGCTGTAAAAGGGGTGGACCGAAGCAGAGAGGAATTTTTAAGCCTTGCCCTCTCCCCACCCAGCCAGCCCCGGCAGCACAAGCCAGGATTTTGTGCCGCTGCCCCTCTTGCAGCACGTGTGTGATGCTGGAGAAGCTGCTGTTTTCCACCCTCTGTTTTCCATCCTCTGCCTCCGGCCCGTCCCTCCCTGTTCCCGAGGCTGTGGGGGTTGCTCAGCAGGCTGCTGACAGCTCTCGGATCCGTCCTCGGGCGCCGCTCCACGTCCCACAGCCAAGCTCACACCCCAGGCCTCCCGGCCGGGCCAATTTTTGTGTCTCCACCTGGAGAGTTGGGTTTGGCCCCTGAGTAATTCAGTGGAACATCTGCAGTGCTGGCTGCTCCCCGTGCCAGCAGCTCACCCACTTGCAGGATCTGGCTTCCGTCCCGGCTCCTCTCCACTCCCCGGGGCTGGATTCCTCCAGGCGGGACCGTGTCCCAGGATGTCACATGTCGCCCGGGCTCAGCTTCGTGCCTTCCTTTGATGTGCTTGGACTGGAGACGAAGCCAACCCTAAAACTGATTGCTTTATTTATATTTTGAAGACTTAAAATTCGGAAAGTTCTCCACAGCTGCTTTCCAGGAGCTGCTGGCGAAGACCTGAGATCTAAAACCGATTTTTTTCCCCCCCTCAATTTATTTTTAAGACTTAAAATTCTAAAACTTCTCGACAGCTGCTTTCCAGGAGTCACTGGCAGAGCCCTTCCAAGATCCGTGCAGCTTTCTGTTCACTCCGAACCTTCAGATTCAGCGGCTGAAGGCTCTTCTCACCTTTTAAGACCTGAGATTTCATGAGCTCGCAAGACCGTGTGATTATTGGGAACGAGGAGCTAATTACCTGTGTCGTTATTCCGAGTCGCTAATCACCAGCACGATTAGCGGGAGCTGTGACAGCGATGCTGTATCATCTCTCCCGGCCTCTTCCCCGGCAGCGGGAAGCAGTTTGTCTGCTTTCGAAGCGGAAAACCCGACTGGCAGAGGTTTAATGATGTGATTAGACTCGCAGGAAGCTGCTGACGCCTGTGCCACCAAAGCCAGGACCAGGAGATGCTCCATCCCAGCTCTCTGCTGTCGTGTAGGGAGGTTAATCAGAGACTCCGGGGATGAAGATTGGCGTTTGTTTATTTTTTTAATCCCTCTTTGGTTGCTGTGACAATATTTTTGTTTTGAGACCATCGTGGATAAAGGACTTGTAAGAATTTCATTAGTTCATAATGTTCACTGACCCCGGTGGTTACTCGAGAGCTGACTGTGCCTCTTCTGTGGCTTGGGGGGCTCTTGAATTGCCCTGAAGTGGCTCTTTCAGTGCATATTTACACTGAGATTTATTTTCCTCCTCCACCCACCAGGGTGATAAGCAACAACCATCCATTTCCCCGTGACATTAAGCACCGACCCCTCTCGAGAAGACAAATGTGACACACTGAGCTCCGCTGGCTGCCGTGTGGTTTCCAGGATGGATGTCCTGCCTTTGGATCCTGCTTGTTCCCTGACAGATACTGTCACAGAGGAGCTGGAAGGCAGCACAGTCACCCCCCAGCACCTCATGCTGCTGTGCTGGGCAGGAGCACTGACCTTTCAGCTCTTTGTGCCCGGCTGGACACGCTGGAAGATGAACAATTCGAGGGCTTTTGGGGCTTTTTGGATGATGAGAGCCAGGGATGAGAGTGGGTGAACCATAAAATCATGGAATGGTTTGGGTTGGGAGGGACTTTAAAGCTCATCTCGTTCCACCCCCTGCCATGGGCAGGGACACCTTCCACTAGCCCAGGTTGCTCCAACCCGGCCTTGGACACCTCCAGGGATGGGGCAGCCACAGCTTCTCTGGGCAACCTGTGCCAGGGCCTCCCCTCCCTCACAATAAACACATTCCAGGGCTGGCCAGAGGATGGAAGACCAGCTATGAAGAAATTCCTCCATATTTCTGCTCAGGATTCCTTTCTGGTGATTTGGGAGATTTTTACAAGTCAGTGACATAAATAGGAATTACGCTGAATAGAAGAGGGAACTTATTTACTGCTCCCAAACATTCCCAGGGGACTTTCTGTGTTTTCATTTTCAGCTGGCAGGAAAATTTCAGTTGAAATACTTTCAGATTAAATATGGCATTTTGATATAATTCCCCTCCCCCTCCTCTCCCCTTCCTTTGAATGTGTTCTGGAATTTTGTTGAAGAGCTCTCAAATGGAAAATCTGGGAGCAAAGAGGGACTATTTCAGCTCCTGAATGGTGATGAATGTAGGGGAAGACACATACATTTTTATTAATACATTTCATATAGAAAACAAGTTTCTAACAAGTTCCGGCTTCACCAAACTTCTCTCCCATCTCCTGGAGACAGGAGAAGGAAGAAGTGGTGCATCCTTTTGCCAGGAAGACCCTACATAAAGACCCTCCAGCCTTCAACCTGGATGATTTTGCTACAGCTCTGTACCCTCAGAAGGAATTCAGTGAGCAGGGACTCAGGGTATTGTCTTCTCCTGGAAATTACCTTCCCAGCTTCCACAGCAATTCCTGGAGAAGCTCCAATGCCTGGACAAAGACCTGGACCAGCTCAAGCAGTGGCCCATGGGAATCTCATGGGGTTTAACAAGGCCAAGCTCAAGGTGCTGCACCAGGTTGGGGCAGCCCCTGGATCAGTCCAGGCTGGGGATGAGCAGATGGAGCAGCCCTGGGAGAAGGCCCTGGGGGTGCTGGTGGGGGAGAGGTTGGACATGGCCCAGCCCAGAACCCCCCGTGCCCTGGGCTGATCCCCCAGTGTGGGCAGCAGGACAGGGGGGATTCTGCCCCTCTGCCCCTCAGGTGAGACCCCCCTGCAGAGCTGCTCCAGCCCTGGGAACAGCACAGAGAGGACATGGAGCTGCTGGAGAGAGTCCAGAGGAGGCACCAAGAGGATCAGAGGGTTGGAGCAGCTCTGCTGGGAGGAAAGGCTGGGAGAGCTGGGATTGTTCAGCCTGGAGAAGAGAAGCTTTGGGATGACCCAACTATGGCCTTTTAGTGCCTAAAGGGAGCCTAAAAGAAAGATGGAGAGAAACTACAAATGCTGGAGTGACAGGACAAGAGGGAATGGCTTCCCACTACCAGAGGGCAGGGTTAGATGGGATATTGGGAAGGAATTCTTCCTTCTGAGGGTGGGGAGGCCCTGGCACAGGTTGCCCAGAGAAGCTGTGGCTGCCCCTGGATCCCTGGAAATGTCCAAGGCCAGGTTGGACGGGGCTCGAAAAAACCTGGGATCGTGGAAAGTCTCCCTGTCCATGGCAGGGGGTGGAACAAGATGATCCTTAAGGTCACTTCCAACCAAAATAATTCTGTGATTCTGCCAAACCTGCCAGTTCCAGGGAGCAGGAGGGGGCAGTTCCCCACTGGTGGCTTGTGAGACATGTGTGTGTCTGTACAGAAACTGCTGAAGGTTTTCAGCTTCTCCCAGTTCCTCCCTCACCTTCCCACACATTTAAGGTACAGGCCATTCACTTGAGGGTTGGACTCAATGATCCTTGTGGGTCCCTTCCAACTCAGGATATTCTGTGATTCTGAAACATAAAGTTGTGATTAAAGGGACTAGTCCTGGGCAGTTTTACTTTCCTTAGGCAGGATCGGAGCTGGCAGAGGATGAAAAGCTTTGCAAGGGAAGCTCTTCTTTCCCTGCTCCTGAGGGGTGAGGGAGCAGTGCCATGGCTCATCTGCTGTCCTTCCTGCCCATGGGGGTCCTCCAGGAAACTTCCTACCAGGTGTTGCCTCCTCCTCTGGGAAGTTTGTGGTGACGTGAGCCTGTAACACATTAAACGTGGCCCCTCCACGCCTGGAAATTCAAATGCATGTTGTCACCTCGTGCTGTCTGATCTCCTTCCTGCTGCTCCAGGGGGAAATCAACACTCAGAGAAGGTCCACGGCCCCAACCAGCAGGCACTGAACCAGAAATGAGAACATCAGAAAGGGAGGTGGAGAAGAGTGCCCAGGCTGACACGTGCAGGGTCCCGAACGGCCTGGCAGGGATGTGCTGAATGCCAAGGAGGAGCTGCCGGTTCAGAGCCGTGTTTTCACTTCCTCTGTTCCAAGGATGGGGTCATGGGCTGTCCTGTCAGGTGGGGGACAGGAAAGGGGAGTCAGGAGACTGGGATGTGCTGCCAACATCGAGACAAGGGCTCAGCTGATGGCAGCTCTCCCATCAGTGGCTCTGCCGTGTGGTCGGTGCTGAGCCAAGTTCTCCTCCCAGTCCCTTCTCCCGGGTCAGACAGTGCTGCCAAACGAAGCAAAAGTGTCACCTCTGGAGGACAAAGTGTAGACTGGGAATGTAAAGCTGTGTCTGGCATTTGGAGCTCCTTTTTCCCCCAGTCCTTCCTCCCATCTCCTGCTCCTTGCTGGCTTCTGAGAACATTTGTGTGTTGATTACATGAGATTTTAGTCAAAATCTGTGGTTAACTACAAGTTTACAACAATTAAAAGTTAACTGACAACATCAAGGACTCATCATCGAATGAATGAGGTTCTGGAGTACCTGAGGGACAGAATCCTGATCCCATTTTACCCAGAGAGGTGAAGCCTCTGTGAGAGTCACTCCAGTGTGTGCCCAAAGGGAGGGACTGCAGAGGCTGGCTCAGAGCTCTATAAATGGCAGATGGGCACGTACATCTTCACTTGGGGCATCAGAAACTTCCCAGAGGTGACAGGAATTAGCCTGGGGAAAGCCCCAGAGTGAGTTATCTTGGCTGGTGGCTGTGCTTTTGTCTCAGCATCATTTCAAGCTGGGCAGCAGGATGTACTTGGACGTGATTATTGCAATGGTTGGATGAACCTTCCTTTCTGAATTCCCTGTACAGCCCTGTGCTAATAATTTGATACCAGATACTTGCTTTCCATGTGATTTTAGCAAATAGCAGGATCATTTTTACCCTCAACATAGAGAATCTGAGCTGCTTCACCTCGACCCCAGAGCACCCAGCCTCACTTGCAGCTCCTGTTTCTCACAGATATCTTAAGCCTGGGAAAAATGAAAGGCTGTCATGGAAGAGCAGATCTCTTCACAGGAGTGCTGATATCTCTGTGACTTAATCTTGTGCTTCCAGGGGAAATTCTGCTGCTGAGGGAGACGGATTTTAGCGCTGAGGATAATAATTGGTGTTGCGTGACTGGCTGTGCACCAGGATCTCCTTGCAATGGCTGTGGTATGGCCACGGGGCACAAGAAACGTGTGCACAGGGCAGTTTGCAGGTTCTTTCGTGATGTGAGAGGCAGAGAAACAATCTTTCAGGTTCTTTCAGGGTGAGAGAGGCAGAGAAACAAACTCGGTTTAGCTCCAGCCAAGTCGTACTTTGTTGGCTGTCGCTTGCTGTGGTTTCCACTCACTGCTGTCGACTTCACAAGCTTCATGAACACAACCTGAGGGGCTGAAGGAGGGCTGTGTGTTTTCCATGACCTCTGGTGACAGGTGCTTTCCTCCCTCTTGCCTCTCCGCAGTGAATTTGCCAAAGAACGGGAGCGGGTGGAGAACCGCCGAGCTTTCCTGAAGCTCCGCCGGCAGCAGCAGATCGAGCGGGAGCTCAACGGGTACCTGGAGTGGATCTTCAAAGCAGGTAAGGCCAGAGACCTCCTCACCTCGCTCTTGTGGCCAGTAGAGTCTGGTGGTGAGAGAGGACAAAGCCCCAGAAGCAGTCCTGGGTGTGGCTGGCCATGGAGGGAACACAAGGCTGGAGAGGGCCCAGCCAGCGCCTGGTTTTTTGGGGGGATTCTTTCTGAGCGCTCCCACCACAGTTATTGCAGAAGATAATTTCAGTTATTTCTGAGCACTCCCACTGAAGTTGTTGCAGAAGATCTTGGTTTGGTTAAGTAAGACTAAAGGAGCTGAGCCAACTTCCTTTATTGCTGAGATCAAAGCAATTGTCTTAATACAGCATAATATAAAAAGTGATACAGTGCCCAAAGTCTCCACGGTGGGGAAACTGTTCCTCTCTATGAGTCATTTCTATTTTATTTACTTTCCAGCACAGCTGCTTTACAAGCCTTTCTTGCTGGGATGGTAAAATACACCCCAGTGTCATTTTTATGAGCTACAGAGCTCACTTGCATGAAACTCCCCCCAGCACATATTAACACTGCTTTATAACCATTATATCTGAACATTGCACTTTATTGCAAGCCCTGAGCAACTTTAACAAGGACCCAGACACACCCATTTAACAAAAAATAGCCTGCTTTGCTTTTCCTTTGATTGCCAATAGTCTTTCTGCATTATACAGTAGCTTATATTGATCATATAGTCCTCATATAACCACTGTGCAATTCTTTCATGCAGCATCAAGGAAACTGGGGGTAATTTTTTCCTTGTTTGCTCTGCTGAGAAGCTGAAACACTTTAGTAAGGTGAAAACCCCTTTTGAAACAATGATGGAGAGAAAAAGAAGTGGTGGTTTCTCAAACAGGCTGTGAGGTGCCTTTGTGGACAGACCAGCTCCTTCCTTGCCCTTTACAAATGGGGAGGCTGAGGGCCAGAGTTACACAGTGACTCACCTGACATCAGCTGATAGACCTGGCAGAGCTCAGAAAACATGGGCTGGCACCGTGTTCAAACCATGCCATCACTCCTGGCCATGCCATCACTCATCCTGCTGATGCCAGGGGCCTGCTGGGCTAAAATGTGCTTGTGTGGTCACAGCAACTCACTGCAGCATCAGCTGCATGAGCCAGGGACAAACCAGAGCATCCTGGGGCTGTTTTAGATGGCCCTTGTTTGCAGTTACAGCCTCTGTTTTATGTGCACAGCCTGGGTGAAGAGCATTTTCACCTGGCTCCTGCTTCTTTGCTTCTTCTTCCTCCTCTGAGGGGCTCGTTGTGCCCAGGGAATGGGGCTCTGCCCTGCTGTGGGTCCTGGTACCTTCCTGAGGGCAGTGATCACAGAATCACAGAATCTGCTGAGCTGGGAGGGACCCACAAGGATCATCCAGTCCAGCTCCTGGCCCTGCACAGACCCATCCCCAAGGGTCACACCCTGTGCCCCAGAGGATCA
>NW_016690340.1:1874565-1912193 GCF_001604755.1 Lepidothrix coronata | reverse complement strand
ATGGAGATGTGTCCATGGATGATGTGTCCATGGATGGAGATGTGTTTATGGATGGAGATGTTTCCATGCATGGAGATGTGTCCATGGATGATGTGTCCATGGATGGAGATGTGTGCATGGATGGAGATGTTTCCATGGATGGAGATGTGTGCATGGATGGAGATGTGTTTGGGCACCAACTCGGGGCCCTGAGTTTGGGGCAGAGGCCCAGCTGGTTTGCAGTTATCTCTGAGGAACCTGACCTTTGTGGGTGAGGATCCATTGACACCAGCAGCCTTTGGGAAGGGGTGTCCATGTCCAAGCCATCCCTTCCTCATGGTTTAGGACAGTCATACTCCTTGGTAATTGCTTTTTATTTCCTTCCAACATTTTTAGCCCCAAACATGGGTACAGCTTTTCCTTGGGCCAGACTTTTGAAGGGGTGCTGGTTTGACACAGAAGTCTCTTGAACTGTCTACAAAAGCCCATTTTACTTTTCTGACCCATCCTAAGAAGCCTCAAAAAGCACCTGATTGGTATTGCGGGTTTTTGGAAGCATTTTATACCTTTTAAAGTGCAGTTTTTAGCTCACCTGACATTTTTAACCCTCTCTCAGCTCTTCTTTCCTCCATGTCTCTCAAGCACTAGTTTGCACTTTCTTCTTGCCTTTCCAGCCTCCCTCAGTCCTTGGATATTATTTTTCAGGCTTCTCAATTTACTGTCTTATTAATGTATCATTCACTCTCTCTCCCAGATGATTAATAAAGAGATTATATAAGGCTTGTGTGGCTTATATAGGCTTATATAAGGCTGATCCCTCTAGTATTCTTCTAGACAGCTCTCAGCTACACACTTTGATGTTTGGCCTGTGGTTTGTTTGTGTTTATTTTCTATATTTTTTTTAGTTACCCTTCAATCTAGACCAGCTTAAATGGACTTTAAAGCAAAATTTTGTGGGAGCACGGCGTCAGATGTTTCAGTCAAATTATATCCGTGCCAAGCACGTGGAGGATTTTGTCATTTATAATAATAGAAGGAAGTGTGCAGTTCCCCAGCTTCCAACTCGATGTTTTGTTTGCTTTGGGTTGTCCTTTAGAAAATCCTCACGTAATTTTTCCAGCAGCAAGTTAAAATCTGTGGTTCTGAGTGTTTCTCCAGTGCTGGCACAGCGCGGTGTGTTCTGCAAACTGCCTTGGGTGATGACATTTGCACTGGGAAACCTCAGGAAACTTGGTTGTCTTTCACTCAGATAAAAATCATTCAGTTTTGCGAGGTTGGTTTTTACAGTGTTGTATGGTTTTTTTTTTTTTTACTTTAGGGAAGTATAAAGTTGTATTTTGGAGATCACACGTGAGTGGAAAGCAGGGGTGGTGTTCCTGCACTGCACAGCCTGAACTGTGCCCAGCAGAGCTCCCCCCTGGCACCTTGTGGGTTTTAACTGGGCAAAGATTTGACGTGGTGGCTTTCTGGTGACACTGTGTCTCCTGAGATGTGGCACTGCTGACATGCAGCAGCTGGCCCTGCTTGTCTCACCCTGTGCCACAAGAGATCTGTTACCCTTGGGCTGAGTCCTGGTCCTGCTGATGGAGACAGAAGAGCAGCAACGGGTGTGGAGCATCTCTCACTTCTCAAATGGTGTCTCCCATGTGACAGGACATGAGGGACCACCCTGTGGCTTTCTTGGGTCTGAAGGAAGGTTCTTGGCATCCAGAAGTCCCTTGTGGATGATAGTTGGGTGGAGAAACTGGACTGGGTGGGTGGTTGTGAAGAGGAATATCATGCAGGAAGAGCTACATCTCCCAGTGGTTTGTCTGACTTCCTTCCCCTGAGCAAGAGGGGCACAGTGTTCTGAGCCATCCTCTCCTCCCCAGGCTGGGTGTAACTGGGTGATACAATGGGGTAAGGCAGGTGGCAGCTGGTTTTAGAGCAGGGATATGATAAACCTGAGGTTGAACCTTGCTGTTTTATCTTTTCCAGAGGAGGTCATGCTGGCAGAGGAAGACAAGAACGCAGAAGAGAAATCTCCTCTGGACGGTAGGTCCCTTTGCTGTGCCGTTTTCCTCCTGTGATACATGAGAGGTTCAGCTGCTGGACAGTGCCACGGCCTTCCACTGTGCCCAGGAGGGTGTGAGGAACACACTCTTGCATGCCCTTGGCAGAGATGGGGCTGCAGAGTCCCTTCACCCGTATCGGGTGCTTTCGAGGTTGCAGGTGGATGATGAGCAGTCATGTGACACCGCCCTGGGGTGGGGATCTGCCCTTGGGGTCGGTCCCTACGCTGCCTGTGGGACCACAGGGACACCCGTCAGCCTGTCCAAGCGGGGCTGGCCGTGTCCCACCCCCAGGCCGTGGCGGGGATTAGGCTGCAGAGCGGATGCCAGAGGAGGAACGCGCTGACCAGGAGAAGGCAGGGCTCCAAACCGAGGTTTTCCAAACGGATTTGACAAAGAGACTAAGACCCCTGTTAGCTGTAAGCAGTAAGACATAACAGGGTGTGGTGATCCTACCTTCCAACGTGCGACCCAGGCTGGAGGGACCGAGCCGAGCGAGGCCACAGGACCTGCCCTCCCTGTGCCTCCGAGAGCGATGAGCTCGTAGGAACGCGCCAGCCAGTCAAAGTTCAGTTAAAGATTCTTCCCTCTCCCTTTTCTGACCATCTTTCGTCCTCCCATGTCTCCTCCTCCTTTCCCCTCCCCCTCCCTCTTCCCTCCTCTTTTTTTTTCTCCTCCCATTCACTGTCAGGGAGGGCCGCCTCGGAAGGGCCGATCCACCAAGGCACGGCACCGGCAGAGACTAGCAGCGGCAGCAGCTACAACAGTGAGTGGATTGCAAATCACCAGGGGCTCAGGCGGCACAGCGGGGCAGCCTCACCCCACAGCCCCCCGTGCCCAGGTCACCGGGGGTGTCTCCCGGGTGGTTTTGCACCCTGTGCTCCGGCTCCTTCGGGGCGGCGGGCGCCCGGCTGCTGGTCCGCCTTGGCCAGCCTGGTGACCTGCACCTGGGGAGGACTCGGGGATGGATGGAAGAGCTGGGGCTGCAGGAGGTCAGGGTTCGAGGTGTGCCTGGCCAGTCTTCGTGTGTGTGTGTGGGTCGTGTGCGCTGGGGGAGTTCGTCCAGCACGTGGGTGCAGCTCTTAGCCCTGAGCGTCTGGAAGAGTAGCCCGGAAAGCTGAGTGGTGTGAGCAAACTAGAGGTGGGGACAAGTCAAGAACCAGGGATATTAAGGCTCCTTCTATCCTGCTAAACTAAAGGAACCCGGCAACATTCCCAGCCTTGAAGCAACTGGTGTGGAGCAGCCCATGTCTATGCTGGTAAATCCTCTCAGTCTCCAAAACAGAGGGCTGTTGCATCCAGGGTGCCTGTAGAGATGGCACACTGCTAAACACAAGTAGGAGTTATCTGGGGGAGAAGATAAAGAAGCTGCTCAGTTCATGCCAGGGAGTGTTGTAAAATTTTACTCCCAGTGCAGGTTACGTTCCAGTGCTGGGAATGGCCTGGATATGCTGGAGTGTACTGGGACAGATGGAGCCTGGAGGACCCAAAAGCTGGTATTGCTGGGACTGAGGATTCAGCCTAGAGCTGGGTGGGGAAGAAAGGTGCAAAAGTGGTTATTTGCCAAAAAAAACCCCTGGATCCAGATCACAGGCTCAGAGCATCCTCTTCTCCTCGAGCCTCTCCGAACCCAGGTGATGCTCTGGGTGTTTGGAAGGGACCAAAGAACCAACCCTTGCCTTGGCCGTGGAGGAAGCAGCACATCCATTTCTGTGTCAGGGAAATCCGTGTGAAGAGTGAGGGGATCTTCTCTAGGAGACTCCAGTGGCTCAGAGTGTGTGGGTTTGCTGTGTGTGCCTTCTGACCAGTCTGTATCACCACACCGTGGGGTGTCTTACTGCTGCTAGAAAATGGTGCTTAGTTACTGTATGTCTTGAACCTGTTACCAAACTGTATCAACGTATCTTTTTCTGCCAGTTCTCGAGGTTCTGCAGGTAGGTGGTCATGGGACCGGCATCCTCACTGTTCCTGCCTCACCCCTCCTGCACTGGCTGGACAGTGCAGAGCTCTCCGAGCCTTTTAGGCTGCCGGTCTCTTTCCCTGTCGGAATAAAACACCGTAGGGATGTCTGCCCTCCCCACAAAAGATGCTGTTGGGAGAAGCGTGTCTTCAAAGAATTACAGCAGCCCCAGAGGGCAGGGATTGTACACTGGGTGCTATTAAGAGGCTGCTCCCTGATTTGTGGCAGTTGCTTCTCTCTGAGCGTTTCTGCTCCTCCGGGCGCTGCTCGGTGCTTAAACGGAGCCCGTGAATGCTGACTCCTTAATGGTGCCCACTGTAAACAGCATTAATGGCTTTAATGGATGGAAGCACTCATCTCCTCACCCACTGGGGCTCACAAAGATCCAGTGACCCTGGCCAGCCTTTCTGCTGTGCTAAAAGCTCCAGCAGCTGCAGTGACTCCCCCACCCTCCTGCATCTGCTGGGGGAAGTGTGAGCGCCCAGCCCCGTCCCTGGCAGACCTTCACGATCTGGAAGGTCAAACAGCTAAAGGACCCTGACACCGAAGCACTGGGCCCTGCAAGGTTGTAGGTTGTCCGGTTTGCTCCGGCCTGCCCTTGTGTGAGAGCTCTAAGCTGGCATTGGGAAGGAAATGCTGGCCCTGGAGAGCGAAGGGAGGGGGAGAGAGAATCCACTCTGCATCCTCACGGGGCGTTTTCTCTTTAATTTGCACACAGTGTTGAAAAGAGCCGCAATAAAGAAGAGCAAAAACGACCTGATTCATGCAGAAGAAGGTGAGGACCATTTCACAGACATTTGCTCCGTTGGTGAGTACCGGCTTCGCATTGCCCCAGGTTCAGATCTCCACCCAAACCTGTCCATGCCATCTTTCCTCTGAGAGGCTCCTTTGCTCCAGAAGCTGCGGTTTCAAGAAGGAGAAGTCCCCTCGACTTCCCAAAGCAAAGGGCTCTGTGGCTTCACCCTCTGCCCTGCGCTGCCCGGCTCAGCTCTTGCATGCTGCACCTTTCCAAGAGCCCTGCCCGGCGCTGGGAGAATCCCTGCTGTGCCACCCATCCCGGGATTCTGCTTGGAGCACGCCTGTTCATGCTAATGAACCCCAAATCTGTCCAAGGACACTGCTAAGGCTCTTTGTTGGAGGAACTGGACACAGTCCCATCTGCCACTGATGCACAGGGGTGGGTTTGCAGCCCTTGCTGTGTGAGTTATTACTGGGAAACGCTGGGCAGTGGCCCCAATTCCCTCATTTTTGCCTTAGGAGAAGATCTTGAAGCAATTCTCTACATTTTTCAAGCCAGATGTAGAGACACACACCAGTGTGCACCCAGTCACCCCCACACCTCCAGTGCATCCTGCCCTGTGCGGCATTTGGGGGCTTCAGCTCTGCAGAACAGGACTACCAGACTGCTGCCTGTCCTGCAGTTCCCAGAGCTAATTCCCTCCTGAGTCATGGCCAGGTGGAGAGGCAGGAGGCAGGTCTGGGGCTGGCAGGGCTTGGCAGGCTCTGAGCCCACAGCCCCCAGCTCAGGGAGCTGTTTGGACACCAGCAGAGACGCCTCTCAGCCCGGGGCTGCTCCTCCCTGGCTGGGGGCACATCTCCTGCCTGCTCTGCACTTGGGTATTTTGCTTCTCCCTGGCCCTGTTGTTTGAGTCTGGACATGGTTTTGCTGCTGGAGCAGCAGATGTTCTCATTATCTTCCAAAGAAATATCCTGGCAGCCCAGTTCCCACCAAGCAGCAAATCCTGGGAGCACAAGAGCAGCAGCACAAACAGTTCATTTCAGAGTCTGTGTCTGCAGAGTTCTGAAAGCACAAGTGCCTCAACTGCCCTTTGGAAAGTTGGCATTAAGGTTTTAAGGGATTAGAGCTGCTGCTGGGATTTTTTTTTTCCCTTTAAACCAAGACCTGTTTGCAGGAATTGAGTGTTGCTTGGCATGTTCCTGACACCATCACCCACAGTCCCCCAGGCTGCAGGTTTTGTGCCTAAACTGCTGACACTTCTGCAAGAGGCTCGTTGCTGAAAGAGGGCAAAAATGCAGCACCCGTGTGCATTTTTGGGTTGGTTCGGTTATTTTTTTTTTCCCCCAGGATCCCTGCATGGATAACAAGGAAGGGTCATTTTTGGAACAGTTGTCCGTGGTTGCAATAATTACGAGCTCTTTGCGTTCCCATCCAAGTCCCTCCAGGCTCTGGGCACCCATGCCACGCCAACAGATCTTGGAATTCAGGCATTTCAGGTGGCAACGGATGACGGAGCATCTGGGCTCGTGAATAATCTGCTGCAGAGCTGGGAACTGTCTCGGGAGCATATGGCACGGAAAATAACAGCAGTGCTTCACCCACTTGGGAAAAGTGTTTTTGATTTTGATTCATGGAACGAGACAGAGAAGGAGAGATGGATGAAGCGGCTCCTTCGCGGGCTCCCGAAGAGGCTGAGGCTCTGCAGAACACAAACAATCACAGCACGTGGGCAATTATGCATAAAGAATATGTTTTTTGAGCTGTTTTTCTGTGATGTCTTCTGGTGGGAGCAGAAGGAGGGTGGAAGAACCAGCAGCATCATTCTTGAGTGCCAGGGGAAGGTGCAGACCAGGGGGAGAGGCTTTGACAGGGCTCTCGCTGCCCGTTGGCTCTTGAATTCCAACACAAGCACCTCAAGGAGCCTCATAATTGCATTATAAAGCTCTGTAGTGCTGAACACTTCCCAATGTGTTCTCTGGAGCTGTTCTTAGCATTTGTTCTTTTCTCTCCTCCCGACTCTCAGCCTCTCATTCCACACTAATAAGTGTGCAGCTGCTCTCTCTGCCTTCCCACCCTCCACGCTGTCCCAGACACAGGACACTTGTCTGGATTCCCAGACAGCAAAGCCCAGAGAAGTGGATATTTTCTATGTTAGAGCAGCTTAAATACAAACTGGTTTTCTCCTCTGAAAGATCAGTGGAGGAGATGAGACTATTCCCTTGCAAATCTGGGAGTACAGAGTGGCATGAATATCTGAGAGCTCTTTACCTGCTAAACAGTGCAGCCTAAATCCTAAACTGGAGCTCTTTTTGTTGTCTTAGAGCAATGGAGGAGCACTGTGATTTATTTTTTAAACTGCCAAAGGCAGGATTAGCAAACTAACAGAACAGCACGTCAAGTTTTCTGCAAGGACTTTGCTCAGAGCCTGGCCAAGGCCAGCTCTATGTGTTGGTGGGTGGCCAGAAATGGGCCATGGAGTGGAGAGCTCACGTTCCACTGGGGAGACATCACACTCCTGTGGAGCTGTGAGGCTTGGAGAACCTGCTGCTGTCACATCTGGATGCTTCATCCTTTCTATGGGTGTTGTGTTTGATGTTATTGCAGCACGAAAGAGGGCGAGATTCCCGCCCCTTCCAAGTGCTGAAATGTAGGTGCTCACACCCCAAGATTTGGCTGCTGCAGCCAGAACACTTTGTTCCTGTAGCTCAGCCATCTCCATGTAAATCATCTGCTTGGTCCAAGGCAGGCCCATGTGTCCTGCTCAGCCCTTCCTGCAGGGATGTTCCATCCCACGATGGGGAAGGGCAATAGTGTATTATCCTGCCACAAATTGTCTTGAAAAAAGGTCCTGAGGGCCAGCAGAGCGTGACACAACTAGTGGACAGCAACAATCATGATTTTCCCTGCTTGCAACAGCATCTGTGGCAGTTGCAGAGGAACCCCAATGGCTCCACGTGTTTACTCCTAACCTGTGTTGATTTCTCCTGCTCAGCACTGGCCAGAGGTTGCCCTTTCATCCTTCATTTGAACAGCAAAAAGAATTTCTTCCATCAGCTTCCTATTGTTCAAACATTTGGCTCTTTCCAGGGTTTCAGACCGGAGTGGAAATACGTCTGGTTTAGGCACAATTGGTACAAATGAGTAGCTGCACCCAAAATCTGATGCAGGGAGGCAGATCGAGGGCTCTGCTCAGGAAATACAGGCAGCTGGAGAGTGAAATAAGGAGACTTCATTCCATTCAGCAGTAAGGGCTGGTCCTTGGAGCAGGAGAAATAGAGACCAGCTTTCCTGCTGCCAGGTCCCAGCTCCATGAGGATGTGCTCCACACCACGGGCAGAACCACCACCGGGCCTGGTGCTTCCTGTCCTTCCAGCCCGAGTGATGGGTTTAACTGGGGCAATCAGGATTGTTCCAAAGGTTTGGAAGCCCAGTTTCTTTAGATGGCGGAGCTGGGCACTGATTCATTGACTCATGAAGTTTTAAAACCCCAGCCTTCATCCCTCATGGCACCATCCCAAGCCAGATGCCCTCGCTCAGCCCGTGGCCAGCGTGCCCAGCTTTCTGCTCAGCCGTGTTCCCGGTGCTTGGCAGAGGCTCTGTGTGCCCAGGAGATGCCCTCCAGCCTTTTGCCTGCCAGGGTGGGGTGTGGTGACTCTTCTCTCTGTCCCAGGGTCTCCTTTTGCCCGCGCCAGTTTGAAGAGCGGGAAGAACGAGAGCTCGTCCTACTTCAGGAGGAAAGAGAAGATGTTCCGGTTCTTCATCCGGCGCATGGTGAAGGCTCAGAGCTTCTACTGGATTGTCCTGTGTGTGGTGGCCCTCAACACCCTCTGTGTGGCCATGGTGCACTATGACCAGCCGGAGAAGCTCACCACTGCCCTCTGTGAGTACTGGAAGCTCCACCTTTCCCCTGAGGAAATCCACATTTTTGGTCACTCGGCGCCGCTCACGCACCCCCGGGAGCTCTGGGATTCAGCTTCCCGAGGTTCACCTCAGCACAGGCTCAGAAATGCTTTAGTCAGTGGTTCTAGTAATTTATAAGTCACAGAATCATGGAATGGTTTGGGTTGGAAGGGATTTTAAAGCACATCTCATTCCAACCCATGACAGGGACACCTTCCACCAGCCCAGGTTGCTCCAAGCCCCGTCCAACCTGGCCTTGGACACTTCCAGGGATGGAGCAGCCACAGCTTCTCTGGGCAACCTGTGCCAGGGCCTCCCCACCCTCCCAGGGAAGAATTCCTTCCCAATGTCCCATCTAACCCTGCCCTCTGGCAGTGGGAAGCCATTCCCCCTTGTCCTGTCACTCCAGGCCCTTGCAAATTGTCTCTCTCCATCTTTCTTTAGGCTCCCTTCAGGTCCTGGAAAACCACAAATAGGTCACCCCAAAGCTTCTCTTCTCCAGGCTGAACAATCCCAGTTCTCTCTCAAATCATATTTCCAGTCATTCAATCACATAATTCAGAAGAGATCCCCCAGGGCAGGGTGTTGGTTTGAGGTGGGAACGAGATCCCAAAAACCTCTGTCTGTGCTCATAGAACCCCACACTAGCTCCCTACAGTTCAGTGATGACTGGCATGGTCTTTAAAAGGTTACAACTTTACAGAAGGTCCTTTTTTGTTGTGTGCCCTCCTCACCGATGGGGTGTGATCAGGGGGAGGGGTGTCACGGTGCCCTCTGTGAAAATACGTGATGGAAACGACACCAGAGAGAAAATGATACTGTATTTGTGCCACAGCTTTTATTTTCACCTGTGGTCACCTGCCAGTTCAGCTCAGAGAGTTCAGAAGTGCTTCTGAAAGGTGATTTTTGTGTTTTGAAAATTGCATCTGGCTTTGTCTCGTGATGAATAATAAATGGAGGCTTTCTGCCTTCACAGCCTTCACACCTCCCAGTGCTTCCCTGGGGTCACAGCCTGGCTCACAAAACCTGATTTAAAGAAATATGGAAGGTGGAGGATGGACCTTTTTGTGTATTTTGAGGAAGGTTGTAGGGTAGGATTCCTAGAAAACTTAAACCCTAAAATTAAAACCTAAAAATTCCCGGGCAAACTTGTAGAAATTCCTCAGGAGAGAACGTGGTGACCCTGAAAGTGGGACACTGAGAATTCTCCCTTCTCAAGGGAAGGGATGGGAGTTTGTTTCTGGAAGTCAGAGCCATTTGTTTGGCCACTTCTGCCTCTGTAAAATGGCCAGGAACAAATCCTTTTGTCCAACACTTGATATTGAGACGAGACCAGAGCAGAATTTGTGAAGTAAAACTGCTGAAACAAGAGAACAGAAGACCAGGAAAAAAACCCCAAATATTTCAAAAAGTCTAATCATTTCAGCTTAGATCTTTAAAGATACTTATCTGCCTAATTTTCCTTGATTTCTATCTAAATTAGAGACTTAAATATTTCCTGCCTCAGATCCTCGGGTCTTACCTTATTACAAAGAAGCAAACTTTTGAAGTTTTTTTTTTTAATAGACCTAAAAGGTCAAGAATACCAACTGCTCTGACATCAAAAATGTCCTTATTAATATTTGTTGAAATATTTAATATCATCAGGTAAATGGAGCTATAATGAGAGATGCATAAGAAGGACAGGGACTTCTTTCAAGTCTGGGTTTGGCTTTTTGTTTTTTTTTTTTTTGGCAAGATTTAGACTGAAAAGAGAGACAGACTACACAGAGAAGTCAGTCTTGCTTATTCATTACCTAAATTTAACAGAGGAATTAATAAGCCAGATTGGCAGAGTAATTAGAAGTTTGAGGATTAGGATTTCCTCTTGAATTAGGCCTAAATGTCTAGGAAAAAAACCCCCCACACTTGAAGTCTTTCAACTCCAAAAAAAGAAGGCTTCAGATTTCCAGGACTCAGTTTTGGGAGCACCTCATGCAGTGACTTTTCTCAGAGAACACAAAGAGATCCACGAGCCAGCAAATTCTGCTCCGTGTTCCTGGGAGAGCTGGAAAGGAGCTTTCTGTCCATTAGAATTAAAGAGGCACCTCCAGGTGGGAAACTTATCTGGGACAGAGGCCACAAATGAGGCTTCCAAGCTACAAAACCAGGGAAGGTTGAAATAGTGCCTGGAATCAGGGATTGGGGTGTGTGCCTTTTTTGGGAGCTCTGCAATGTCAATTAGTTCCAGAAACACTTGGGCAGCAAACTTTAACTTCTTGGTGTTGGAGTGTCACTGAGCTGAGAGTGAGGGATCCCATGGCCTTATATTTAATGGAAGAGTCAGAGAATCCCCAAAGAAACTTGGGATTTCTTGGGAGTTCAATTCTCAGCATCCCCCCAGCCAGAGGTGCTTCCTGGGGCTTGTCTTTGCACCACTGTGAGATGGTTTCCTTGTAAGACCTGGAAAGGTCTGGAGAGGTGTTTCCCAAATCAATCCCTTAAATTCACTAATAGAAATATCAGTGGCTGCAGATAAACAGTGATGGGACCACCATTGGAATTGGGGAGGGGCAGCACAGACAAACCCACAATATCCAAGGAATCAGAGGGTTTGTGGATGTTCTTGTACAGGTTTAAGTATTAAACAGGTCTTTTAAGCAGGGACACCTTCCTCTAGCCCAGGATGCTCCAACCTGGCCTTGGACACTCCCAGGGATGGGGCAGCCCCAGCTTCTCTGGGCAACCTGTGCCAGGGCCTCCCCAGCCTCTGATTAAACAATCTTTCCTTAACATCTTATTTAAATCTCCCCATGAATGGCCCTCCTGGAAATTCTGACGCACATCAGATAATTTTTGTTCACTGTGGTGTTTTTTTGTTTGGTTTTTTTTTGGTTTTTTTTTTGCTTGTTTGGTTTAGGTTTTATTTTGGTTTTTTTTTTAAGATAAGTTTTCTCCAAGATGAAGCAGAGACACTGTGGGTTCATTCTGGGGGAGGTTGTCCCTGGTCTGTCTTATCCATAATGTAATGGAAACTGGGGAAGAAACCTATTGTAATGTAATTTTAGACCTAAGAACTTCTGAGAATTGTCTGCTGAAATGGCCTCTAAGTCAAACCTCTTAAATTACAAGTGTCCTGTGCCTCCAAACCCTCCCAAATTTCAGGATGACGAGCTGTGGTTCTGCATTCAAGCCTGTCTTTGTATTAGTGATGACCTACAGCTTTCTATCCCGTTTCCCGAGGGAAAGTTTTCACAGCATCATCTTTCCTGTCCATCTCACCTTCAATATTGAATTCAGGGAATATTTTAGGCCTTCAGATGTGTGGGACTGGGCTGGTTGTTTTGTTCCAGCAGTGCTGGAGTTGACTCCTCTCTCTTCTGCTGGAATAACTCCACATCACATACACATTTTGAGGGAGCCCAGCTGGGGTTTAGCCCTCGAGGAGTTCTTGAAAACCCTGTTCTGCCCAAGATTTGTGCTCAGATCATTAGATATCAGCAGAACAAGGTAGCACAGAACCGGGGGATTTTAAACAGCTCCCGGAAATACTCGGCAAAATCCTTTCACTGTAAGAGTGACAGAGTTTAAAAATGGCTTTAAAGTTAATCCATGAGGAGAAAACTTCACTGCAGAGGAGCAGGACTCGGCTGGTCCGGTGGAGAGCAAGGGAGAAATAAATTCTAATTGTGTTGTTTCGTGGGAGGTGCTTAGAAATGAACTGAGGAGGCTTTTTGTGAAGGGCAGCAGTGGGAGAGGAGCGTGGTAAAGTCTGGGAAGATCCTCTAAATCCTGAAACTCTACCCAGGCACCTCTAATTCAATTATACCTGTCCCTCTGGGGAAAAGTTTAATTACGTTACAAATTAATTTTACTTAAAGAACGGTTGGTAAAAGCCTCCGGGTCTTGCATTGATTTATTTTTCCCTTGGTCTTTTCTTTTAACTTTTCTGTTTTGAATTGTTCTGATTAGCTTTCCCTGCTTGATATTCCACATCACTACAGCTGCTTTGGAAAAAGAGCTGTAGGAGCTTCAGAGAGAGGCTTGGGATTTCTTTGGTCTGCCTGAAAGAGCTGATGAGAAATTCTTTGAATTCTTGTGCTGTGATGGATAACAGGACATACTTTATGCCCTGTAATTATCCCCAAATTCGATCAGAGATTTTCCTTCTCTGGATGGAAAGGATTCCAGTGCCAAAGAGGAATTCTCCCATGCTGCACATGGACACTGCTCACTGAAACAGGGACCTTGGGTTAAATAAGCTGCAGCTCCCTATAAAAGTATATTTTTCATGCAGCCACCCATGATTATCATCCAGAGTGTCTCTTTTCTGATGAACACAATATTTGAAAACAGTTTTTTAGCCGTTATGGCCTGGGAATGTCTTCCCTTGCTACACAAGATTGAACCATGTGTTTGGGCCAATTAGGTCTTTTTTGATGCCCTTCATGAAGCAATTCTCCCTTTTTTCTCCAACTAATACTGCAGATATTCCTGATTGACTTCCTAATTTGTGTCTGTCTAAAAAAAATCCCAGAATGTGTCTTTTCTGATAAACACACTATTTGAAACCAGTTTTTTATCCATTATGGCCTGGGAATGTCTTCCCTTGCTATGCAAGACTAAACCATGTCTTGGGGGCCAATTAGGCCTTTTTTGATTCCCTTCATGAAACAACTCCTTTCTTCTCCAGCTAATGCTGCAGGGATCCTTAAATGGCTCCTTAATTTATGTCAGTCTAAAACGAAAACCCAGAATGGGTCTTTTCTGATGAACACAGTATTTGAAAACAATATTTTAGCCATTATGGCCTGAGAACACCTTCCCTTGCCATGTAAGGCTGAACCACGTGTTTAGGGCCTATTAGGCCTTTTTTGATTCCCTTCATGAAGAAATTCTGCTTTTTTCTCCAAATAAAACTGCAGGGATCCTTAACTGGCTCCTTAATTTATGTCTGTCTAAAAGTAAAACCCAGAGTGTGTATTTTCTGATGAACACAATATTTGAAAATGTTTTTCTAACCATTATGGCCTGGGAATGCCTTCCCTTGCTACACAAGATTGAACCATGTTTTTGGGGCCAATTAGGCCTTTTTTGATGCTCTTCATGAAGCAACTCTCCTTTTTTTCTCCAACTAATACTGCAAATATTCCTGATTGGCTCCCTAATTTGTGTCTGTCTAAAAAAAACCCATGAGTGTGTCTTTTCTGATAAACACAATATTTGAAAACAATATTTTAGCCATTATGGCCTGAGAACACCTTCCCTTGCCATGTAAGGCTGAACCAGTGTTTAGGGCCTATTAGGTCTTTTTTGATTCCCTTCATGAAGCAACTCTCCTTTTTTCTCCAAATAAAACTGCAGGGATCCTTAACTGGCTCCTTAATTTATGTCTGTCTAAAAGCAAAATCCAGAGTGTGTCTTTTCTGATGAACACAATATTTGCAAACACTTTTTTAACCATCATGGCATGAGAACAGCTTGCCTTGCCAAAACTATGTGTTTGGGGCAATTGGGCCTTTTTTGATGCTGTGGTTGCCTTTGAAGTTGGTGACCAGCTCCCTCTGGATATCCAAAGAGAGAATTTGCAAGGAAAAGGCTTTCTGAAGCATATTTACTTATGTCTGCTGAGCATTTCACATCTGCTTGGTCAAAGAGGAGGAAGTTGTGCTTTGAGGTTCTCCTGGTTGGTTTAAAGTGTGAGGAGGATGAGGAGAGGAAACCAAAGTGTCAGGCTCAGCACCTGCTTCTAAAGACATTGGACTTGGAGATGGGGCAGAAATGGAATTAATCCCTGGGTGACTGACCAAAAGGAGCTGGGAACTGTCAAATTCAAACACGTGGGGTGATGGGATGTAATGTGTGTTGGCCTTTGCCAATAGCACAAATCTGAAATTAAATTAGACTGTTTGTATCAAACTTTTCCTCCTTCAATCACATCACAAAATGCTTCTGCTTAAGGCAGATTGGATTACACGTGGGGTCTGAATACCAGGAGGTCCAAACAACAAAATTGCTTTTTCAATTACATAGGCAGGGCCACCTCAGAAGGAACTGTGTGTCTGATCCTCCTGCTGCAGCAGCTGATTCACTCAGTCAGTCCCTTCTGCCCGAGGAGTTCTCTGGGTCTGTGTTTTCCTTGCCTTCATCCCTTGTCCTCACTGGGCTGTGATTTGTAGCATCTGGTGCCTGCTGAGATGCAGCTCCTGCTGCCAGTTCTGAGCTCTGATCCTGATGGGATCCATCAGCTGTGAAAGGACGAGTGGGGCTCTTTCAAGAGCAGCAGAAGGAAATTGCCTTTTGAGATGCTCTGAGTTTTAAACATTTCCCCTTGTCTTTATTTTATTTCTTTTTAACATAACCAAAGATTTCTTGGATCTGTTTTGCTTAGAAAGGCCATTTCCCAGCTCTTTTCTCCTCTGATATTCTGGCTTTGCACGTGTGTTTGCAGGGTGTGTCAGTCTGATGATGGAACATTGCACTTGCTGACACCTGGTTTTATTCACCCTTCTGCTGGATGGGTGACTGACCATTAATCCTTGTTTCTTTTATCCTTTTGAAATGGTGATAATTGTCTTGGCAAAGTGCACTGGGATCTGCTGGTGAGAATTACACTTAAAAAACACTTACAAGGATTTTTGTTACTCTGTGGAAGAAAATGGGGTGGCCCTGACATGTAACTCTGCAAGGTGAGTTTGGTGGACAAAGAGGGTGAAAATGTCCTGCCAGACTGAGCCATGACCCAGGTGGAGGCTGTGCTGTGCTTTCTGTAGGATCTACAACCTCTCCCTGTGATTTTTTATCAGCTAATTAAACAAGGCCACCGACTTCAAAGCATTGGTTTGACACCAATCCTCGGGATAGGGAGACTTCCCATGGAAGTCATTCCAATGACACCATTGGGCTGCCTGAGCTCTGCTGAGTGTGAAACCAAAGTCCCTCTCCAGCTCTCCTGGAGCCCCTTTAGGCCCTGGAAGGGGCTCTCAGCTCTCCCTGGAGCCTTCTCTTCTCCAGGTGAACCCCCCCAGCTCTCCCAGCCTGGCTCCAGAGGGGCTTCAGTCCTTGGAGCATCTCCGTGGCCTCCTCTGGAGTTGCTCCAACAGCTCCATGTCCCCCTGGCATTGGACCCCAGGGCTGGAGGCAGCTCTGCAGGAGGGGTCTCACCTGAGCAGAGAGATGGATAGTTGGATGGATTATCAGCATATTTATGGATAATTCCCTACTCTGGGATCCCTTGTATTAGAAACAACTGTTTTCTCACTGAGTTGTTGCAGCTGATGTCAGAAAGGAGAGGCAAGTTGGTGCAGGGGTGACCAGGCTTCTCCTGGCAGGTTCCAAGCTCCAAGTGAGATGGAGCTGTGCTGCTCCTCCATGTGACCATGAGATCCAGAGGATGGAGCTGCCTCTTGGCAGGAAAAAGGCTGAGAACTTTGCAGATCTCCTGCTTTGTCATCTTATTCCTCCAATGTGAACACACTGCCCTTATATTCTCCTTTGATGACTTTGCTCCTGCTTTCAAGGACAGGAGGTGACACAGTACAATTCATCCTCTCCTGGTATTTCCTCCCCTTGTGCAAATGTTGGCAGAAGTGTCCTTGCAGGCTCCTCACTGAGGTGTTAATAAAACCTTTCTCATGTCATTAAAGCTTCCTGGATCTCAGTTCACTTTATGCCCATGATATTCCAGGACTGTCTGTCATTTAAGATTTAACCCCCCTTTTAATTGGTTGCTAATTGAAGCTGTATTTTCCAAGCAATGTCCAAAGACACCCAGCAGTGCAAAACGGGCCCTGGGCCAACTGTGCTCACTCCACTTGAACGTGGAGGGTGAGGGTGGAGGGAAATCCAGGCACTCTGGAAGGACCCTCATTCCCTCCTCACACTCATCAGCTGAAGCCACATGTTGCAGGAAGTCATGGAAAGATAAAATCGTGGAATAACAAAATCATGGAATACCTTTGGTGGGATCCACAAGGATCATCCAGTCCAGCTCCTGGCCCTGCACAGACACCCCAACAATCCCACCCTGGCCCTCAGAGCGTTGTCCAAACCCTCCTGGAGCTCTGGCAGCCTTGGGGCTGTGCCCACTGCCCTGGGGAGCCTGGTCAGTGCCAACCACCCTCTGGGGGCAGAACCTTTTCCCAAAATCCAGCTTAAACCTCCCCTGGCACAGCTCCAGCCATTCCCTGGGTCCTGTCCCTGCTCACAGGGATCGGAGCTGCCCCTCTGCTTCCCCATTTTACAAAACCCTGGAATTCAGGATTATCCAGCTGAAAATTCCCTTGTTTCTACTTGTATCCATCCCCCCTTGCCTGTCCATGTGCACCTTGGAGAAAAGTTTGGCTCCATCTTGTCTTCATCATTCCTGGAATGGTAAAACTGAAATTCCAGGAGACTTTGCTGCTCCAACATCCAGGGGCCTCCTGTGCTGCACTAAGAGAGGTGATTGATCTCCACCCTTTGAGGTTTGGTTCTTTTCTTCATCTCTTCTCCAGAGAGAGAGAGGTTTGCCTTATTCTATTGGGTTGGTTTTGGTACTGGAGGCGTTTTTTGCGCCTTTTTTTTTGTTTGTTTTTAACGTTTTACTCTTGCTGTTGCTAATTGGCCTCCAGATCCAAACTTAAAATGCCAAAGGTGGTATTTTCTGTAGCTTCAAGTCCTGAAAACTTCAGCTAGAAATTGAAGTCTCCAGCCCTTTGTTTCATCATGGGTGATAAATTTTCCCATCAGAAGCTTCACAGCTTATTTGCCTGCGATATGTGAAGCCAAAGGAAACAGAACTTGTTCTTCCACAGTTATAGGGCTATAAAGGCATAATAAAAATAAATGTGGTAACAGTAGACACAACACCTCTGAATATGAGCCCTCAGAGTCAGCAGTTCTGTTGGGTAGGAAGGTATTTTTATCAGCAGAGGATGTTACAGAAACTCAACACCCCACACCCAAAAGTGTCCATCTCTTGTGAGTACAGAAGGCCCAAACACATCACTGCAAAACATTATCTGTGCAATTAAATTAGACCTTTAGAAAGAGTAGATCCAGAGGTTTCCTTTGAAATTCCTTTAAAAAACCAGTGAGCATATTATTTAATGCTCATGCCACCATCCCACAGCACAGCTCCTGAAGGCTGCTCACAGCTCATGGACACACAGAAATAATGATGGGAAACTCTCCTCTGGGTCTTGTTTGCCATTGCAGAGGGATTTTCTTCTGCCAGGAGTCACTCTGGGTTGTGCAAAAATACCATTGTTCCCCACATGAAGGGATCTGCCCACTGAGGTCTCATGGACTAATTTAATCTCTTGTTCCCTGTTTCCAGATTTCGCAGAGTTTGTTTTCCTGGGGCTGTTCCTTACTGAGATGTCTTTGAAGATGTATGGACTGGGGCCAAGGAACTACTTCCACTCTTCATTCAACTGCTTTGACTTTGGGGTGAGTAAGATGAATCACAGAAGACTTTGTGTTGGAAGGGAACTTAAAATCATCCCTTCCACCAGCCCAGGTTGCTCCAAGCCCTGTCCAACCTGGCCTTGGACACTTCCAGGGATGGGGCAGCCACAGCTTCTCTGGGCAATGTGTGCCAGGGCCTCACCACCCTCACAGGTAAGAATTCCTTCCCTCATCTAGTCTAAGCATGAAACCATTCTCTCTTGTCCTGGCACTCCATGTCCTTGAAAAAAGTCCCTGTGTGGCCCTCCTGTCATCCAGCAGGTTGGGCATTCCAGGGTGGGTGTGGCAATCCATGGGAAATGGTGCTGGGAGTGTTTCTTCTGCAGGGAGCAATGGTTGCATAAATTAACTGCAGTTAACACATTAAGCTTCCCCTCCTTATCATCCCTTTATGAGGCAAAGTGACAGCCGGGGGTTTCATTTCCTCGGCAAACTCCGGGGTGTTCCAATGCTCTGACTGCCGGGAGATTCTCCCTCCCATTTAAATGAGGTGATTGAAAGACAAAAAAAAAGACAAAAAACCCACACATCCTCCTGCTCATCTCCTCTGTCAGCCCTTGAACCCTCAAGATGCACAGGCAGCTCTTTGCAGTGCCCAGAAGGAGAAGAGTAAACCCAGGATTTGTGACAGGAAGGCAATAACTCACATCCAGAATCACAGAATCATAGAATCAGCTGGGTTGGAAGGGACCTTTGAGATCATCAAGTCCAACCCTTGATCCAACACTGCTGTGGTTCCCAGCCCATGGCACTGATGCCACATCCAGTCTCATCTTAAAAACCTCCAGGGATGGAGAATCCACCACTGCCCTGGGCAGCCCATTCCAATGGCTGAGCACCCTCTCTGCAAAGAAATTCTTCCTAATATCCAACTTAAACCTCCCCTGGTACAACTTAAGACTCAGCCCTCTTGTCTTGCTGATCATTGCCTGGGAAAAGAGACCAACCCCCCCCCGGCTCCCCCCTCCTGGCAGGGAGTTGCAGAGAGTGAGGAGGTCTCCCCTGAGCCTCCTCCTGTCCAGGCTGAGCACCCCCAGCTCCCTCAGCCTCTCCTCACAGCACTTGTGCTCCAGTCCCTTCCCCAGCCTTGTTGCTCTTCTCTGGACCTGCTCCAGGACCTCAATGTCCTTCCTGAACTGAGGGGCCAGAACTGGACACAGTCCAGGCTCAAACTACAGCTCTGAAGTGTGAATAGTGGGGCTGCTTTTGGCTCCATCTAACAAAGGACATGGCGTGTGGATGGTAATTTATTCATTAAAAGCTATTAGGCTGTAATCTGTCCTCACAGAGGATAACTTGGCTCCTCTTATCTTCGGCGTGGGCAGAGCAGGATTGGGGCTGGGAGGTTTCTGTACCAAAGCAGATATGAAGCTCTCGACACAGCCAGGGGCAAGGGGACAACAGTTCAGGTCACTGTGCACGTCATCCAGCCCTGCTCTCTAAGATTCAGTCTGCTGGTTCTACTCTTTGTCTGCCAGAATGCTGGGAGTGACTCTCCTCCCCCACGGAGCAAAATTCCCAGGAGGGAGGAGGAATTCTCACCTTCGGTTAGTGACCTCTCCTCAATCCAAGGCTACAAGTAGAGCCAACTCACTCTCTTCTTGGCTGGAAAGCTCAGAGTGAACTGACTTTGAGATGAAAGCCCCCACCCCAGGGATCACCTGTGTGGGAAAAATCCCTCTTTTAAATGCAGAAAGACTGCACAAACTCAGGGAACAAAGAAACAAGGAAGAATTTATTCAGCGCGCCGGGTCTTTCTCTCATCGAATTTCCAGGGAAGAAGACCCTTTGGGTTTAAATTCCATACATTTTATAGTTTCACAATATCCCACCCTTTTTCAGGTAATTTTAATATATTCACTTTTGCCTAAAAAAGTTTGTTTTCTCAGAAGAAGAGGCTTTCCCTTCCTTCCAATTGGCTGCGAGGCGTCCTCTGTCGAAGATGACGGATCTTCCCTTGTTCTTAGCCCAAAGAGAAAAGGAACCTCGTGTAAAACATGGCCCCAAAAGATTTTAATTTTTAGGAACTTTTGCATTGCCCTTCTCTGGCCGAAAAGGACCCTGATACCCAAGTTCAGTCCGTGGAACTTGGATATCTCACAACTTCACGATATGCCTATATATATATATATATATATATATATAAAGTATTTTTATCTCTCATAATATAAAAACTGTATTTTTATTTCTCATAATATAAAAACCATATTTTTATTTCTCATATCACTGCCTTGTTTAAATTCCCTGGTGACAGCTTGATGTCTTTCACCAATGGATTAGGTGAGCTCCAAGCTGGCTGCGAGTTTCCTTGGATCCCTGTGTCCGGGATGCTCCTTCCACGACCAGCCCTTGCACCTGCCAGTCAGGGACAGGTGATTTAGGAGCTTGCACTCAGCCAAAGATAAACCCCCCAGTGTCTCTCTGTGTGCAGCGCTGGCAACGAGCTTTGTGAGTGTTTCCCAGGAGGTTCAAGCTGTTGATCTGTTTTTAATTCTTCCTCCTCCGGAGAATCCACAGGGATCCTACTTCTGGCTGCGTTTCTTCCTCCTCACCCACCTTCCAGCCCCCAGAATTAATTCTGCGGCTTCACCCCCCCTCCCAGAACATCACCCAGCTCTGTAGCCGGTTTAGTCTGACAAACCGTCGAGACGAGACCATTCAAATGCAAAAAGCGAAACAACAAATCAGAGCAACATCAGCCTCGGGAGTACCAGTCCAGAGGGCTCTCCTGTGAAACGGGCTCCCAGGAGGCCCTGCTGGGATGCCGAGATAATTAATTATCAGTGTAACATGTGGAGGGTCCAAGGGAAGGGTTTTGCTGATTCACGAGGGATTCCCAAGAGTGAGGAGTTTTAGCTCCTTCTTTTTCGGATGGGACAAAAGGGATGAGCAACTGCCGCGTACCTGATTTTTTTTGAAGCTCGGGGCAGAGCGTTTCTTGCAGGTATCAGCCCCAGCCCTGGCTCCCTGTTAACATTCCCTCCCCCAGCACAAACCAGCTGTTTGCTGGGTTCTGCTGAGCGTGTTTAGGGTGTGTTTTGCCCACCCGGGGAGCGGGGGCAGTGGGAGCTCTGAAAGGCCGGGTTAATGTGAGCAATAACAGCAATTGGCAGCGAAATGCCTGTTTTATCTTATTAACTGTGCAGCAACCTGCGTGGAGATAATTGCCCTTTCCAGCTGTGCTTAACCCATTGCTGCTTTGTCCTTTTGGTAATGAAGGATGTCTCAGAAGGTTTTGTTTCCATTGCTCCGGGTTAATTCCCTGCCGTCCTTAAACCCCCCCCCAGCCAACAAAACGGAACTTAAAAAAATCCACCTCGATTTGGGACGACTTTGTCAATCCCCCGAGGCAGCTGGTTGGATGTGTGTGCTGGAGGCTTTGCCGGGTCTCACAGCAGCAATTGCTTTAATTGCCCTCCTAAACACTCTCGGTTGCCAGAAGTTTCTGGTGGATCTCACCCAGAGCTTCACTGCTCTGCTGCAGGTGAAGGTTTTTGGTCCTTCTGGTGGGCAGGGGCGGACGGGGCAGTGCCCCCCTGGATCTCTGCACAGAACCACCGTGTGGGGCGGGAAAACAAAGTGTTGGCATTTGCAGTTGAGCCAGTGTTAAAAAAATACAATAATAAAGCACAGTGTCATTCCAAAAAGGTTATTTTAAGGCAGTTTGATTGCTGGAGAAAAAGCCACAAGTTCCTGACTGGGTATAGGAGATCCCAATGTGTTCTGCTGCTGGGTATTGCCCTTTTTCAGTTTGGGCTGCAGAAAGTTGGGATAAGGATTTCCAGTGTTCTTGGTTAAATTAGTGCTCTTGGCCAATTTCTGATTTTCCTGAAGTTTTCCTAAGAAAACCATCACAGCCTGAGCTCTGATTCCTGGGCTTTCCCCAGCCTCACAACAGAGAAATAAGCAGAAGTTTTGCCTTATGGATATTAAAAAACCAACCTTCCTCTTGCAGGTCATCGTGGGAAGCATATTTGAAGTTATTTGGGCTGCAGTGAAACCAGGAACCTCATTTGGCATCAGTGTATTGAGGGCACTTCGACTGCTGAGGATTTTCAAAGTAACAAAGTAAGTCCAGCTCCCTTTTCACTCTCACAGCAGCCTTCTAGCACCACATGAAATCTGGATTACCAACCCCACAGCAAGGAGGAGTGGTTTTGTTGATATTTTTATTTATTGTTATATATTTATATTAAATAAATAAATAAATAAATAAATAAATAAATAAATAAATAAATAAATAAATAAATTACCAGAAGCTGGAGGGAAAAAAAAAAAACAAACAAAAAAAAAAACCCAATGCCCCAAACCCCTGGTTTTGCTGGCACAAAACCCCTGTCTGTCCTGACATCCCATTAGGTTGGTCCTGATGGGAGCAGGAGCAGAAGGGAACTGCAGATGCAGAATTGCCCTTTTCCTCGGCTGGGCAATGGGGGTTTTGTGGCAGCTGGAAATTTTGGGAGTTCCCGAGCCTGTATTTGCATCCACAAAGATTTTTAACAGACCTTTTTTCCCCTAGCCTCGTGTACAGGCTTTTCTGCCCTTGGGCAGAGAGTTCCACAGTGTAATGATGGGCTGCAGGAAAATATCCTTTTTTTTGCTTTGTTTCTAAGCTTGTTTAAAACAAAACCCTCATTCCGTTACCCCTTAGCTCTTGTGGTAAAAGAAACAAATTCCTTATTGACTTTCTAAGTCCCATCAGCTGCTCACTGTCCTTATCTGCTGCTCCTGAAGGATTTGGGAACTGGAAAACCAAATTCCCTGGGTATTGCTGGCTGCTAAATCCTGCTGCCTGAGCCCCTGTGTTGACACAAATAGGCAGAGTTTTGCTGCTGCCTGTGCTGTGCCTGCTCTGGGCACGGCTGGGAGGTTGAATTTTCACTGGAGTGGTGTTGCCACAGCTTTTCCCTTGTTTTCGTGCTCCTGCCTCACGTTAATGTGCTCTGGCATCAGCAAACAGCTCCTGTGCCATTTAGAAACCCATCTAGAGCCATTTCTGCAGGCTTTCCAAGCCCTGGTGTGCAAACTGATGACATATTTAGGTGCCCCTGCTGTTGTTTTCCACCTTATTTTTTTTCCACCGTTGCCTCCTCGGCTCTCCCTTCTTTCCATCACTCCCTTAACTCTCCTTGGCTTGAAGTAACAGGAGGAGGAAGAAGAACTCCTGCCAAAAACACCCCTGGTGCACAACTGCCTGAAATAAATAAGGAACAAACCAATCACTGGAAGTCACCTGGTGCTTTGGCAGCTGTTTGAGGGCCCAGGTTTTGTTGCCCCTGGGGGGTTTGCTGGTTTGTATCTGTTAAGGATTGTGCAGATCCCAGATTTGTGTGTGATGCAGCGTCAGGTGTTGTACTCCTGGGAAAAGGGGGTGGAAACATTAAGTTCTGTGATTGTCTGGTAAAACAGGTGGGTACCTGCACCAAAAGTGTCACTGTAGTTTACCTGTGCACTAATCTTATGTATGGGAAGCTCCTGGTTTTGTAGGAAACTCAGAGCCATGAACCATCAGCAGATAATTTTATCCCCAGCTACTGAGGTTTGCTGTGTCTGATTGTGTGTTGTGCTTTTTCAAAATTCTGGCCATTTTTGGAAGGTAAAATCTTATTTTTTTTTGTGAGTTTTGACTATTCCTTTTAGCCAGCAGGATCAAGGGATGAATCACAAGAACTGTTTAGGTTGAAAAAGACCTTTAAGACCTTCAAGAGCATCAAATTCAACCGTTCCCCCAGCACTGCCAAGGCCACCACTAACCCCTGTCCCCAAGGGCCACAGCCCCACAGCTTTTAAGTCCCTGCAGGGATGGTGACTCCCCCACTGCCCTGGGCAGCTGTGCCAGGCCTGGACAAGCCTTTCAGTGAAGAACTTTTCCCTGATATCCACCCTAACCCTCCCCTGGCACAGTTTGAGGCTGTTCCCTCTTGTCCTACTGCTCGTTCCTTGAGAGAAGAGATTTAACTTAACAAACCGAGCCCGGGGGTCCCCCTTTCTCAGGACATCAGTGCCATTGTCACCCCCCTGATCCTGATGTTCCCTTGACCTGATTATGTGGAATTTTCACCTGACACGACAGGACTGTGCTCGTTGCATGAGCAGCAGCCACGTCCCTGCGGCTCCCACGGGATGATCCCACATTATCCCGGGGTTGGAGCTGCACAGCTCAGTCCTCTCATGACTCATGAGAGCCACCAAAGTGCTGCCACCAGGCAGAGATTCTGCCCACGCTCTCTCATTGCAGCCTTTGCTGTGAGAACACCCTGACCCTCAGGAGTTTCCTGTCTCCTTCTCTTCCGTAGGAATTTCTCTCTGCAACTCCCTGCCCTGGTTTATTTTCCCTCCGTGTTCAGCAGAAGCCAATTGCAGTCCCAGAATCCCAGAATATTCTCATTTGGAAGGGACCCCCAAGGATCATTGAGTCCAGCTCTTAAGTGAATGGCCCAAACAGGGGATTGAACCTGACCTTGGTGTTCTTAGAACCAAGTCTGAACCAACTGAGCTAAAACTCAATCCTCCTGCTTTGGATAATCAGTGGGATGAGACCTTTTCATTCCCATGTCCCAAATCAGTGTAACATGGACAGGAGATTCTGCTTTGGATAATCAGTGGGATGAGACCTTTTGATTCCCACATCCCAAATCAGTGTGACCATGGACAGCACGTCCTGCTTTGAATTATCAATGGGATGAGACCTTTTCAATCCCAGTCTTAAATCACAGTGACCATGGACAGCAAGAGTTAAAAAGTGAAATTCCAGCCGGCCTGAAAGGTGCCAGCAGGATCCACCAGGAGGGGATACAGACTGAGAGGGGCTAAAATTCAACAGGGAAAACAAGGGCAAACCAGCTTCATGTGTTTGTCTTTGCCCTGGCAGAGCTGAACAGGGACTGGCATCTGCAGAAATGCAGCTCCTCAGAATATCCTGGTGCTCTGGGTCAGGGTTTGGTGCTGAGCTATTCCAGGACAAGGCAGAGCCTCCATCTCCCATGGATTTTGGGTCCAGTTGTGCTCCCTGTGAGGTGTGAAGCCCTTGGATGAGGCAGGTTTGGTCTGAAACTGCTGTGTCCAGCTTGGGAGAGCTGTGGGAGCAGCAAACCCTCCCTCTCCAAGGAGAGTCAGCCCAGCCCCTTTTGCTTTGGGACTGACCCTGGGCAGGTTTGGTTGCAACATTTCCACTGGAGATATTCTCCTGAGAGACCAGAGTTTATCCTGAAACCTCTGTCACTGTATTATGGAAGTCAATTTTCTTGGAATGGGAGTGTAAGACCCTACTTCTCCTGGGATGGACGTGGTTGTATCACCACCAGCACAGAGGAACATGGGGTGGTTCAGTCCTCCCAGCTACACCTGGGGGAAGGAAGAGGGGGAAAGCAAAGACAAAGGAAAGGGGATGGTGACTCCAGCTCTTAGTTTCTCTCCATATCAGCAGATCTGACAAATCCAGGGGCTTCCTTCTGCTGGGGACCCACAGCCACACTGCAGGAATGAGCTCAGGGTGTGGATCCATCCCCAAACTGCAGCAGGAGGACATTCAGGGCAGGCATTCAGCTCTGCAGGGCAGCTCCCAGTGCCAGGCAGTGGAAATGAGAGAAACCAATGGAGAAAAAGAGGGAAAAATTCCTCCCCCGTGGCCTCAGACTCCCAACTTTGAGCAGAGGACACGTGAAATGGCTCCAGATCACTCCTTTCCCGCTGCCTGTTCCGACCCCGTTGTTCCACAAGAATCCAGGTCCAAAAGGAGCTCATCAAAGAGCTGCCCAGCTCTTTCAGCATTTCCTGACTCATTAGTTTTCCTGATATAACCCTCCCTGCCTGCTCTCAGCAGGGCAATAAAGCCAGGAAAGAGCTGTTTCCGAGACCCCTCCCAGCACTGCCATCACTCCACATTCCTGCCTGTGGGTGTGCCAGGAGCTGCCTCCGGGCACAGAGGAGGCAAAACCAAACCATCTTCAGTATCTGGCCAGATGTGACTTGGATGTGTCAGTCAGGATTCAGGCTGAGCCTGAATTCCCTCTTGCCACGTCGGAATTATCATCCCGGATTTGTTCTCTCCAAGGCTCTGTCCTGGACAGCTGAATTTCCCCACACCAAAGGCATGGCTGGGCACTGATGTGGGTGTGAAACTCCTACAGGAACGTTTACACACGTGGGAATTTAAATCCACTGGTTGATACTGGCGTTGGGTGGGTTGGAAGGACACACCACAAAGATGTCCTGGTGGGAATGAGGTGTTTATTCCTGATTTGTGTGTTATGGAGAGCTGGATTCGCTGTGACACCTTCAGTGTCACCTTCATGATGTCGATACACTTTTGACACCCCTGCTGATTCGGGGCATTTTAGTTCTCATCTGGCTGCTGTGCTGGATGAGAAGATGCCAAGAGGTCAAAATCTATCCCAGGAAAGGGGATAGAGGAGGAACTAATCCAAACATTCACTGCACACAACTCAGTGTGGGTGCACACACACCAAGTGACCACCTCTGCCCTCAGGATGCTCCAAGAGATTTTCCACTCCGTGAGCCGTGTTTTCCAACAGCAGAAGGGAGCTTAAAGAGGCTGATATTCCTTGTCATTCTTCTCCTGTTTTATAATAAGAAAATCATGGAGTCAGGTTGGAACAGACCTTCAAGATCATCAAGCCCAGCTGTTGGCCAGCACTGCCAAGGCCACCACTGACCCACGTCCCCAAGAGCCACATCCACAGGGTTTTTAAATCCCTGCAGGGATGGGGACTCCACCACTGCCCTGGGCAGTTGTGCCAATGCCTCACCACCCTTTCCAGGAAGAAATATTGCCTTAATATCCAACCTAAACCTCCCCTGGGCCACTTGAGGCCATTTCCTCTTGTCCTGTCGCTCGGGAGATAATTCATATTAGTTTCTCACCAAAGGCTCTTCCCCCACTCACGTTCTCTCTTGGCTGCTCTGATCTCCACCACAGGTACTGGAATTCCCTGAGGAATCTGGTGGTCTCCTTGCTGAACTCCATGAAGTCCATCATCAGTTTGCTTTTCCTGCTGTTCCTGTTCATCGTGGTCTTTGCTCTGCTGGGGATGCAGCTCTTTGGAGGACAGTAAGTGTAATTATTCATCCTGGGGCTGCAGGGCTGGAAGGGTCACATCCTGCTGCACTCTCAGTCTTCCTGGGCTGCTGAGAAGTTTATAGGAAAATAGTTCCTGTTCCAGTGTTTTACCTGGAGCTGAACTCTTCCCTAAGAAAGAACAACCCTAATTCAAAGCCCCTTTTGTCATCCCACAGTCCCCACATGCCCCCATAAAGAAACAGGCCTGGGGAAGGCATCACTTTTTATTAAGGAAAAGGCAAATCCTTTCCCCGATATCCAGGGTGACAATGTATTTATTCACTTGGAATATTTTTCTGCTGGAAAACACGGTGCTGTTGAATCTGATTATTCTCATTAGAAATGCCACTTGTGGTGAATTTTGCAGCACGAAATATCACAGTATTATCATTTAAACCCCAGCATCGATTCTGAAATGAAATAACACGGTTTTATTTGGTCTTTTTTTCTTTTTTCCCCCCCTCAGTCAATTGCTATTATATCTTTAAAATATTAAAAAGAAATTATCTACTAAGAGGGTAATTTCAATTTGGGCTTTCTCACCGGAGGACGAAAACTTCTTGGAACGGGTTGCTCGGCGAAAATCATTTTGAGATTTGGATTGTTCATTTTAATTGTGGCTGCAAATGGATTTCGAAGCATCCGAATTTTCTCTGGGAATGAGATTGAGTTCCTGCTAATGGTCCTGTTGAGCACCTTCTCAGAGACACCGTGTTCCCTGCTGTGCTTGCCTGGGCTGTTATTGCCAGGTGGAACAAATGCTGCTCCCTGACTGGGTTTCTGGAGCTTTCCAGGGGATTAGGAGATGCCTGGGAGCTGCTTGGCCCTCACTGCTCCGCTTTTGATTTCTCCTTTCTCTCCAGGTTCAATTTCCAAGACGAAACTCCGACCACGAATTTCGACACCTTCCCCGCCGCCATCCTCACCGTGTTCCAGGTAAAGCCACACCTTGGCCTGGGGCAGGGTTAGAAGAGGAATTCCTGGGCATCTCCTCTTGCTTATGGAAGGCAAAGAGGTCCTCAAAAATCTGTGGGATTTAGGAAAGAAGCCCTTCCTTCTCGCGTGTTTTGCTTTGCCGCTCGATCAACACATCATTAAAAAAATCAAATTAAAAATCGACGCTATGGAATTGAAGAAAACTAGAACAAAAGATTTTTTGCTAGGAAGAAAAAAAAATTGATAAAATTGGTATTTCTGTGCTGTTCTTGAAGTCTGTGTGTGCCCAGGCTGTTGCCTCCCAGCCCTGGGATGGCAGCTCTGGCTTGTGGATCCTGGAATGAGCCAGTGCTTGACCTGCTGCACTTTTGCCATAATTTAATGAGCAGAGAGGCCTGAGGGAGCTGCAGGCAGCAGGGAAATAATGCAGCATTTGGCCCAGTAATAACTCCAGAGAAGTTAATGCTGGGTGAGAATTGCCTTCCACGAGAGAGGCACCGGCCTCGGGCGGGTTCGGGAGAAGGCAGGAGGGACTCCCAGCTCTGGGAGGGGCTGGGATTGAAAAGCTTCATTTTTCACCTGTTTTCTTCGTGTCTTTTTTAAATACAATTTTTGTATTTAATTTTGTATTTTTTAAATATAATTTTTGTATTTAATCTTGCATTTTTTAAATACAATTTTTGTATTTTAAAAAAAATTAAAAAAAAAAAAAAACAATTATTTTTTAAAAACAATCACTTCAGGTGTTTCAGTAAAAGCTGGGGCTGCTGCTCCGTGTGCAGGTGACCCTCCCAGGCCTGTGGAACCCGCCCAGCGTTTGTAACCTCGTCCCACCCAAATTCCTGGGGTGGGCTCGAGCTGAGGCTTCACCCCTCAGCCCAACTTTCACAGAGCTCAGCGAGGTTTAACTCAGGTATTTTGTATTTCAGTGCCATGGCCCAAAAAGGGCAAAAAAAGGGGGAGACTGACGACAATTTTTGGATTAACACAAAGAACCCAAAAGCAAACGTGCCCTGTGAGCTCTTCCCGTGGGGGTTGCTTCTCCCCCAGCTGGGGAGCAGGTTCTGCCCTGACCTCCAGGATACTGCAAATTAATATTTGCACAGGATTTGAGTGCTCAGCCAAGAAAGGGCTTCAAGATACCAAAAGGTATTGCCAGCGAGCAGGGGCTGAGCCCCAGTCAGGCTCGGGAATGTTGATGGGATTTTGCTTTGGGAATACAGTTGTCCCTGAGAATATTTAGCTGAAATATTTCCTTGAGATAAATACCCTGTGGGGGGAAGGAAAATGCTGTTGGGTTTAGGACATTTGTCCAGAATGTCAGAGCTGTGAATTAAAACCAGCAAAACCCATCAGCACTTGATTAACTGAGTGCAGCATTTGGATAATAATAATAATAATAATAATAATAATAATAATAATAAAAATAAAAATAAAAAATAATTTTTACATTACCTGATTATTATAATTATATACCACACANGATAATAATAATAATAATAATAATAATAATAATAATAATAATAATAATAATAATAATAATAATAATAAAATTTTTACATTACCTGATTATTATAATTATATACCACACATGATATATTAATAATTATTATATAATATATATTAGGTGCAATATATATAATTAATAACCATTGCATTAATTATATATTATTATATGGTATGATAACAAAACAATAATGTTATTTTTATATTGATTATTATAATGATAATTATATTAGGTTACATAGAATTATATTACTATATTAATGGTTATTAGATAATATACAATTCCATATTACATATAATAATAATATTTATTATGCCAATTATATATTATTATATTATAACAATAGCATTAGTAATCATATAATAAATATAATAAATATTATTATTTATTTGTTAAAATATAATAATAATAATGATGCCAATAATAATAATGATGCCAATAATAATAATAATAATAATAATAATAATAATAATAATAATAATAATAATAATAATAATATCCCAGAGGCATTTTGATAATCCCTGCTCTTGGTCCATCCTCCTCCTCCCCTGAACTACAAATTTTGGGTCAATGTTTGGGCTTTGGATTCCTTTCTAAAACCTCCCCTTCCACGTGCACATGGGACTGGATCACAACACCCACCGTGCTGTGGCCTTTTCATTTGCCTTTTTTTTCCCCCCTACTAAACACAAAGACAACTTCCTATTTAGGAATTTGAGCTTCACATCCCACGGGATTGTTTGACTGTGCCCCGGCAGGCGAGGGAAGGGCTGCTCTGCCCAAAATGTTGCTGTGCCTCAGTCAGTGCTGAGCAGGAATGGCAGGAATGTCACACTCAGTGATGAGCAAGTGAGACTGGTACAAAATTAGCATCAAGGCTTGCTTGAGGCTGAGGTGTTTTCATGTGTTCTGATTAATTTTCCTATTATTTATGTGTTTGTTAGTTAGTCCCAGGTCAATGTTCAGCTCTGCAGGGCTGGGCTGTGGCTCCTCCTGTCCCTGCACAAGGACACAGGAGGAGCAGAGGCCCCTCCAACTTCCCTCATCTGTCCTCTCTCATACAGTGGTTGTTGCTTCTCCTTAGGGGTTGGGGTTTTTTTTATGTGTTTTGTGGCCATCTGGGTCAAACTTGGGAAAACTGGAGAAGAACCTGTACTGTGCCAGCCCTGCAGTGGTGGTGGTGCCAGTGCCTGGCAGTGGGAGTGGTGCCCATCCCTGTCCCAGCTGAGCAGGGCTCTCTGCAGCCCCGAGGAGCAGGGCAGGGGTGGGAGAGGTGACAAAGCTGCTCCTTGGGTACGGTGTGTGTGGGGTGGGGGGAGCTGAGCAACCCAAACCCTTCTGTAGGAAGGGGATGAGTGGAGCTGGAGCTGACAGAGCTCCCACTCAGGGCATTAGAGCTCAAGAGTTTGCTTAGGATTGTGGGAAGTGCCAGGAACGGTGCTGTTGAAACCTGGTGTCTCTGCATGACTTGAAAATGGAGAAGGGGGAGAAATTGTGCTGGGAGTGACGTGTTGGAATGTGGCTTTTGCTGCTTCTGCCTGGGGGAGAGCCCTTGGGCAGAGCTGGGCAGCAGGCAGGGAACCCAGAAGGGCAAGATCATCCAGTCCAGCTCCTGGCCCTGTACAGACACCCCAACAATCCCACCCTGGCCCTCAGAGCGTTGTCCAAACCCTCCTGGAGCTCTGGCAGCCTTGGGGCTGTGCCCACTGCCCTGGGGAGCCTGGTCAGTGCCAACCACCCTCTGGGGGAAGAACCTTTTCCCAAAATCCAGCCTAACCCTGCCCTGACACAGCTCCAGCCCTTCCCTGGGTCCTGTTCCTGCTCACAGGGATCAGAGCTGCCCCTCTGCTTCCCCACTTTACAAAGCCCTGGAATTCAGGATTATCCAGCTGAAAATTCCCTTGTTTCTACTTGTATCCATCCCCTCTTGCTTGTCCATGTGCACCTTGGAGAAAAGTTTGGCTCCATCTTGTCTTTATCATTCCTGGACTGGTAAAACTGAAATTCCAGGAGACTTTGCTGCTCCAGCATCCAGGGGCCTCCTGTGCTGCACTGAGAGAGGTGATTGATCTCCACCCTTTGAGGTTTGATTCTTTTCTTCATCTCTTCTCCAGAGAGAGAGAGGTTTGCCTTATTCTATTGGGTTGGTTTTTGCAGCAGGGAGCAGGGATTGGAGGAAGTTGCAGACCCCAGAAGGGTTGCACCTTCACCATCTTTGCATCCCTCTTTCGGACACTCTGAACAGCTTTAGATGTTTTTTTGTGCCGTGGTGCCCAAACTGCCCCCAGCCCAGCGCAGAGCAGAGCAGGACAATCCCCTCCCTCGCCGGGCCTGATGCCCCCCATGTGCTCACCCCTTTCCCCTGGGGAGCATTCCCAGATGGCATCACTGTGCCTGGCTCCCCCTGACCACTCTGTCCTTCCTGTAAGTCACCCCCTGTTCTCCTCTCTCCAACCCCTGCAGATCCTGACGGGGGAGGACTGGAATGCTGTGATGTACCACGGGATCGAGTCGCAGGGCGGGGTCCGCTCGGGGATGTTCTCCTCCATCTACTTCATCGTCCTGACGCTGTTTGGGAACTGTATCCTTCCTGGGCTGCCACAGAGACCTTATTTTGTTTAAATTCTCACCCTCTTGCACTTTTTAAAACGGAATTATTGCTTTTCTCCTTCCAGCCCCCGGGCTAAGGCGTGTAGGTGAGTTATCCAGGTTGGTGTCGCTCTTCTTATGGCAATGTTAGAAATTTTGATTTGATTTAATTTCATGAAATTTCATTTTCATTGTTACATTTTACCTTGAGAATGTCCTATTGTGAGTCAGTTTATGTTTTCCTTGAGAATGTCCTATATGAGCTACTTTATATTTTACCTTGAGGATGTCCTATTACGAGTTAGTTTGTGTTTTCCTCGAGGATGTCCTGTTATGAGGTGGGAAAAATAACTGAAGTCAGGTCAGAGCAGGACCTCTGTACCTCAGACATCTTCACAGATGGTTTGTGGTTGGTCAGGGGAAGGAAGAGCTGAAATTGGGTTGGTGGGTAGATGAGGCTCCATTCTCTTGGTGCCTTTGTCTCCAGGGCAGCTTAACCAGCTCTGCTGTTCCAAATGCTGGAAATTATCCTGTCTCCACTTAGTGCTTAAAATTTAATTCTAGATCTTGGGTTTCAGGCCCTGGGAGCATTCAGTCGTGTTCCAGGACTTGGCACATGAAGTGTCTGTTTTCTTCTGCTTCGAGATGAAAATCTCTTGAGGGCGAGAAGAAACCGGGGGCTTGTGCCTCCCCCAAAATGTCCCAGGGTGTCTGTGGGGAACGAGCAGCACTCTGATGTCTGATATGTCCTGCCAGGGCTAAGCAGGCAAGAACACAGTGACATGGAGATGGGATTTGGGAAGGGAGGATCTATTTTATACAGCACTGAGGCGATTCCCTGATGTCACATCTGGGTGTGATGATGAGAAGCTGGAGCAGAGGGGCCGTGGTGACTCTGCCCCTGCTGATGGAACTGCTCTGTGGAATTGCTGCCATTAAGCAGGTTCAGGATCCTTGGTGTGATGTTTGCTGCCTGCAGCCTCAAGCTGGAGTCAAACAGAGCAGCCTCAAAAATGGGACTTTAGAAACTGTTGCAGAGACAAAGCACCCCGCTGGTTTGTTTGTTCTGTGAAACAGGGGTAATAACTGAGCCTTGCTGCTCTGCTTGGGGGCCTGCCCAGCAGGGAGAACCTTCTTGCTGGTTACAGTCCCAGAGCTCATCTTTTCCTGGTGTTGTTTGGGCTGGCTGGGTACCTGGGAGAGAGGGAGGGGTGGTGGGGGCAACACTTGGGCTACAGACAGGGAGCTGTCACAAACAGGGGCTGCTTCAGCTGGAGGGCGAGATGACAGGAGACAGGGTGTCTCCAGCCCTTTCCTCTGTCTGAGATCCCCCCATTAGCACGAGGAACAGCGATGGGGAAGAGCAGAGCAGACAGGCAGAGCTGTGCTTGTCACACCAGCGTGTCCCTGCGGGATTTATCCCATTATCCGGCGCTGTCGGAGCCGCGGCGGCCGCGGTGCCCGCCTGGCTGGGCAGCCACGCTCAGACATCCACCTCCCAGCCCCTTCCAGAAACACAGCCTTTGGAAAACTGGGTCAGTGGAGAGCTGGCAGGGAGGGAGAGCTCTAAATCCTCCGGGCTTGGCATTTGAAAATGAGATTAAGCCGTAATCAGGCTTGACAGCACAGCTGAGAGAGAGACTTTTACCCTGCGAGCAGCTCCCATCCAGCATTTTGGAGGAACGGGGTATTAATTCCCTTCCTCACCTTTAATTCAGACAGGGCTTCTCCCTTGTCCTTTAGTTTTCATTAAAAGGGAGAGAGCAGGGGGTGTTCAAGGGCAGGCCATAAGGACCTGGCTCACCTGCTGCCACTGCCATGAGCTCAGTATTTGCCTTTGCTTGCTGCGACAGCGGGGAGGTGAAACCTTGTCCACATTCCCCTCAGATCTCATCCTGGCTTTCCCTTCTGAGGTGATCCAGGCAGAGGCTTTCCTGGCTTTTTCCCTGAGATATCTCCAGTGCCTCTGCCCTCCCCTTTGCCCACAGGCACAGGATGGTGGCACAGCTCCCTGGGGCATTGCTGGGGTGTTTAGCAAGGGGGATGGATGAGTTTGGATTCTTTAGTTCTCCGTGAGTCCTGCAGGGAGGGAGGAGTTTGCTGCAGGTGAGTTCCTCCGAGCACAGAAAGAGGGAAAACCTGGCTGATAAACAGTAACAATGCCCAGAAAACCTTCTGTAATTTCCTGGAAGGCTTCTTCCACCAACTTCTGAAGTTTTCCAACTTCCCTAAAGAGAAGCTGTGGCTGCCCCATCCCTGCAAGTGTCCAAGTTCAGCTTGGAGCAACCTGGTCTGGTGGAAGGTGTCCCTGCCCGTGGCAGGGGGTGGAATGAGATGATCTTTAGGGTCCCTTCCAACCCAAACCATTCTGGGATTCTGTGATACTTCAGGTGATCAGAGCTATAAACCTCAGACAAACCCATTAATTCCCGTGGGGATTTACATCCCTGTTGGAGAATTAGAGACCCAAACTTAGTCTGGGAATAGCAGCAGCTTTCCCAGAGAGTTTGTAAGAGTTTGTAAGAGCCCTTCTGCCCCACACAGACCTTTGAGCACCGTGGGCAGGAGGGTTGAACTAGGCTTGGGGTGTGTGGAGAAGGCTGAGGGGTTAAACCTCTCCCGTGGGTTTAAAAAAATGCTGTTTTCCATGGGAATTGCAGCAGTGATTCCACTAAAGCCTGTGCTGATGTTTCATCAGCATTTGGGGAAGGTCAGGTCTAACCCTGCTGTTCAGCAGCTTCGTCTGTGGTGCTGGGAGTGAGCAGCAGGCACTCATTTATCCCTGAGGGACTTACCAGGGACTCAAGTCAGCATTAACTGTCCAAACACAACCAGGAACGTCTGAAAATAAAGTTTAGTTGCCAGGAAAGGAGAGCCCTGCATGGCTGCAGGAGGTAAAACAGTCATTAATGGCAGGGATGCTGCAGAGTTAAGGACAGGGGAGTGCAGAGGGTGGAAGTGTCTCAGCCTTGGGGTCACTTCCCAAGGAGACCCCACAGCCCAGGGAACACCATGAGAACACACTACAAAGAGCAGTCTGAGTTCTTGATCAGCCTAATTCTAGGCTAGAAACACAGAATCATATGATATCCTGAGCTGGAAGGATCATCAGAGATGATTAATTCACCCTAAATTAATTATTAGATTAGTGTGACTTCATTGCTCTAACTTGGGACTTCATAAAGATCTGTCCACTCTGCCTTGCAGAACTCCCTCCAAAAAGCTTTAAAAATGTATCTTTTTTAATGCAATATGTCAAGTGTGGCTTTTCCATCCCTCCCCATACAACTGAATTTCTAAGCAGGACTTTATGGTTTTATTTTCTTATGTCACTACTGAAATCAGCCCAGACCCTTCTGGGGGCTAACCAGCAAAAGGCACTTTGGTTCTTCTGCTGGGAGAGGGTTTATGTGAACTTTGTGAACTTTGCCATTTTTAAGAGTTTGGGCAGAATGGATCAAATCTCCTTAGAGAACTGGAACTGGTGATTTTGGGTCATTTTGCCAAACCTGCTCTTTTTAACCACGAGGGACTCTTTTCTCCTCCCCAAGCTCTTCAGGGCATCAGGATTGTTCTTTTCCATGCAGAAGAAAGGTGGGTGGGTGCTGATTTCTGCTGCTTCTCACTGCACCTTGGGATGCTTCCTTTGGCTCCATTTACTTTTTCAAGGGACCATGGCAAGGAAAAGATCCCGAAAGTTTGTTTTTCTAAGTCAGAAGCGTCTCACTTTATGTTTCCAGTTCCAGAGAGTCTGTGTGGAAGCAGCTTAATGGAAGTGGTGTGACTGGAGGAACAGCAGGATTTGGCCCATTTGCTAGGAAATGACACCATGCCTGTATTCATTGTTGTCCAGTTAATTGATAAATGGAGGCATCTGTTGAGGGAAAAAAAAAAAAAACCAACCTGCAGAGGAGCCTGAGAAGCAAAGCAGGAACTGCCTGGAGGTGCTGCCCTTCCCCTGGCCCTCAACTGCTGGGCAGGAGATCCATCCTGGCACAGGCTCAGCCACCAGCCCTGAGCCAGAGCCTGGAGTCTGGGTGATATTTGGGAATCCCAGAGCTCTGCAGAAAGGACTGGAGGACCTTTTTCTGGGGGCAGAAACACCCAAGTCTGCCAGACTGTGTCTGCCTGGAAACGGATCAAAACAGCCTGATCTGATAAAAAAAATTAATTACATTTCCAGTGGTTGCTTCTGTTACACGAGACACTCTGAGCATGTGTGTGTGGGAGGCAGGGGTAGGAAGACAGTTTTATTGCTGAGACATTTATTCCCAGAGTAGGAGGGTTGGAAGTGTTTCCAGCAGGTTGGAAGCACCCCAGAGGAAGAAACCCAAACACCCAGCACAGACCAGCACCCCAGGGGTGTCTCAGCCCCCCTGTCTGCAGCCTCTGTCCTTCCACCTGCAAACCAGTTCACCTCCTTCCACCTGCAAACCAGTTCAAAGGAAATGGGGAAAGTAATATATTTTTTAATGAAATATTGATCATCTTTTCCTGGGCTCTCTGGGATCGAGGTTCCCACCCACAGCACTCCCTGCCCTCCTGGAATGAGGGAAGGAGCAGTTGATGGGCATCACATTTCAAACCTCTCTCTGTCCCAGAGGATTCGTCTTCAAATGGTAAAACCCTCCATCCTATGTTCCATGAGATGGAGGAAAACTGAAGGATGATATGGTTCCTGGCTGGAGAAACCCCAGGGCTCTGCATCCCATCCCCTGGGGGGTTTGGCAGTCAGGGAGGATGCAGATGCATCCTAAGGGATTAATACAACTCCTGCTTCCCCCTGTCACAGGCACAGGCTCCAGGTTTGATGGACATCAGGCTCTGGAGACGCTCATCCCAATGGGAATTAGAGATGGGAATGCCTGGGTCTGGAGTCTTGGCTGAATTAGGTTCGGTAAAAGCTCTTGAGAGGGAAAGCAAAGAGGCTTTGAGATCATTGTTTGGTCCAGCTTTGGTCCCTGGCTGCCTTGGGAAGTCCTCTGGTGCCATGGCCATGTGGGACCAGAGCTCTGCAGCCAACAGTGCCCGAGCCAGCGTGGAGTCTGCTGGGGCACGAGGGGTTCTGGGCACAGCTTTGTTTGGGAGAGACCACTGCAGGTGGTGCATCAGCCTTACCCTGCTCCTGGCTCCTCTGCCTGCAGAGAAACCTCAGCTGCCTCCTCCAGGAGGTCTCCTGAGGAGTGGGAAGCAACGGAGGGGCACTGAGACCAAGGTTTCCCAAAATCTCGTTGAAGGTTGACGGCACCCTGGGAGCTCATTCCTCGCCTCCCCTCCCCTCACAGGAGGGATCTGTGGCTCCCCCAGCTCACCCTTCTCACCCCCTGTCCTGCCCTCACTCAGCATTGCCCTGAGCTGGGACAGAGCAGGGGACACTTCAACCTGACAGAAAATCCCACACTGCTTAGGGTTGGGATTAAAGCTCATCTTATCCCACCCCCTGCCCGTGGCAGGGGGTG
>NW_016690340.1:1786312-1873259 GCF_001604755.1 Lepidothrix coronata | reverse complement strand
GGGGGGGGGGGGGGGGGGGGGGGGTTTCCAGAGTGGAAAACCAGGGGCTGTGGTGTCTCTAGGGCTTGTAAAGCCCCCCTGCTCAGCCCCTGTGTGTGTCCCCACCAGGGAGGAGATAAGTGGATGTCCAGCACCTCCTGGGCTGCAGAGCTCCAGGCAGAGGGGGTGGATTGGGAATGATGGCACAGCACTGGTGCAGGGAGTCAATCCATAATCCATAATCCATAAATGGGAAAAGAAGGGTGGTGGCAGCAGAAGGGGGACAGTTGGCTGTGCCTGCTGGGTGAGGAGTTTTTCCTTATCTGCCTCCCAAAAGACACCCTCCTGAACGTCTTCCTGGCCATCGCTGTGGACAACTTGGCAAACGCCCAGGAGCTGACCAAGGTAGGGATGAGATTCCTGTTTCTTCCAACTCAGAGAGCAGCTGATGACCCCAAATTACACCTGATAATGAGCCTGCTCATGCCATATCTCTGTTCACCAGCTTTCCCAGCAGAGCAGGGCCAGGAGGTTTATTCTTCTCGGGGTTTTGTTTCATTCCAGGCTCGTTGCAGTGAATATTTCGTGCCCTTTCCTTTGTTTCATCACAGAGTGGGCAGTGGGCATTGCTCATCTCACTGCTGTGGGGAGGTGCTCAGGCACTTCTGCTGTTTCCAAGAGCAGAGGAGAAGCAATTCCCAGGTTTGGGCTGAGCTGAAACTCAGGATGAGCAAAGGCAGGGGTTGTGTCGCTGCGTTTGCGGTCTCGCACTCGTGTTTCTTCCCTTGCTGAGGTTTGGGGTGGATTAAAGGATTAAAATTTTCCAGTCAACCCCCTGGAACTTGCAGAGGGTGTTTGGAACACCCAGTGAAGGCGTTAAACCTTCCTGCCCCTCACCAGGGTAAGAGAAACCTGAGGCACCAACCTGAGCACAGGCAAAGAGCCAGGTCCTGGCAAGGGATGGAAATGACACTGATGGAACTTCAGTGTATGCGGAATTTTGGGTAGAGATATATATCTATATATATACAGATTTATATTGGAGTATCCCCTGTGGAGAAGATTTCTATTGGAGCATTCCCTATGGAGAAAAACTGGCAGCCTCAGGATTGCACAAGAAGCATTTCAAGTGCACTGCCCCTGATATTTGTATTATTACATACTTTGGGTTTGCCATTGTACCACACTCAGACGTGTTTATGAGCAGCATGAGGGGTTTTTTCTGCACATTTTGCACATTTCCAGTTTGTTCTCACTGATAAAACCATGAACCCCCATTGCTGTGCTGCTGCTGCCGCTGAAACCCGGGAAATAAACTCTGCAACCAGCTTTTTTTGGGGTTAGAAAGCCAAAAATACTCTATTGCAGTGCTGGATGCATGGGGATTATTCCTCAAAGCTTTCATGAGCAGCAACCCCCCAGCCCAGGTTATATCCATGGCAGTAATACATACTCATCACATTTATATTGCATGTTAATTATATTTCATTAATACCTGAATATATGCTAATTATTTCAGGGAACTTTTTTGGATACCAATAGGGGTCTTTCCAGGGGCTTTGGTTGTCATTTGGGTACATCCCATTCCCCGAAATTCCCTTTTATGCTCCTGGATCTTCTGGTGTATCTCCTTTCCATGGGAGTATCTCGAATATGTGCTCAGGTCATGCTGCACTTCTTTAATCATTCTTTGCTCCAACACTCCATCAATGTTCTCAAAACTAAGACACCTCCCAGGACATATTAATCACTAATATAAGTAAATAATGAGAATGGTAGCTGGCACAAAACTTACCAGTCATGGATTTAGGGAGCTACCCCAAGGCCACCCTGATCTTTGGCATTTGTCCTGAGCTCTGTGTGGTACAAACCCAAGCATCAACCACAGACAGAGGGACCACACACTGTTGGTAAAGGAATTTCCCAACATCTCCCACTGCTGCAGAGACTCTTTCTTAAAGAATCGTAACTTGTTTGGTAACACTGCCCTTGGCATCAGTCACAGGGGCAAAAGCAGCACCACAAGCACCTCAGGGGTTGGGTTTTACAGGATTTCTCTGTTCTTTGCAGTAGAAGAAGGTCATTAACCATGTGCTGCTGCAGTGGGCAAGGATGTTTTCTCTTGTTGGAGTTGTAGGAAGGTGCAGGAGTTCATTCCCCAACCCTGGAAGTGTCCAAGGCCAGGTTGGAGCAACTTGGTCCAGTGGAAGGTGTCCCTGCGTAGGGCAGGGGGTGGAATGAGATGGTCTTTAAGGTCCTTTCCAACCCAAACCATTCTAAGATTCAATGGAAGTGTTCAAAAGGTGTGGATGTGGTGCTGAATCAATCACGGAATCAACCAGGCTGGGAAAGACCTCTGAGATCATCGAGTCCAACCCGTGACCCAACCCCACCTTGTCACCCAGACCATGGCACTGATGCCACATCCAGGCTCTGCTCAAACCCCTCCAGGGACGGGGACTCCACCCCCTCCCTGGGCAGCCCATTCCAAGGGCTGATCCCTCTCTCTGCAAACAACTTCTGCCCAATGGCCAACCTAAACCTGCCCTGGGGCAGCTCAAGGCTGTGCCCTCTTGTCCTGCTGCTGGTTCCTGGCAGCAGAGCCCGACCCCCCCCGGCTCCCCCCTCCTGGCAGGGAGTTGCAGAGAGTGAGAAGGTCTCCCCTGAGCCTCCTCCTGTCCAGGCTGAGCCCCCCCAGCTCCCTCAGCCTCTCCTCACAGCACTTGTGCTCCAGACCCTTCCCCAGCCTCGTTGCCCTTCTCTGGACATGGATTAGTGGTGGACCTGGCAGTGCTGGGTTGACTTGATGATCCTGGAGTGTTTTCCAGCCTCCATGGTTCTATGGATACACCTCAGGCACACACAGATTTCTCAGCATTTCCCACCCCCCAGTCAGAATCCACATCCCTATTGTGGCTGAGTTTCTCTTTCCCAGCTTGTCTTTCCCTCTGTGGAGCTGCAGGAGTGGCTCCAGCTCCCAGCTCTGCCTGGAGAGTGTTTCCTGACATGCAATATCCAGCCCAGACTGTGCTCTCAGGAGTCTGACAAACGTTCCCGTGTCTCAGGCCATGCTCCTCATCCCCCTCTCTCACAATCAGCTCAGGGCTGCATTTAGTGGCTCTTTGGTTTATTTTTCCTGGGAATTTTTTCCCTTTCAGCAGCTCAGCTGTTTCTATTCTTTCTAACACTCCCAGAAATCTCCAGCCTGGAGGCACAGATCCTCCCAGATTTATGGGAATCCCTTGCATGTGCTAAGAGAGGAGCAGGCCTGGCACAATTCTTTGATAATGAAGCTCATCCTGCTTCTTTCTTAATCCTTTAAGTGCTTTCTTGTGAATATTTCAGCAGCTGACAGGGCCACTTAAAAACCTGACTTTGTTGATGTTTATAAAGTATAATTAAATATTGATGGATTCAGCAGCATGGCCAAAGCAGAAAGCTTCTTGAGAAACTCTCTTTTTTTTTTTTCTTTTGCTTAATTTTATTTACGATCCTAAAAAAAAAAAATAAAAATCACCAGGGCTTGCAAAAGAAGAGGAAAAAGATAAAAGTAATTCAATTATACACATACCTGGAGAATGAGGGATTTCCTGCTAAGTAAATATGATCATGCAAAAGCAAAAAATGGCCCAGAGACACAATTAAGTTACTCAGGAGTCTGTTGATCTCGGGGGACTTTTTTGACATTTATGCTGCAAATGGAGATCAGTGCTGCACATAATGTGGGCAAACCAGGAGCAGTTGGCAGCTGCCTCTGTTTTGGGAAGACACAAAGCTCTCCAGCCTCAGGACTGAACATTTCAGCCGAGATTTCCACTTTTTGAATGATAGTGGGGATTTATTTAGCGTGGCATTGTGACCGTTTCTTACCTGGGCCTTGTGACCTGTAAAGGAATTCTCGGAATTGGAACTATATTTAACTTAAGCTTGGTCATCCAGTGCGTGTTACAAAACTCACCAGAGCTTAGGAATGACTCATAAAAAGGAGGGGATAAAAAAGAATCACCTTTGTTTTCAATCTATAAAGAACCTGCTCTCTCCCCTCCTCTTCTGTGCTGCCCTTTTCTTCCCTTCCCACTGACTCAAACTCTGACAACCCAATTTCTAGTGATTTCTGGGAACTCTTCTAAATGCCTCTGGGTTCTCTACCCTCTATTTTTTCCCAAATATTGGCAGGTTTTTCTCCCTGTTCACTTATTGAGATGGAATCTACAATTGCCCCCCAAATTTGCTTTTAAAATCTTCTCTCCCCTGACCATCCCACCTTTAATTCCTTTCTTTGCTTGTCTTCATGGCTTGTACTTTCCCTATTGAAGTGTCTTTATCTCAATCCATGAATTTTGTCACTTATGGATTGAGATAAATTCATGGATTGAGACAAAGCAGTTCCTTCATCCTCACCAACCTTGAGTGTAAAGCCACCAAAACTGACCCTTTATTTTCCTAAACATCTTAAAAGCACAAAGTGGTTATTTTTGATCTCAGTGATCCCTGAGAACCCAGGATAAAACCATGGAATGGGGGGGTAGGAGGGATGTGTGAATTTGACATAAAAATGTATGAAAGTGTTGAGAAATTCCCAGAAATAATATCCTGGAGCAGCCAAACCAAGAGCTGAACATCCATGGATCCCTCTCCTCCTCCCCCCCCCCAACAGTGAGGGCTTTAATTGGTGAACTTATTAAAGAACAGGCAGTGTTAATGATCTCTATCATCGTGATTAGCTCCAAAAGTGGGGTTTGCCATGTGGTAAACTGGTTTAAATTAAGATTTAGGGCTCTAGAAAACAGAAAGGAATCATAAAAGAGGGATGTCCTTATAGGGAAGACCTTTATGTGCACTTTATGTGGAATGAGGGTGACAGGCTGGGCTGGTGGTGGAGGTGGGATGGATGGATGGATGGATGGATGGATGTTGCCATCAGAGCTCCAGTGAGACCTCTCAGGTCAAATATCAGGCAAAAAATTAGTTAATTTTTGGAGTGATCTGCAATTTCTCTATGGGAGGAGCTACAGAAATATTATTAAGTAGTCTGCTAGATAAATATTAATCTTTTAAATACTCTAAATAGTATTATTATTAAATAATATCATTAAATATCTGCTAAAGAGTGGGCTCGTTCTGAGTTAGGGATGGCTGAATTTACAACAACACAATGGGTATTTTTTGCTGGTACCTCACGATGTGGAATCCAGCAGAATTCCTGAGGCACCAGGGGGGACAGAGCAGAAGCTACACATTTTAAAGCCATTTTAAAAACTGCACCTGGTGCTCTTGGTGGAAAGAAAGAAAAAAAGAGCCTTTGATTTTAAGGCTGTTGGAGATTCCTCAAGAGAGGAAACAACTTGAACATACCTGGGGGGGTGAAAGGAAATCCTTAAAAGCCTTTTAATTGGGGTTTTATTCATTAAAAAATCTTATATTCTGCAGGTTTGTGATGGGCTAGGTGGGGTAGAGTTAATTTTTTATCACAGTAGCTGATGGCTGGGATTTGGCTTTGGGCTGGAAATGGGATGTTTTATTAGTGCTGAGCAGCATTTACAGAGCCTGGGGGGGAGGTTGGGGGTGCACAAGGATTTGGGAGGGCAAAACTGATCCAACTGACCCATGGGATGTTCCAGAATATATGGATTTATGCTCAGCACATAAAGCTGGGGGAGAAGGAGGAAAGGAGGGATCTTTGGAGGGCTGGACTTTGTCCTTCCCAGTCACTGCTGCATGTGATGGAGCCCTGATGTCCTGGGCAGGGCTCAGGGATGTGATCACAGGGCTGCCTGTGATGGGAAATGGGATTTAATTCCTTTCTTTGCTTGTCTTCCTGGCTTTTACTCTCCCTATTAAATTGTCTTTATCTCAATCCATGAATTTCATTACTTATACTCCTCTGACTTTCTCCCCCATCCCACCAGGGTGGGTGTGAGTGAGCAGCTGCTGGCCAGGGTTAAACTATGAACCCCCCTGGATCTCCAACCAGCCTCCAAACCAGTGATAAATTTACTGCAATTTGGCACCTGAGAAATATTGACTTTGTGTAATTGCTCAGCAGGTCATTTTTTCATGGCCTGGCTCAAGTCCTCCATTCACTGCACTAAGAATTGCCTTGTTGTGTTTGCTAACATTTGAAAAAGGAAAAAAAAAAAAAAAAGAAAAATCTTATATGCTAACAATTTTTTTCCCCTTAACTTTCCACCTTTTCTGTTTTACTTCTAAAGGAGAAAACAGTTTCAAAATGAGCACCAAAGTCAGAGCAAAGGGCTGTTGATGCAGACGGAACTGGGGGTGGATAAATCTCTGATTTCCCATTTCAAAGCTGGATGTCTTGCTGCCTGCCCTTGTTATTTGAAGATTAACTCCCTCACAGCATTGCTGTTGAAGGGCAGAGAGGGAGAGACCTGTGGCCTTTCATAAAGTTTGACAGAAGAGCCTGTGACATGTGGTTATTCCCTGGCCGTGTGTGATGCTGACGTTGCCATCAGAGCTCCTGTGCTCACCCTGACATGATTTTAATATTAATTTAGCTGGCTGGAAAGTCTCGGGGCTGTTCACCCTGCAGGACCACTGATGATGAACCAGGCACTTTGTTTTTTTGCCCTCATCTCGTTGTTTGAGGTCCTGTGGTTTGAATCTGAGTGGTGCTTCTCGTGTTGGGCAGGAGGAAATAAATCCCAATTACACTCTGCAGGCCCTTGCTGTGCCAGCAGAGCTTTCAAATCCTCATGGTGTGCAGAAATCATGGACAGAACCCTCTTTTGCTCTATGCCTGAGTCTACAGACCATATTTAATACTGTGCCTTTTTGTTTTCACCCTCTGAGTCCTCAGTGATTCATCTGAGTGGAAATATCTGGGGGGAAACTGCTGGGACCAGTCAAACCCATTGGGTTTTATTGGCTTTATTCTTTCAGAAAAGTCACCCACTGACAAGAAGTCAGGGAGGATTTAGGAGCCTCTCTCCTGCCTTTCAGCAGGACGTGGCTTCAGGGTGGTTTTACACACACAGGGCTGGGGAGAAGAGGGCTCAGGGCACCCCAGAAATGTCCCACTCGTGGTCAAAATCCACATCCCTGTTGTGGCTGAGTTTGTCTGTCCCAGCTTGTCTTTCCCTCTGTGGAGCTGCAGGAGTGGCTCCAGCTCCCAGCTCTGCCTGGACAGTGTTTCCTGACATGCAATATCCAGCCCAGACTGTGCTCTCAGGAGTCTGACAAACGTTCCTGTGTCTCAGGCCATGCTCCTCATCCCCCTCTCTCACAATCAGCTCGGGGCTCTCCCTGCTCTCTTTGCCCAGTGCTCAGGGGTGAGAGGAGACCCCAGAGAGGCACCAGTGCTCTGTGAGGGACACGTGCTCCTGGTGAAAACGCACGGAGAACTCGACCAAACCTCTCATTTCTCCTCTCAGCTCACACCGAGACCCTGCCCGGGGGTCCTTGCAGGGAGATACAAAAACCTGCCCCGTGTCAGTGAGTTCCCCCCGCTCTCCCAGCACAGCAGTGACAGTCCCACACCAGCCATGCCTTGGGGACCTCTGGGGGTTGTTGTGTGTCCTGATTTCTCTTGTTTTCTCCCTCAGGACGAGGAGGAGATGGAGGAAGCCACCAACCAGAAGCTGGCCCTGCAGAAGGCCAAGGAAGTGGCCGAAGTGAGCCCCATGTCTGCAGCCAACATTTCCATAGCAGCGTAAGCACTCCTTGCTTATTTGGGAACTGGAACCACCTGGGGTCTGTTTTTCAGTGTCACTGTGTGTCTGTTCCACTGGAGCATCCCATGGTACTCTGTGAGCCCTTCTAGACCATCTCTGTTCCTGGCAGGGCTTTAGGTTGGCTGAATATTCAGTGCTGATCACTTAACCATGAATTTAATTAAGGATTTCTTTCATTTGGTGGGGTTTCTTTTGTAATGCCTCATCTTTTGCCTTGCTCTACATAACTGTGTTTTAGAAGGATCTCTCTTTTTTTTTTTTTTTTTTAAGCTGTCCTAGGATAGATTTCACCAGGTGAAGTGTTAATGTGGCACTTTGGGTTTTTAATGACCAGAGGAATGTGAGCACGGAATGTATTAACTATTCTTTCACAGTCTCTGAGAATTTAAATGTAAAAGCCTCCTCTTCAATATCAGCTTGAAAAATATGCTTGAAAGCTCTTTTCTTTGCCATTTGAAAGATTTCTGAGGTGAATAAAACCACGTATGTGAACAGCCACTGGTTTGTAGACGGAAACAACAATTTGCATTTTATGGATGAGAACATCTGCACGAGTTCTGTGACTCCAGAATCCCTGGAAAACATTGCTTTGGGCACCACCTTTCCACGGATCCTGATCTAACTGAAGTGAAGATATGATGCTCTGTAGGTGGGAATACTTGTCCAGGTGTTGGTGAGGTCAGTTCTGCCTGTGCTTGGGACGTGCCAACCTGGAAGTGTCCAAGGCCAGGTTGGACAGGGCTTGGAGCAACTTGGGATAGTGGAAGGTGTCCCTGCCTGTGACAGGGGGTGGAACTGGATGAGCTTTAAGTTCCCTTCCAACCCAAACCATCCTGGGATTCTATTCTGTGATACCTCGCAAGGATTTACTGAAAAACATGTTCTTCTGAGAAGTTCACGGAACTCTTCTGGAATTTTAACATCAGGGCAACCAGCACCAAGATATTTGACTTTTATATTTTTACTGAGAGCTGCTGATGTTTTCCAGACCCTTTTTATAGGGGAGACCTCCAAGGGCTGGGGAAGCTCAGGAGTTAAAATAGAAATTTCCTGTTTGATTTTGTTGCCAAATCTCTGGAATGCACCCGGATCCCTCCTTGTTCTTTCGGTGCAAAGCTCTTGAGACCCTCGTTATTGGGAGTTTAATCCACTTCATCAAAGACAATGGGCCAAATGGAGCCAGTCTGTTATATGTGAAGGGAAAGATTATTATTAATTTGGCTATTTTATTCTTCTTGCCATTTTAATTTGCCATTTCTGCTTTAATCAGCTCCTCTTTATGCTGTGTCTGTTTGTTGGTTTTAAATATAATCTGTTCCTTACAATGCTTTCCTGTCCAGTCTTGAAGAGAAGCCAAATGAGGGCAGTTGCTCTTGTTCTTTGATTAATTTTTTGCTCTTGTTCTTTGATTAATTTCTTGGTCCTCTTATTTTTAAAATGCGAGGTGATGATGAATCTTTTCTTCTTCTTTAATCAATGTGAAGATTTCTTAGAAATCAGCAGAAAAAACCAACCCACTTCAATGGAGTGAAGGTCTCACACCACACTTTTAAATTGCTTAGAATCACTTTATTCCGTGATTTTTTCACCTGGTTTTCAGTAGCACAGGGCCAGTTTTGTGACAGCAATTCAAAGTGAAGGCAAAAATATGGATTTCTGCTTATTTTGCCTCAAGTTGAATCGGCCCAGACCCCACATTTGTGGGAGCATTCAGTGAGCACAGTTGAAAGTCAATCATTCCCACACCTCCTGCCCCCCATCCTGGGATTTCCTCTTGGCTCTGCTGTAGGACCAGTGAGATGCTCCCAGGGCCTCTCTCAAATCTCACAGGGCTTTAATTTGGACAAAAAAAATGGCATTCAGTTCAATAAGGTGATGCTCAAATGGATGATGATGCAGAGGAAAAGGCAAGGGAGAAGTTTTGTGAGACAGAAAGAAGTGCCTGGATGGACTGCTGGCTCTTGGTCCGTAAGACATCTAATGAATCCATGTCAAAGCAATTTGTTTTACACAAATTCATCCACCATGGACTCCAAAGGGAGCTTTCAGGTTTGAAGCACCTTTCCCTTGGATATCTGTGGCCAGTGGTGACACAAATTAGCCCATCACTTCACTTTTTATGCTCTTAAACTGAAGATGGAGCAGATCCCGTGTCCATGGCAAGTCTTGTGGGATCAGATCCAGAGCTGGACATGCCAAGAGGGAAAAACTGCTTGAAAATGGGATTTTTGGTGTATGGAAATATCACCACAAAAGCAGAGCCTGGGCACAAAGAAGTGAGAAACAAACACCTGTAGAAACAAGTGAGTGGTGAACAAGGACTGGGAAGACTGGGATTGAGCTCCCAAAGGCCTCCTGCCAAGGTGGCTTCACCCAATCAGTCTGTATTTTTATTTTCTCCTGAGGAATCATTTCTTAGTTCTACAATTTAATTTTCTTTTCAGATGAAAACGAATTCATCCATGGCAGGCATCTGTAGCATGGATGGATGTTCTGAAAAAAAAAATCAGCATTTTCTCTACCTGCATGAGTCAAAGTGGTGTTTGTTAGCAGAGGGCACCATGACTTGCATTCCCTCAGTCACGATGTTCATGTCCCTGGTGTGCTTGTCCACCTCCCACAGAGGTGACAAAGCTGTCCCTGGGCTGAGCCTGGGGAAGAGTCCTCCTGGTTGTTGTGCTGGTTCAGTGCTGAGGTGCTGTGCTGGCTCTTTGATTCCTTTCCCTTGCCAGTCCTGCATCAAGGACTGAGGGTGTGGATCTCCCCAGAAGCTCCTTCCAGGCCTTTCTACCCTCCGTGGTAACCCTGAGATCAGCTCAGTGCTATCATTACACTGAGCTTGTGGGTTTGATCCCATTTTAAGAGCTGGACCTGCTGATCCCGGTGGGTCCTTCAGACTCCCCATATCCTGTGATTCTCTGTCTGCTCTTCCACTTCTGGTTTTCCCTTGCCTGCAGTTTCCCTGCACCAATTACACAGAATCCTGGAATCAACTGGGTTGGAAAAGAGCTCTGAGATCATGGAGTCCAACCTGTGACCCAACCCCACCTTGTCACCCAGACCATGGCACTGATGCCACATCCAGGCTCTGCTCAAACCCCTCCAGGGACGGGGACTCCACCCCCTCCCTGGGCAGCCCATTCCAAGGGCTGATCCCTCTCTCTGCAAACAACTTCTGCCCAATGGCCAACCTAAACCTGCCCTGGCACAGCTTGAGGCTGTGCCCTCTTCTCTCCTCTGCCATTCCAGCCTCCTTTCACAGCTGAGCTCCAAAAAATCTTCACTCTCTTGCATTGGCTGCAAAACATCATTTCCTAAGCATGAAAACCTGGTTGCTTATTTAGTGTGTCAGCTTGGAGGGTCTGAAGAGGCACCTTCACCTTCACACTGCTGCGTGAGCCACGGATTGCTTCATGACTGATGGATGTCCTGGGGATCTCTTTTAATAACATGCTCATCGCTGCAGTGGTGTCGAGGCATCATCTGTCTCACATCTGCCTCACAGGGCTCCCTTACAACATCCTGCACTTGTCTGTAGCTCCTTCATTCCAGGATTCCTATGGTTTGCCTCCTGCTCCACCACAGGGTGACGGATCTGCCTGACCACAGTTTGTCTCTTCACCCGGTGAACTCTACCCCGAAGGGCCCCTTTAATTTTGTGGCTTTCCAGGTTTAAAACCTTCAGGTGGTACACGTTGCTTTTGTCATTGTTGCAATGTTTGCTTGAAAATACGTGTTTAATTTGAGCCCATTGTTCCATTCTTATTTTTGTGATTTTTTTTTTGTCTGTGTTTGTTTTCTGTTTAGCGTTTTCCTTGCTTTGTTGTTTCTGGAGGTGAGTTTTTGGGGTCGTTCAGTTTGCCCAGCGTTGTGTTGAAGCCCCTCTGTGTCCTGCAACATTGAGACCACTCAGCCTCTGGAACTGAGCCACTGTACAGACCAAGGGGTCTTTGGAGCAAACCATTGGTGCAGCTCCTGGGTGGCCAGAATGGAGCAGGGGGGAAAAGGGGATGATTAGAAGGCAAAGAACTTTGTGGTGCCGCTGGAAAGTGGAAGGAAGAGCCATCAGGCTCGCAGAGCCCCCAGTGCAAACATATCTTTTATTCCCTGTTTTTGCTCAACCTGATGCTTTAATTCCCTGTGTTTGGGTTCCTCCTCCACCTTTTCTAGGCCAGCCAGAGATGCACCAATGGCACGTACAAAAGGGGCTGAGATGAGCACCCCTGGCCCAGCCAGACCAGCCAGAGGGACACGAGCTGTGGCTTCCCTGGCACCCAGAGCCACTGGATTTTCCAGTGGCCTCTCTTCACCTTTTCTTGGGAAAAGTCTTAAAATAGCAATTTTTTTTAGCAATCCTAAATTTGTAGGAGCCTGTAGGTAGTTGTGTGAAGTCACACCGAGTGAAACCTTTTGCGTTCTGTGACTTTGGTTTGTTTTTTTTTAATTCCACGTGGAATTAAAGAGGTTACAGTTGTAGCCAGACCCAGGGAAATTATTCAATCACAGGTATGGAGGGGGTGAGTTTTGGATGGGAGGAGAACTTCCCAGATGTGGTGGAGGAAATGTGGTGGACAGTGAGAGAGACCTCATGGATGTGGGCACCCAACCCAAATGCTGTGGAATTACCCAGTGCCATTTTCCAAGTTACCTGTGCTTCCCAGGACAACCTTCGAGCCTCCAACGAGCTCTTCATCTCCAGGCTCTGTCTGGTTTCTGCTGGTCCCTCACAGAGTTGTTCAGAGCAGATGACACTTTAATTGCAGCCCCACAGCAAGTTAGAAAAGCCAGGAGAGAAGCTCCAAGAGCAAAGAGAGGTGGCCCAACCCTTCCCTGTGACTTCTCAGAGCTGCCCGTCCCTTTTGTACCGGTCTGGGGGCGGAGGGGAGGGAGGGGGAATTGCTCTGTTCCTCCAGGACATTTTCCATCTCAGAGGCTCCATATTTCCCCCCCTGTCTTGGGAACACTGTGGTCTGTTCCCACACCTCTGTTGGGCTGTGGGTGCCCAACAAGGACCCAGCAAGGAGCGTGTGTGAACACCCAGCCCGTGTCCCTGCTGTGCTGGGGGATGTGTAGACTAGAAGAGTTGTTCTTTCTCTCTTGCTGGCTCGTGATTTCTTCCCTTTTCCCCCTTGGAGTGTGTTGGTGTGTGGGGTCCTGTGATTCCTCCTGTTAGATTTACCTTTTTTTGTCCTTGCTGGTGGTGTGCCAGTGACTGAGCTCCACCCAGAGACCCTCTCTGTGCCCTGTCCCTCGGGGATGGTAAGTAGCATCCAGTGGAACTCAAGTACTGTGCTTTGGAGAAGGAGGTGGCTTTGCTTTGTGGTTTTTCACCCAGCACAAATTCACTCAAATTTCTGGTTACAAAAAAGCAGCAGTGGCAGCAGAGGAGTGAACCTGGAGAGCTGCAGGGCTTGTGTAACAGGGGCTGGCCGGGTGACAAGGAGACTTGGCAGGAGGAGAGCGTGGCCTCCACCCTGCACTGCCCCAACCAAGGCTGAGATAAACCCCCCAGATCATCCCAGCCTCCTGCTGAGGGATGTGCAGATCCACTCTCAGCAATTCAACCCAAAATTGCCACAGGTGTTGCACCAGACTTGGTGCTGACTTCAGGCAAATGAGGGCAGCCCAGCACATTCTCCTCCATCCTGAGTTTTTCCACCTGTTTTGCCAGAGAAATTTCTTAGTTGTGCTCGAGGCCATTAGTGCTTGTTCTCTGCAGGGTTCCCCTGACATCCTGGGGGTTCAGCCTCCGGCCAAGGAGTAAAAAGATCCCCAGCTTGAGCAACCTGGAAACAATCATTTTCTTGGCAAGCAAGCAGGGCATGCCAACCCCACTTTGACTCCTATTTCATTTGGCACAATAAAAATGGAGAAATACTGAAGCTTAGGTAGCATATTTTACCTGTTTCAGCAGATTGTTTGCTTCAAGCCAAACTTTTATGATGCCTTTCATAATTTCTCTTATATTCATGCCAGGTTTCTGAACTTCTGGATTTTGTGTTATATATATATTACCCAGGCCAACATTTCTGTTTATAATAATCCATTAATTGTAATAAATGTGTATTAAAAACTCTGCTTATATGATATCCAAAGGACATTAGACTTTAATTGGCCTTCTGGTTTGCTGGTATTGATTGTTAACAGATTAAAACTCTCATGGAAGCAGGAGAAAAAATGCTGCAGCTGGAAAGGCAAACCCAGGAGGTGAAGGGATTTCATTTTCAGTCTTGGGGACAGTTCTCTGAATGATGTAGATTGTAGTTATAAAATTGTCTTTTATAACTAGGAAAAAATTAATGCCTCATTCAAGACCTATCCTGCTTTTCTGTAGATTCCCTGCCAGAGGCAGAATAAACTCTTTTTCTGTGTAATTCAGTGATTTCCATGTTTAGAACCCCCCACATTTATGGTGTTTAGATAAACACTGGATGGAGGAGAATCCACAAAATAACTTGTGAACTGAAAGAAGCTCCTTTCCGTTCTGGGCCTGCCCTGATGAAGCCGCAGCAGAGCTGAGGTTTTTAGACCCAGTGACCCATATTTGGCCAGTCTGAGCTCAGGCACATCCCTGTCCCCGTCACAGGAGAGAGGTAGGTGCCTCTGAAGAGCACATCTGAGGCAGGGACTGAGGAGAAGCTTCCTGCTGGAGCTCAGGTGGATTTTGGAGCTGGGATGTGGCCCCGGGTCCTCTCCCCAGCCCATGTTCTCCGTGTTAAGCTTCCTCCTGGTGCCCCAGGGCTGGAGCAGGAATTAGCATCCTGCTCCCACTCGGAAAGAACTCTTTGCAGCACAGCTGTAAAAGCAATCCCCACCTGGTCCTACAAAGGCCTCTCCCCGAGGCCCCGGCGATGACTCCCCGGAGGACCCCACGCCGTGAGTATGGCACACGGAGGCACGACGGCCCCACATCATCCTGTGGCTTTCGGTTCACCTTTTAATTTCCTTACCCCCCCCCTTTGGTTCCGTTTTTTGGTTCTTTGGTTGTCTCCCCTCGCCCAGAGGGTGGTGTGTCTGTGACTCCCACACTTTGTGAAGCTTGCCTGGTCTCCTCCCGAGGTGCACGTCTGCATCCCGTAGGACACGGCCTGTACGAGCCTCCTCCCCGATGTCTGTTACGGTTTCTCTGCTCTTCTTCTTCTTCTTCTTCTTCTTCTTCTTCTTCTTCTTCTTCTTTTCTGTTGTCGGTTGGTTTTGGTTTTTTTTTTCCTCCCCCCTTTTTTCTTTTCTCACTTTTTGTTTTCTTTGTTTGTTTTGTTTTTGCATGTGCAGTTTTGTAAAGCAAACTCGAGGTACTGTATCTCGCAGCTCGTCAGTCTCCAGCGTAAATTCACCGTGAGTTGCTCTCTGTTACAATATTCAGTAAATGGATTATTTATCATTTCTGCCTCTGTATTTATAAACCACCCTCTTTCCCTTTCTCCTGGTGCCTTTGGTCCCTCCTTGTTTTTTTCCAAGAATCATTCCCATCATTGTGGAAAACCTCCAGACCAACATCCAGTGGAAGGACTGGAACATTGTCATATGATGCTTGTGATTTGATCATGAGCAACTCTGTAGTGTTTCATCCATTGACTGTGACTCTTCCTCCCCTTCTTTCCTTCATTTTTCTCTCATCTCCTTAATTATTTCCATCATTCCTCCCTTAACTCTTTCCCCCTCCTTTCCCATCTGCCCTCATTTGATGGTTTGTCTCGTTCTCACTTGTACTCCTGTTCTCTGTGTTTATTGTGCACTGGGCTGATGGCTTTGATGTTCCACCAGTGTTTGCACCTCAGGTTCAGTAGGAGAACCAAAGTGCACTCTTCGAGTGCAAGCTGGAGGAGGACTTCCAAAGAAACTCCTGGAAATGGGGTCCAAGTGAAACTAAATTGGAAAACTCTGTATAGACATCCTTGGGAAGCTGGTTGTGAACTCTGACCTTCTCGAGCTGGAAATTAAAGCTACAGATTTTATAAAAATGAGGCACTTGGCAACTCCCATGGACCTGAGGTCGAGCAAACACAGTGGAAACCTTCCATTCACTCCCCGTGCTTCCTAACAAACCAATCTTGCTGGCTGTGCTGTCAATCAGGGGGCGCTTTGACGCCGCTGCAGGTTTGTAGAAAATATCATTATTCTCCTCTGGCTAATCCAACAAAACTCCTCGTGAGCTTCTCATCGACCCGTGGGAGTGTCTCTGCTTTGGGTTATCTCTTACCCTGGGATGTTGTCTTTCTTCTTTAATGCTTTTGGAGAGACAAGTAAGTGCAATTCCAACCCGTGTGGGGTTTGTTCCCCAGCGGGGACCAAGGTACGGTGAAGCAAAGGAGCTTTTCCACCAGCTTCCTGACATCTTCCTTTTTTCCTGGGTGTCTTGGGGGTGTTTGTATTAAAAATACTTGTGACTTTGGCTTCTGTGTGACCAGGACTGAGCTTTTGTGACTAACAAAAGTAGGTTTGATATGTCTGTGCTGAGGTTTGATGTCTCACAGGGCTGGGACAGTGAAAAATGAGGGGATTAAACCAGACCAAGGCAGGTTTGGATTCATTTCTTCCAATGCATTTCCTGGCTGCTGGGAGTCTGGACAGGCAGGAAGGTGCAGAGAGAGGTGTCCTTCCCTTTGGAAAGGGGGAGGAAATTTCCCCTTGTCTCCCACCCCGGCAGGAGGAGGGGGAATGTTTGAAGGTGGTGAGGGAGGGGAGGTGCTGCCGACTTGCCCTCTCCCCAGCACTTGGATTTGCTCCAGTAGAAGTGGCACCAAACCGGTCTGAGTCAATATTTTCCCAATTAAGAATAAAGAATAAAGAATTTGGCCCCTTTTCCAAACTTCCAGAGGCAGAGCTGCCTTTTATAAAGTGACAAAATCGAACTGCAGGTACTGAAACCCCCTTGGAAGGAGGTTTGGGTCTGTTCCCAACTCCCCACCAGCCACAGAGACAGGATAATAGAGGCTGCTTTTGCTGATATGACTCACATCTGTTCTCTGAACAGAATCAATTTGTACTGCAAAGAGCTGTCACTGAGGTTTCTCATCCTCTCTCCCATCTCTCTGCACCGTCTGGGCCATAATTTGTAATTTCCTATGCAAACCAGGGCTGCTTTTGATGGAGGAGCTGAGCGGGCGCTTTTTTTTTCCTAAATGAGAAATAAAGAGCATTTCCCCAGCAAACCCCCTCGTTTGGATGAAATAAATCTCTGAACCTCACCAGAGTGTGCAATGCATGAAGTCCCAGAGATCACAGGGCATCAGCAGAGCCCCCCTGAGGTGTGGAGGCACCTGAAGGTTTATTTACTCAGTGTCGGTTTATTTACTTACCTGGTTAGAAATGTGGGGGGTTGATTTTAAATCCAAATAGATAAACTGGAGAAACCCCTCCCAGAGCCAGGCAGGTGCTGTGGATTCCCATTCCCTGAGTGAATCCTGGGACAGGTTCAGTGTTCTTTTATACTCACACTACCCACTGTGAGTGCTTTGCTGTAATTACACTGAACAGATATAAGTGCTCTCATTTCTGGGACAGTAATCTACTAATCAAAAAGAGCTTTTAAAACTTTGCAAAAAATTCCCTGTTCCTTTGCTTGAACAGTATAAAATACCCTGTGCCTTTAATATCACTAAGAACCAGGATTTACAAAGCCATGCTCATCTGTTCTGAGAGAACAAAGCTTATTCCAAAACCTTTTGAGCTGGGTTTTCTCTGTGTTCTTTCTTTGATTATTTAAAAAAAAATAATAGTTCTAAATTGGAGAGAAATTAGAGACAAAATCCCTGAGCTAGTTTCTTAAAAAAACCAATAAATTAAAACCAAGGTGAGTCATTTTCTTGTGCTAATTCCAGCCTTTCGTGCTACAACAAATTTGTGATACAGGCAAGGCAAGAAGTACAAAATACATTTTTCATTCACTGAGAGGAGGTCATTAAATAGAGATATGCTCTATTTCTTTAAGTAGATCAGCATTTATCTAAAATACACACTGGCAGCTAATTTAAATGTACATAGGCAATGACACACAGCCAAGGGAATAACTGGGTTGGGTTCTTCCAGTAGTGGGGAATTTAGGAGTTGTGGGGTGTTGAATTTTCATGTGAATCCTTACATTGCAAGGGGTGATGAAATCCCAGCTGGTGCATTCACTCACCTGAGGTTTTCTTTGTGTTGCTGTTGTTGATTGTTCATTTCTAACAAGATCCTGAGGTGTCAGACAGGACAAATTCCATGTTCTTAAGGCAATTTCTAGGATGGTAAATAAAGGGAAAGCCAGTGTTTCACAAGGTGGGGATGATTTTTTTTTCCAAAAGTGCCGATTTTTTTTTCCAGAATAAAACTTAGTTTCCTTTCCCACCCCAGTTCCTTCTTTCCCACCCCAACCACCACATCACATCCCTGCTGCACCACCCCCAGTGTGGACAGGCTGACCTCACACAGAGGGAAATGAAAACCCTTAAATATCCTCTCCCAGGACGAATTTGTCATTTGCCAGCCAAGAACCCAAATTATTCTTGATCTTTATCTCTTGCTTCTTTATATTCACTGTCTGGGCTTTATTTCCACATCCTCTTAGTGCCAAAAAAAGGGGCTGTGACTCCGTTCCCTGGTGTGTTTTGTCTTGGTTTTTATCAAAAGCCTGGAGTTTATGGGGGGACTTTGCTCTGGGATATTGAAGTGTCACGGCCAGAATGGAGAGTGGGGCTTCATCACTTGAGAGGAAAGCAATAATTTAAAGTAAATATAATTTTCCTGGGGTTTAGGAGAACTTAATGGCTCCACATATTTAACCTCAGTGTGTTTTCTGTTAAATCAAGCCGTAGCAATGTGGCTTTTAACTCTGCTTTTTTTTTATTTTTTTTTGATTTTGCTTTTAACTCTCTCACCCCGTTATTTATTACCGAGCCTGAAATTATGTGATCACAAATCATAACTGAAATACCAGACAAACCTCGAGGGCTGAAGAGGGATCTTGTGTCTGAGGACACCAACATAACTTGAGACAGAAGAAATATTTTCTGGCATTTTCTTCGGATCCGAGTCAGATTTTTATGGGATGTACTTTTACTGAAAACAATTAGGAAATTTTTATTATTAGAGCAACGGGGAGCAGCGTGGAGGGTGGTGAGTTGTGGCTGAGTGAAATCATTCTGCTGTGAAAAACTCCAGCAGGAAGCAGTGAAATTTTGGCTCCTTTAACAGGGCTGAGCTTTGCATCCCTTCAGAGCTGCACAAAAACCAGGGGCTCGGCAGTGGCCAAACCCCAAAGCAGCAGCAGCATCGTGTTATTATTTTAATGCTTGTGGGAATTTGGGGCCACAGACACCTCAGGGGAGTGGCAGCAAAGTGTTGGTTCTCTCCTGCATTTTGGTTTGATACGTTGGAAACTGCTCGGGGCAGATCCCACCTGGAGTTCTGTGTCCAGCTCTGGGGCCTCCAATGTAAGAAGGATGTGGAGCTGCTGGAGAGAGTCCAGGGGAGGCACCAAGATGGTCCAAGGGGTGGAGCCCCTCTGAAGCCAGGCTGGGAGAGCTGGGGGGGTTCACCTGGAGAAAAGAAGGCTCCAGGGAGACCTGAGAGCCCCTTCCAGTGCCTGAAGGGGCTCCAGGAGAGCTGGAGAGGGACTGGGGACAAGGGATGGAGGGACAGGACACAGGGAATGGCTTCCCACTGCCAGAGGGCAGGGTTAGATGGGATATTGGGAAGGAATTGTTGGCTGTGAGGGTGGGAAGGCCCTGGTACAGGTTGCCCAGAGAAGCTGTGGCTGCCCCTGGATCCCTGGAAGTGTCCAAGGCCAGGCTGGATGGGGCTTGGAGCAACCTGGGCTGGTGGGAGGTGTCCCTGCCCATGGCAGGGGGTGGGACTGGATGATTTTAAGGTCCCTCCCAACCCAACCCAGTCTGTGATTTTAGGAACTTTCAGGCTCCACATTGGCCACAGGAGCTCAGCTGCTCCCCAAAGCCCCCCAGAGATGCTCAGCATTATCCCCCTCGGACATCTCAGCTTCCTCCTCCTGCTGAGACCAATTCCCTGTGGCTCAGCACCCCCTGTGTCTGCAGCTCTCCAAATTGTCTAAAAGAACAGGGAAAATGAGTAGAAATAACAGACTAATGATAACGTTGGGGGAAAAAAAAATCAAAACGTGGCATTTAGTGAACTTTGTTGATCAAAAAATTGGCATCTGTGACAGCCTGAAAGGCATCTCAAATTCCAGCAGCGAGTTTCTGAAGGTAAGGGTGTGATTTACAGGCAGTCTAGGCTTTGACCACATTAATAATTTAGAGTTTTTAGCTAATATGGGGAGAAATATTAAGGAAGAAAATGTTTTCTTTCCAAGAAACTGCCATATCAAAAATTCTCTCATATAAACCCAAAATTAAATCTGAGAATAAAAATTGGAAGGGACTGGGCAGCGTTTTCTGCAGGACTGAGGTGTGTGTGTGAGGCAGCAGCTCAGTGGGAGAGCTCAGAGCATCTCCTGGGGGAGCTCAGGGGGAAGAAAAGGTGCTGGAGCATCCAAGCAGCAACTCCTGGGGTCACTGGCAAAGCAAATTTAACCACTAGTGGTGAGTTCACCTGAAAGAAAATCGGTTTATCAAACGCGAGAGAGACAGAACACTCTGCTTTGTGCTGCCTGCCCCAGACCGAAAGGTTTCCTGGTGTTTTCCAAGCGGAAAATGGAAATGTGGAGAGTTTATGAACTCCAAGTTTATGAACAGAAAATGAGATTTTAGTGGGAAGGTTTCGTCGCGTGGTTTTTTGGTTGGAGCTGTATTTTAACAGGAAATTCCCTTTCATGTGCACTCAGAATACACTCTCTCGTACCCACAGTCTAATGTGGAGGTATTTTTAACATCAAATTATTATGTTCCTCCTAGTCAGCTTTCATTCATTATTTACTAAAGCAAAATTTTAAGGATTGCCATGAACTGAAGCAATGGTTGCAAAGGTCATGGTAACAAAATCTTTAATCATTCAGGAGTACCCTAAGATTAGAATATGACTAAAAATAGGCTTTCCTTTCCTGAACCATCCACACAGTGACTGGCTGCCTTTTTTTCCTTATACCAACATGAGTCACTGATTCATTAATATGAATTTTATTTGATTCTACATGAATTGTGTGGTTTTCTTTCCAGCCACGGGCAGGAGTTGTTTGTTGGCTTCTTAATCCCACAAAACCTGGAATTAGCAGCATTATCTACTACAACAGTTCAAGCCTAGAGGATCTGAAAACTGAATACAATGCCAGTACCCTTAAAAGAATTAGGAATATTCTATAGACAGAAAATATGGATGGGAAGGAACTGTAAAGCAAAAGAATTAACAGCAATGTTTGTACTGTGTCTGCAAGTCAGAAGTGATTTACAGGGCAATTCTTTTAATGGATCAGAAGGATTTTAAGAAGAAAACAAGGTTTCACATAAGGAGTTGGCTCCATAAATAGTTTTTTTTTCCTTGTGGAATAAATATTTGTTATCACAAAGGCTCATTTTTTTACCAGTTTGGACAAGTCATGCCTCGTTTGTGCTGTAGATGGGTTGTGCCTGTCCCTGCTCACGCAGAATTAAGTGATGGGGGGAGCAGAGGAAATAATTATTGCCCTGTTTGCTGGTTTTCCATCCCTTATTTTGGTGTGTCTGCCCCGCATCCTCACAAGGAACACGGAACGAAACGCCCGTGCTTAGTTTTAAAGGCGACATTCCTGCTGTGCCATAAATGAGCCCCGGAGCTCCGTGTGGCCGAGCGGAGCAGAGCACCGGGAGAGGGGGAGCTGCCCCCGGGAATCGTTGCTGTGGGAACTCGGAGACAACCGAGACACAGCCGGGCGGGCAGATGGACACTTTCCCTCCAGTTGCTGCTGGTTTGGCTCCGAGAGCCCCAAAGGCTGTCCCCAGAGGGACCTGCCTGCTCGGATGCTTCGCTCCCCTTCCCTCCAGCAGGTCTGATGTGCCCTGGCACCGATGTTCCTCCTCGGGTTGGACACGATAACGAGCTCGCTGGCAGCTCTGCTTTGTCCTGATTGGTTTTTTTGCTGCGCTTCATATATTTCCTACTTGGTTTTGGTTGGTTTTTTTTAAGTGTCTTTCCCTGTAGAACAAGGAAAGGATGCAGCCATTGCTTCTGAACCTCCTGCTCTTGACTTGTTAGCAGCCAAAGCCAGCGGGTGGTGGGGTGTTGGAGCCTTTTTGGCAATCGCCTCCGCTCCTCGTGTCAACGTTAAGGATGCAGCTCATTTCTGGATGCTGGGAAATTCCAGCCTGTAATGACAGTGGCTGTTTTCAGGAAGGGATTTCAGCCAAATAGGCTTTGTTAATATGTGCTTTCTGCAGGTTCTGTCAGCCAGGAGTGATGTACAGTGGAAGCTTTAGCACCTCAGAGGTAATTTCGAGGCTGATTTATGTTCTGGGTGTAGCTGAAACACGACTAAAAAACCCCTCCTGGAGTGACACATCTTGTGTCAGAGCTGGCAGGGTCTGAGTGTCTCCTCTGCCCGGCATCTTCAACCTTCCTCCTTCCACCCAGTCTGATTTAGGAGATTTTCTTTATGACTTGGCTTGGATGGGCACTGATGGACAGGCTGTGTCCTTGGGAGCTGCCTGAGGATTTCCTGTGGGTTCTACTTTGGGGAGTCACTGCAGGGAGACTGAGGGCTTTGTGTCCCTCCCCTGCGTGGGCCCATGGGAATGGAGCACAGGATGGAACATGAGGACTGGGTGGTTGCAGATAAACTGAAGGCTCCACTCAGCAGAAGGGCACTTTCCAATGCCAGTGGAGGTATCACCATAACAGAGAGAGAGAGAGGACAGGTGTCTCCAGGGATAAAGGTGTTCCCATCTCATCTCCATCTTGGCCTACAGAGATGGTGAAGGGTCTGGAGGGGCCATAAGAGGAGCAGAAGAGGTGACTTGGAGGTTCAGCTGGAGAAGAGGAGACAGAGGTCAGACCTCACCGGGGTCTGCAGCTCCTCCTGAGGGGCAGCTCCGATCTCTGCTCTGTGTGAGCAGGGACAGCACCCAGGGAATGGCTGGAGCTGTGCCAGGGCAGGGTCAGGTTGGATCTCAGCAAAAGGTTCTTCCCCCAGAGACTGGTTGGGCACTGACCAGGCTCCCCAGGGCAGTGGGCACAGCCCCAAGGCTGCCAGAGCTCCAGGAGGGTTTGGACAATGCTCTGAGGGCCAGGGTGGGATTGTTGGGGTGTCTGTGCAGGGCCAGGGGTTGGACTTCAATGACTTCCCCTCACTCCTGCTGCCAATCTAACCGCTCTTGCTCAGCACTAATTTGCTCATCCCAATGTTTCCAGGTGGGGAAAAGGTGCTGTTACTTGTGGGAAGCTTTGTGGGCTGTTTCAAAGCTCTGGCTGGGGTGTGTGATTTGTGTGCTGACACTTTAATCCTTCAGACTCTACCTGATGCTTCCACGTGTTAGAAATGAGGAGAACTCCTTTCCAGAGGGCTGGTCCCAGGGTGCCTTACGTGTGTGTGGGCAAACTAACACCGGTGATCCCGCTGGCTTTCCCTGCTCCTGTTCTCCGCCAGCCATTCTCTCTCCATTCCTACAATTCCTTTGGTTCGACCCTCTAATTCCCCATCTCAGCTGAAAATTCTCTTTTTTTTTTTTTTTTTTTAAATTTTTTGGGTTGTTGTTCAGGGAACCGGCGTAAATTCAGACACTCACTTTTCACCTTCCTCCCTTCCCCTCAGCAAGCAGCAGAACTCCTCCAAATCCAAGTCGGTCTGGGAGCAGAGGACCAGCCAGATCCGGATGCACAACTTCCGAGCCAGCTGCGAGGCCCTGTACAACGAGCTGGACCCCGAGGAGCGGGTCCGTTACGCCACCACCCTGCACATCAGGCCGGACATGAAGACCCACCTGGACCGGCCGCTGGTGGTGGAGCCCCGGAGCGAAGGCAGGAACAACATCAACAAGCTGAGCCCCGGCGACGTGCAGGAGGTGCAGGAGCACCCCAAGGGCAGCTCTGCCGACGGGGCAGAAGCTCCGCGGAAGCACCACCGGCACCGGGATAAGGAGAAACAGGCGGAGCAGGAGAAGGGCGACGCGCCCAAGGAGGAGAGCGCGGAGACCGCGGCCGCCAACAAGGAGGAGCGGCACCGGCAGCACCGGAGCCGCAGCAAGGAGGTGGAAGGCGGGAGCAAGGAAGGGAAGAGCGAGCGGAACAGGGGGCAGGAAGGGGGGAAGAGGCACCACCGGCGGGGCTCGGTGGAGGAGTCGGGGGAGAAGGAGCACCGCAGGCACCGCACGCACCGGCACTCCACCGAGCGCCAGGGCAAGGACGGCAACGGCACCGCCAACGGCGCCCGCGGCGAGCGGCGCTCCCGGCACCGCGGAGGGTCCCGCTCCGGCAACAGGGATGGGGAGCCCAAGGGGGAGAACGGAGAGGAGCCCCACAGGCGGCACAGGCTCAGGAACAGGGCCCTGTCCACGTACGAGTCGGTGGAGAAGGAGAACGGGGAGAAGGAGGCGGAGGCTGGAGAGAAGGAGCACCGGAACCACCAGCCCAAGTAAGTGGATTTCGTTTGGATACACGCCTTGGGAACTACTCTGATCCCACCTGGAGCCCCGTGTCCAGCTCTGGGGCCTCCAGCATAGGAAGGGCATGGACCTGCTGGAGTGAGTCCAGAGGAGGCCACAAAGATGCTCCGAGGGCTGGAGCCCCTCTGGAGCCAGGCTGGGAGAGCTGGGGGGGTTCACCGGAACCACCAGCCCAAGTAAGTGGATTTCGTTTGGATACACGCCTTGGGAACTACTCTGATCCCACCTGGAGCCCCGTGTCCGGCTCTGGGGCCTCCAGCATAGGAAGGGCATGGACCTGCTGGAGCGAGTCCAGAGGAGGCCACAAAGATGCTCTGAGGGCTGGAGCCCCTCTGAAGCCAGGCTGGGAGAGCTGGGGGGGTTCACCTGGAGAAGAGAAGGCTCCAGGGAGACCTGAGAGCCCCTTCCAGTGCCTGAAGGGGCTCCAGGAGAGCTGGAGAGGGACTGGGGACAAGGGATGGAGGGACAGGACACAGGGAATGGCTTCCCATTGCCAGAGGGCAGGGATAGATGGGAATATTGGGAAGGTATTTTTTCAGAGCGAGAGTGGTGAGGCCCTGGCCCAGGTTGGGCAGAGAAGATGTGGCTGCTCCATTCCTGGAAGTGTTTAAGGCCAGGTTGGACAGGACAGACTCACCCCTTGGATGGCTCAGGGGCCACAAAACCCCAGATGTGTTTCAGGAAATCCCTTATTCCCCTCCCCATGGCATTCCCTGTGGTCCTCGTGCTCACCCCACCCTCCACCATAACCTGCAGTCCTGTTTTGCTCCCAAAGCTGATCTCTGTCCATAGGAACCAGGTTTTAAGGAAGGAAACATCCTTGATGCAAATACCCACAGACCCTCTAGGACATAACACAGAGCAGAGAATTTTACAGCCTCTGAAAGAACTTTCTGAGGGACGTTTTTTAAAATTCCCTTTTTTTAATGCTGAGCCCTGTCAGCTGCACCACCAGTTGTTCCAGCACGTGGCTCCTTCCATCGAGAACAACCATGTCTCCCATTTGGTTTAATTCTTATGTAAGTCAAGTGAGAAAAATAGCACTGGTGGAGCATTTGGAGTAGTTAATAAAGAAGGATAGATTGCCTTTTCAGCTTTATTAGTCCAATGGAAAAGAAATTGCACTGGGATTCTTTAGAATAGAGTTCATGTCACCGTGGAGAGCTGTGAGTGGCACTGAGATAATAATTTTCCTGTCTATATTATCTTGCTTTCCGATGAATTTCAAAACACTTTGCGTGCTGTTTAGTTTGCTCGTGTGCACAGGCTCCCTTTCCAGCTCACTGGAGTGGAGCTGCTGCTGCAGAGGAAAGCAGGAGCTCTTTAGCTGCTGACAGCAACGTTACAGAGCAGTTCAGGAGTGCCAGGGAGAATCACCACGTTTAAATAAGGCCTCAGGAGAGCATTAGGAAGCAGAATGTCAGCCCTCATTCAGCAGCCAGCTGATGTGGGGAGTTAATGTCACTGCTCCATGCCAGGGCCACGTGGGCCTTGTGAACCTCAGTTATGGGGCTCATTAAACAGAATAAAGGGACACTCAGAGGCACAGTCCAGCTTAATGTTGTGCTTGGATGTTGGCCCAGGAGGTCTCAGAGGGAAAGGGCCCGTCCTGTGCTATCAGTGAGTTGTGTCCTGCAGGCTGTGGCTTTTCTGCAAAGGGTTTCCATGAAGAGAGGAGTCTGTGAAACCCAAAGGTGAAACCCCAACTCTAACCCTAACACAGAGATTTCAGAGATGAAACCCTAACCCCAACCCTAACCCCAACCCTAACCCAGAGGTTTCACAGAGGAGAAACCCTAAACCCATCCCTAATCCCAACCCTAACCCCAACCCTAACCCCAAGCCAGAGGTTTCACAGAGGTGAAACTCCAACCCCAACCCTAACCCCAACCCTAACCCTAACCCAGAGGTTTCAGAGGTGAAACTCTAACCCCAATCCTAACTCTAACCCTAACCCAGAGGTTTCAGAGGTGAAACCCTAACCCCAACCCTAAACCCAACCCTAACCCCAACATAACCCCAACCCTAACCTCAACTCACAGTTTTCAGAGAGATGAAACCCTAACCCCAACCCTAAATCCAACCCAGAGGTTTCAGAGGTGAAACCCTGACCCCAACCCTAACCCCAACCCTAACCTCAACTCACAGTTTTCAGAGAGATGAAAACCTAACCCCAACCCTAAATCCAACCCAGAGGTTTCAGAGGTTAAACCCTAACCCCAACCCTAACCCCAACCCAGAGGTGTCACAGAGGTGCAGGGTCACATACACGTGCTCTCTGAATCCTTCTTTACCACATTTACCAAACCCTGCTCCTCTGCCTCAGGGAGAACCAGGTTGAGCTGGAGGCCAGTGGCAGTGTGAGTGTCCCCGTGCACACCCTGCCCAGCACGTACCTGCAGAAGGTGCCCGAGCAGCCCGAGGACGCCGACAACCAGAAGAACGTGACGAGGATGATCCAACCCCCCCTGGACAAAACCACCACTGTGAACATCCCCGTCACCATCACGGCCCCCCCGGGGGAGACCACTGTCATACCAAGTGAGTGCCTTGCTCTCCAGGCTTCTTCTGCCAGGGAATTGCCAGGAAAGAGCCAACTTGTCGAGGAGGGGGCAGCACACGCTGGGTCAGGTGGGGGCTCTCCTGGCCACCAGCATCCTCACAGAAGGCAGACAGGAGAACCTGTTGATACAGGATCTATGATTCAAGGCAGCCTGCAGAACTCAAGGAGGGTTCCTGGGTCAGCTGCTGGCTCTCCTGGCCACCAGCATCCTCACAGATGTAGACAGGAGAACCTGTTGATACAGGATCTATGATTCAAGGCAGCCTGCAGAACTCAAGGAGGGTTCCTGGGTCACCTGGTGGCTCTCCTGGCCACCAGCATCCTCACAGAGGCAGACAGGAGAACCTGTTGATACGGGCTTTACAATTCAGGCAGCCTGCAGGAACTCAAGGAGGGTTCCTGGGTCACCTGGTGGCTCTCCTGGCCACCAGCATCCTCACAAAAGGCAGACAGGAGAACCTGTTGATAGAGGATCTACGATTCAGGCAGCCTGCAGGTACCCAAAAATGGGTTCCTGGATCATCTGGTGGCTCTGGAAAACACCCCGTGAGGTTCCCTGGAGATGGCTCCCCCAGAGCACATCCTGGTTCTGAAAAAGAAAAAGATGAAGGAGCAGGAAAACCAGCAAAAGGTAGTAACTGAGGGCTGGGCAGGAAAATCAGCAGCTGGTGCAGCAAAGCAGCCTCAGCCTGAGGTGAGCACAGGAGCAGCTCTTCTGCTTTATCCCCTTCCTCTGCTGCTGTGCTGCAAACTCCTACTCCAGCGGGGATGGGCTGTGGTTCCTCTGGCATCCTGGGGGCTGAGCAGCCACAGAACCCTCAGCAAAGGCCAGGGGAGGTGGTGGTGTTGCATTCAGGCCCTCAGGATGGATTCCCACCTCTTGGCTCGCTCACTGTGGAGCAGCAGGTCCTCGTGGCCTCACAGCCACCACAGCACCCTTGGTGGTCCCACTGCTCCGGGTTCCTGCAGGCTGGGCCAGTCCTGAGCTTTCTGCAGCCCTCTGCACCTCAGTTTGAGCAGATCCCCTCTGACTGAGCCTGTCCTGCTCCCCAGCTCTTTGCCTTGGGTCTGTAAGTGCAGATTTAGTTTTCCAGATGGTCCCAAGACTGTTGTGCCCATGATGTGCCTTGAAGCCCCCCAGCCACCAGCTTGGGGCTGATCCCTGGCAGAGCAGGAACAACCTGGAGAACTCCTGAGAGTAGGGACGCCAAGGAAAATTGCAGTGTGAACTCCAAGAGGTCCTGAACTCCTTCAGGCTGTCAGGACTGCGCTTTCCAAGAGGCACAGCCAAAAGCAGGGTCTCTGTGAGCTTTTTCCCTGTGTTGTCAACCACAAGACTTGTCTTTTTTTTTTTTCCCCTTCTTCTTTCTTCTTTTTTTCCCTCTTAAATGATAATTTTACTATATTGCAATGCTGACTTCCTGCCAATCACAGTTTATCTGTCCTGCCCATTTCCTCACTATCTGGCTGGAGATACAATAAGGAGTTTATTGAACATGTCACTCACACACAAGGAACTGTCATTTCCTTGCAGAATAAAATAAAAAGTGATAAAAGCCCTGCACTTGGCACATTCTAAGGGAGTTGAGGTTGTGGACTCCAGGTTCTGGCAGTTAATGGATGAGTCTCAGTATCTGCCTAAGAAGAGTATTTGCAGAATAAAACATGTTTCAGTTCATATATTGGAAATGATCTCCAGTAAATTATCCTACAAACCCACTGCAAGTCAACTTAGGATGAAAATTGAAAAGTTTTCAACCTCTGGGAGCGAGGTTTGGAACAATCTTGGAGAAGTTAAAAGCCTGAAGGGAGGTGGAGCTCGACACCTTTACATAGCTCTGACAAAACTGAGCTGCACGAGGCAGGCACAGATCAGGGGCTGCAGGAGCCCCTTCCAGGTCTCTTTTCCTAATGCTGGGAAGTTCAGCAGTTTTAGCCCCAAAATTATTAAATCTCATCTATGAATTTGCACTTCTGCCCCCTCCAAAGCCAACCTTGCTCCTGATCTAGGGCAGAAGACACAGGATTAGGAGGCTGCTCAGCCATCCTGCCTTTTGTTCTCTTCCCAAGGATGCCTCGCTGATCCTCTCTCCCTAATAATCTGTGCTGTTTGAAAAGGGTTTTCCATCCCCACTTTGGCAGCTCTTGGATAAATAAGTGCCTGGTTTCTTTGTGTGTCTGCACTGAGCAGCTTCATTTCCTGCCTGCTTGTGATCCACTGCTCATCAGCACAGCAGTTGTGGGGCAGAACTGTGTGTAAGTAGCAGGGATAATAATCAAATGATTGTTCATCACGTTTAATCAACATATCCAAAGGCTGTTTGCTCTCCCAGCTGTGCTGTTTGCATATCCAGCTGTTGCAGGAGCCTCCTGTGGGGACACTGGGGATGCAGTTTTAACTCTCTCCTTTCTCTCCCCTCAAATTCCCATCTCAGTGAACAACGTGGAGTTTGAAAGCAAAACGGAGGAGAAGAAAGACGTCGATGACCTGACGAAAAATGGGCCTAAACCAATCCTGCCTTACAGCTCCATGTTCATCCTGAGCCCCACAAACCCGTAAGTCCTTCCAACTCTGCTTTTGGCTGACAGGAACTGGTTATTCAGAGCAATCACATCACTTTTATCTCCATCTCTGCCAGTCAAACACATTTGGATACTAAATAATATCAAATATGTGGGCTGGATGTTGCCGTTCAGCTGGGCTTTCACGGGGAATAAACTGCCAGGGGAAAACAAACAGAAATAAAAATAAATATAAAAAATAAATATAAAAAATAAATATTAATAAACTGGGAAAAGAGGATGCTTTAGGCAGATCCAAACCACCCTGCTGACCCTCAGGTGGGCAGTTTGTTCACATAAATCACTAAAGGGTGAGTTTTGGGCTATCGCTGGGAAAAGGTATCAGGAGTAGCGTGTTGGGGAGGTTGGTTTTGACAGCAAATTCTTGCAGGTTCCTCAGCTGGAATTCCTGTTCTTTCCATCCTGGTACCTTCACATCAGTGCAAACTCTGAACTTGTGGGAGAACATGCCTGTTTTTCCTCTGCCCAGGCTGAGGGTGCAGCTGGTGGGATCTGTTGGGATTCCAGCATTCCTTCCGCTCCGGGCGGCTCTGCCTCGTGGGGAGCTTCGTGCTCAGGGCCTGTAAACACTGCCTGTGTCACTCTGGGGGGGCTGCAGGACCAGGGGGGAGCAGCAGGGGTTGTAATAATCGTAGCATGAAGGGCTGTGAGTCATTTTTAGGGCGTTTGAAGCTTCTGCCAAGCCGGAGATCTCCGGGGAGCAGAGGTGGTTGTTGCCCTCCGGCTCAGGTAGACTCAGTGTAGAGCCTGGAGTTTCTCCCTGAGGTTTATGCTCAGACACCAAAGGAGAACTCAGGCCTTTTTTTGGCAGCTTGATTTGAGAGAAGAATGAGTTCTCCTGCACCTGCTGCTCCTCAGGACGGTGCCAGCCTGGCTGTCTGTGCCGTCAGTGGGACAAAACGAGCTCAGATGTGACGTCAGAGAAGCATCTGTGGTGGAAGCCACAGTCTGGCCCCCCTGGACACTGGGCAGGCTGAATGAAATCACAGAATCACATAATCACAGAATCATAGAATCACACAATATCCTGAGCTGGAGGGACCCACCAGGATCATCAATCCAACGCCTGCCCCTGCACAGACACCCCAACAATCCCACCCTGGCCCTCAGAGTGTTGTCCAAACCCTCCTGGAGCTCTGGCAGCCTTGGGGCTGTGCCCACTGCCCTGGGGAGCCAAATTAGGATTATGAAGCTTGTCTGGCTGGATAAGGACATAGTATTTCCCTAATATTTGGTAGCTCAAGCCTTTTTGTTGTGGAGTGACCACCAAAAATGAGTTCAGCTGCAAAATGTCTGCTAAGGCAGCGCTGCTGAGTGGGAAGTGAGATGGTCCCCAGCCCAGAAGGGTCTGAGGTGTGGGCTGGGCAGACAGAGAAGCAGCAAGAATTTTTTGTGTCATATATCTGCCGATTTCCTCTCACCTCACCCTACAGTTTTGACCTCCTGAGCCCCCCAGTCCAGGATGTGCCGTGTTGTTTCAGCTGCCCTGCAGTTTTCTCCCCCGAAAGCTGCACTAAAAGACCACTGAAAGAACCCGAGTTCACCGGGAGAGAAAATGTGTCATAACACAGGGCCAAGGGGGAATCACAAGACAAAGACCAAACTCTAGGAATGTCAGCAACTTGTTATTCCTGCCCCGGGCAAGATGCAGCCCCAGCTGGATGCCCTGAGGTGTTCTGGCTGGTGTTAAGTTCTCCAGAGAGGTCCTTCTGCTTTCCGGGGGGGCTGAGGCTTCACTCTAACACTGACATCTCCCATCCAAGCCCTGCTGGGGCTGCATGGCCTGGGTGCTGCCAGGGGGCAAAACAGTTCAGGGAAGCATAAATAAACTGCATGACTTTCCAAGAGGCACCAGCCTCTCCGAGCAGCCGTGGATGCAAAGTGATTCCTCAAGCACCGCTGGCAGTTTACAAACGCTCCCACACCCCGCTGCTGGTCGTGAATGATGAAGATCTAAAAATAGGGCCTTGTTATTTCTTTGATGGATTGGGTTTGATGCAAGAATTACGGCTACAAATGTTATTGAAAATGGTGCCTTTCCCTCCTGTGGATTCGTGTAGATGATAATCTACATGTAGATGATAATCTTCCTCTGCTGGGTTGATAACCAGAGTTCAGGGATCCACAAAAGCACTTTTCTTCACGTTATTTTCTATCAAATCTGTTTCCCTGGTATTTGTAGCTCTTTTTCATTCTGAATCCATTAGCAATCCAAAGACAAGGAATGTGTAAGTAGATGTGAAAAAAACAGACCTTAATTCTGACTCTTCAGATATTTGCTTAGAGAAAATGGGATGTAGCAACTGAAAGACGTTCTCAGATAAAGTTGTTGGGGAGTTAAAGATATGATTTGATTCCCAGGCAGAACCCAAGTCCTTTATTCAGCTGACAAATATGGTGCAGATGTAGAGCTCTGTGTGCAGTTAAGGATTTGTGAACTGTGGTCAGATAGAGCCATTAGCTGAAATTTGTGAATAGTTTCGGATTGCTCAGAGATTGAAGCATTTGTCACTTTTCTTGGGCACCATTTGTGAATAAAAAGATTAGAGTAAAGTAATCAAATATATTACTGTAAAGTATTTATGCAGCTTAGAAAGGGTATCTTAAAGTGAAGGCAGAGATACTTGGCAAGGGAGAGATTGGAAGGAATAATACTCAGCTACAAAGGCAGTTTCAGCTGAGTCTCCAAGTGCCTGTGTCTCAATTTTAAAGGGATTAGTTGATATTAAAAGGATTTCAAACCTTGTTTTGAACTGGCAGGACGTTAACCTGGGGGTTCAGAGGGAGAAGGGTGGGGGAGGAGAGAAACATAATTTGTAGAATCAAGTCTGAAGGCTTGAAAGCTCTCAATGGCCTTTTGACAGATGGGGAGAGAGAGAGAAACAGGGAGATAAATAGATAAACAGATAGGGAGATAAATACAGAGATAAATAGATAGGGAGATAGATAGGGAGATAAATAGGGAGATAAACAGAGAGATAAATAGATGTCATTGCTTTGCAGAGAGCGGTGCAGGGATGTTTACATCTGACTTGAAATCTCACCACAGCTCTGTTGCAAACTGGAATTTAAACCCATTGCTCGTGTTTTTTATTGTATTACCGTTGCTGTAACAGGAATCCTAAAGGTGGTGTTCCTGAGGAATGTGGAGAATCGAGTCTGAAGGCTTGGAAGCTCCCTTTTGACAGATGGGGAGAGAGATAAATATATAAATACAGAGATAAATGGTCATTGCCTTGCAGAGAGCGCTGCAGGGATGTTTAAATCTTACTTTAAATCTCACCCCGCAGACTTGTTGCAAAGTAGAATTTAAACCCATTGCTCATGGGTTTTTATTTTATTACCCTTACTGTAGTAGAAATCCCAAAGGTCATGCTCCTGAGGGACCCTGTCCTCGTGCCAGCCTCTCATCCCACTGTGCCAAACCTCCCCTGTGCTTGTTTTGCCCGCAGGATCCGGCGGCTCTTCCACTACATCGTCAACCTGCGCTACTTCGAGATGGTCATCCTGATAGTCATCGCCCTCAGCAGCATTGCCCTGGCTGCAGAAGACCCTGTCCAAGCTGAGTCACCCAGGAATGATGTGAGTACCAGCCAGTGTGGCCAGAGTAACCTTGCCCTGCTTCTCCCAGCACGTGGACTGGCACGTTCCCAGCACCGTTCCCATCTCCGAAGGATGACACGGTGCAGAACTAGAGCTGGCTTTGGTGACATCCTCAGATGTGCTTGGGCCACTCTGCAGAGAGGTTGGAGGTCAAGAAAAGGTTCTTCTCCCAAAGGGTGGTTGGGCACTGTGGGGACCAGGGACAGCACCCAGGGAATGGCTGGAGCTGTGCCAGGGCAGGGTCAGGTTGGATCTCAGCAAAAGGTTCTTCCCCCAGAGGCTGGTTGGGCACTGACCAGGCTCCCCAGGGCAGTGGGCACAGCCCCAAGGCTGACAGAGCTCCAGGAGGGTTTGGATGATCCCTTGGGGCACAGGGTGGGACTCCTGGGGATAGTTCTATGCAGGGCCAGGAGTTGGACTGGATGATCCTTGTGAGTCCCTCCCAGCTCAGCATATTCTGGGACAAAATACTCACAATTCCTTTCCCTTTCTGCTGCTTCAACCACATCCGAGTTTCAGCACTTGGAAATCACTTTATGACTTGTGTGGAGAAGCCTGAAAAGCTGGGACACAATTCAGCAGTGGGAAAGGCTTCCCTGGTCACCAGCCAGGGCTGACACAGAATCAGAGAATCACAGCATGGTTTGGGCTGGGAAAAGCTTAAAACTCACCCCCTCCCACCCCCTGCCATGGGCAGGGCCAGCTTCCACTATCCCAGATTGCTCCAAGGCCCATCCAACCTGGCCTTGGACACTTCCAGGGATGGGGCATTGTCCTAAGGTCTCCTGCTAGAGCAGAGCCTGAGGAAGTCAAATCAGATATGTGTTTTTTTATCTTGGTGGGGCATGGTAGAAATCTCCCAAGAATTTGTAGCAGATGTACTTGTCTGTGGGTGTCAAACCACACTTGTTTGGATTTCTGGAGACAATGCTGTTACAAATGTGAGTGTGACACCTTTGACACGAGGACATGCAGCCCAGGAGAGTTCATGGAGCAGCTGGGTGGCTTATTTCAAACACATTCCCATGAGGACATTGGCACAGAGCTGGCTGTGGTTACATGGACAAGTGGGAGTTGAGAGATCTGAAATTAAGTATAGACACTGCAAGGTGAAGCCTAATTTTGGACTCATCAGTGTAGATGGTTGTAGGGTGTGGATATCACAGGATATTTATGGCTTCCAGTTGTGCCAGGGGAGGTTTGGGTTGGATATTAGGAAAAAAATTCGTCACTGAAAGAGTTGTCAAGAATTGGGACAGGCTGTCCAGGGAAACAGTGGGGTCACCAGCCCTGGAAAGGGTCAAAAAGCAAGGAAATGTGGCACTTTGCAATGTGGGTTATTGGCATGGGGGGGGTTGGTCAAAGGTTGCACTTGATGATCTTGGAGGTCTTTTCCAACCTTGATGATTCTTTGATCTCGTATCTGTATTGATTTACTGTCCCTCCACTCTGTTCAGTTCTGTGATACTCCAAAGAGGTGCATCCCATCCACGGAATTGTGCTCAAATCTAGGAGACCTACAGGGACTGGTGTTGCTTTCCCAGGCTGTGTACCAAGGAATCTGTGTTCACCCACCCCTTGAACAGACTGAGGAGCTGAACTGCTCCAGAGCAGAGCTCAGCAGGGCAGGAGGTGCCTGGCCTGGCCTCGAGCTCCTGAATCTGGTCAGGATCAGCTTCTTCCAGAGGCAGATCCATGAATCCCCACATCAATAACGAGCTGAAGGAGCTATGAGCAAAATCTCTCTTCCTCATCCTTAATAAGTGTAGAATCAGGTTTTCAAGAAGGATTTTATCACTTTCTTACTTTCCTGAGGTCTTTAATAACATTGTCATCAGCCAGAGAAGATAAACCCAGGCTGCTGCCCAGGGGCTGGTGAACAAGCTCTCTAGGAAAGGATATTCCAATATTTCCATGGATAAACCTGCCATAAATGCAGGTGCACTGAAGCCACCCTTGGGTGGAGTCTGGCAAGGACTGGGAGAAATGCTGCTGTTTAAGTCAGCTGTTTAAAATCAGATTTAAATTTTGTGCCTAAACTATTTGAAAACCTCCTGTCAGATGATTTTTACCCATCAAAGCAAATAAACCATTGCTAGAATAATGTTTTACTACTTGCTCATGTGGTATTTCACTTTAATAATACTGTCCTCAGCTAGAGAACAGAAACCTGAGCTACCACAAAGGGGCTGGTGAACGAGCTCCCTAGGAAAGGATATTCCAATATTTCCATGTGAAATACCCTTTTTCCCTGGATAAACCTGCCATAAATGCAGGTGCACTGAAGCCACCCTTGGGTGGAGTCTGGCAAGGACTGGGAGAAATGTTGCTGTTTAAGGTAACTGTTTAAAATCAGATTTAAATTTTGTGCCTAAACTATTTGAAAAGCTCCTGTCAGATCATATTTACCCAAATAAACAATTGCTAGAATAATGTTGTACTTTTTATGTGTTATTTCAGTGTGTGGCCCCTCCTAACACACATTTCTCTCTCCCATTTAGGCTCTGAAATACTTGGATTATATATTTACAGGTGTCTTTACCTTTGAGATGGTGATCAAGGTAAGAATTTCTCCCAGCAGAAAGATTCACCTCCTGTTTTAAATTGACATTCATCTACTTCTGGGATGCTGGAGAAGGGGTGGAGCAGGACAGAACTCCCTGGAGAGGTGGCAGTGATGGAAAGCTTTAACTTGAGAACAGCTCTCAAAAGAAGCCAGATGTCCTTCTGCAGTGGCTCTCCTGGTTTCTTTAATCTCACAATTTATGGAGGAAAATAAAGATCTCTTTAGTAGCTGTGGCTGTGTAAGAGGATAAGAAATGCCTGGTGTGTGTGGTTAAAGACACAGGCGCTGACAGACCTCACTGAGACGTGGCTGAATCTTCCCTTCTCCTTTTGGAATGTTGACAGCCACTGATTCCTGCTCTGTCACATCTCAAAAAATTGAGCATTTCTCTTTTGACTTTACTCAGTAGGGCGACAGGTTTTGCTGAGCCCGTGGGGCAGCAACTTTCCGGGAAGCCCAATCCTAATAAAGTCCGGATTTATTCCTGGGGTAGGTTTTACTGTCAGAGCAAGCTGCAAAAGAGATGCAGAATAACCCCCAGATTAATGGCTGTCTGTGCAGAGAACCCTGGGTTGCAGTGGAGACTCTTTTCTTGAGCTTTTGGTTCTGGTTTCTTGACTCTCGAGCTTCATTTTTGGCAGAGCTCTTCGTGCCTCTCGGAGAGGAGCAGCTTGGCCAAGTATCTCCAACTTGGGAAGGGTCATTTGCTCAAGAACATTCTCCTGCACCTTGGCAGTGTTGATTTGGTACAGAGTTTTATTAAAGCTCTTCCTTTTCCTGTGCCTCCTCTCCAGATGATCGACCTGGGGCTGTTACTCCACCCTGGCTCCTACTTCCGTGACCTGTGGAACATCCTGGACTTCATTGTGGTCAGTGGGGCCTTGGTGGCCTTTGCCTTCTCGTAAGTACCTTCCCTTAACATCCCAATTTCTAGGGAATAACCACAGAGGAGGCAGGACCTGGCACAGAGAGAGAGTTGATTCATAACACGTGTGGCCCCGTTTCTCAGAGAAATGCTCAGTTTCTGCCCTTTTTCATCTCGTAGCTGGAGGGGGGGAAGAAAAAAATAAACCCAACTAAATTGGTGCTGTTGAACCTCTTGAAAATCCTCCAGCTTTAGGGTGAGTCCATTCACTGCTCCTTCAAACATTAAGCCAAGATTGTTGTGACTGTTTGGCCAACTTCTTTTCAAGAACATATTGTAACAGTTTGTGGCAGTCCAGTGTCTTCAGGCAATTGTTGTAAGAATTGCTCTCCCTGTGAGAAAGGAGTTAATGAAATCAGCTGATAACTCAGTGAACTCCCTGCAAAACATTATTTCTGGAGTTGTGAGTGTTTCTGGTTCACAGACCTCGGCATTTCTCTGCTCTTTTCCCCTCTCTCATTCAGGGAACTTGCATTTCCACAGTTTCACTTTTAAGGCTCGTTGCTCCCTCCCTCCAACACAGCTCGGTATTTATGACATTAAATAACATTCCCTGGGCTTCTTTAACGTCAGGGAGGATTTTCAGCCCTGGACACAGAGGAATTGCCGTTTCAAAATGAAGATTAGCCTTCCCTTTGAGAACTTTTTTAAGGCAGGTTCCTCAGAACTCAGGGAGTTCAGAGCTGGACGATGAAAGGAAAATTTTCCACCTGTATTTCCAGGCCCGTGGAAAGAGTTGTTTGCAATTGTTTCCCGGAGAAACAACAGGAGATGACCTGGAAAGAGCCCGCAGGACTGGGGCAGTTTAATCTTCTGCTAAATCAGCCTTGAGCAATTACAGGAGAATTTCGCAGCTCCGCTCACCTGTTTGTCAACACGCAATTGTTTAACTTGCTAATGAGAATTAGCAGGGTTTAATTGCTAAGGAGAAAAGCGTTCCCCTTCATCAGGGAACCACGGGAGTGTGTCTTGTCCAGTTTAAACTGACAGTCATTTTTTTAAGCTTCCTCCCCAGGCTCCTCCTGTCAGCTCTGCTGGTGGAAAACGTGTCCCCTTTTGCAGCACAAAAACTTCCCGGGTCCTTTCTGGGAAGTGTGGCCTGGGATATTTCTCAGGAATTTTTGCGTTTTCTGAGGCGTCAAAATTCCTTTCACGTTCAGATTTGTGGTTTAGATCTTCTATTTTCCATAAATGCTGGATTAAAAACAAACAAACAAACAAACAAACCAACCAACCTCCAAGAAGTGGATGGACTGAAGGAGATGGGCTTGACATTGTTGGTGTGATTTTTGAGGGGTGACACTTGGGGATATTGGGATCTGGGCTTTCTGTGCCTGATCCTCGAGAATTATTAATTTAAATTATATTATTAAAGAATTATTTAAGTTTTTGAGAAAGTCATGTCCAGCAGAAGTTTTTCAAAGGGATGGTGCCCTCTCCTCTTTAAAAACTTTGTCCCCATTCGTTAAAAATCAGATTTTTCAAGGAGCTGAGTGCTCTGTCCTAAGCAAAACTCGAGATGGAATCGCTGGGCTGGTGAATGACTTACCTAAAATTTAACATCCAAACCCAAGCTGCTTTTTAAGCTTGACTAGACATGTGTGGGGCTTCTTTTCCCTGCCTGTGGGATATATTATAGAACAGCTTTTAGAGCTGGACGTGGCCAGACTAAGCAAAACCCTCCTAAAAAAGCACTTAGCAAGTTAACACAGAGCTCCTCGGAATGGAAGAGACATAGAAAAGGAAAATAGCCACAGTCACAAGTATTAATCTGCAAAACAATATTCCCCAAGTCTGCAGTTCAATGAGAATTTCCCTTTCCCATCAGGAATTCAAACGTTCAGGGCAGACCGGGAGAAGGAGCATTTTGTGAGAACAAACACCAGGGTTTGCCTTGAAAATCTCTTCTCTTTGAGCAAGACTTTCCTTTGAACAAGATTTTTTTTTTCTTTTGGTCAAGTTAAGGATTAAAATGAATTATTTTTAATCTTTTGGAGTCTTTTCATGCTCAGGTTTTCTGTATTGGGCCATGAATATCTAACAGCACCTCATCAGCCTCTAAATAAATTACTTTTACATCCCCTGCCTGTGCTTTATAATAGTGCCCCAAGTTGCTTCTATTTTACCTTCTGAGTGAGAATTTGTCAGGGAATGCATAAAACCTGCCTGGTTACTGTCTCCCAGATTAAAGAGAGACAAACCTATTGGGAGACCTGGAAAAATTGGAATTTTTTCTGTGCTTTTGGTGATTTCTGTACCCTCTGCCCCACATCCACGTTTCAGTAGGAGGGGAGTGTTGATGTCCAGTTCAGAGAATATTTGAAGTATTTCTGGTTTAATTCAGTCACTCCCAGGGGATTATTTGCTCTCTGTTCCAGTTATAAATAATAACAGAATAATCAGGTGCAAACTTGAGAGTCCTGTCCTTGCCCCAGCTCTTTGGTTGGTTAAACTGGACACCCCGAATTTTGATAATCCTGAAAATGAGCTCGTGGAGAATCAGCTGGATCATCTCTGTTGTTGGGTTGGATTTTTCCAGCAAACCCTGCCACTCCCCAGCAGTGTAATAAATCTATTTATTGTGGCCAGAACACACAATCACCTGGTGCAAGGTGGGATTTAATTCATGTCCTTGACCTCCCTGGTGTCTGAAGCAGCTGCTGAACAGACACATCACTAAAAACCTGGGAATAACAGAGCTCCCTGAAAGGCTCCCAGCTGGAATATTGCAACAGCCTGTGTTTATTTAAGCACATGAGATGGTTATCAGGCCTTGCTGGAAGATTCAACAAACCCAGCTCAGCCTCTCCAACCAGCTGCTGGTCTGCTTTCTGCCTCTTTAGAAGCTGTTCTGTGCTTAACCGGAGTTAAAAAATAAAGAAATTCATACAAGGAGTTCAGAATAAATAAATAAAATTGAGAAAAAAAAATTAAATTTTTAAAAAAGGCCCCAGAGAGATGCTTAAAACAACAACACTGATGCTGCTGATAATAAATTAATTAAAATTATCCATTTAGCAATGCATTTCCAAGAGCAATTCCCTTCTTTTCCTACAGAGAAACATGTCACAAACACACAGATTTGTTTGAGCCTTCAGGGAAATAGAAGTAAAGGAGCTTAAAGCAAATTTACAAGCAAAATTTGTCATCCAAACCCATCAGCTCCAGGTGTAAAATGTACCTGGTGGGTAGAAACAGCTGCTGAGGAGCAGCACAAAGGTGGTGGAGATGCACAGAATGTCCTGATGCTCTTTGGAAAATCAACCAGCATTTGCCAAAGAGTTGAGGCTGCACCTCCCAGAGTGTCCGGGGGGAGGGAAGGGACATTTGGAAGTTTATTTTCATGTGAGTGGAAGGGCTGATTAATTCAAATATTTTAAAAGAAATAAATTAAAAAAAAATTGAAATATTTTAAAGGAAATAATTTTTTAAAAAAATAATTAAAATATTTTAAAGGAAATAAATTTTAAAAAATAATTAAAATATTTTAAAGGAAATAAATTAAAAAATAATTAAAATAAATTTTAGAAGGAGTCCTTGGAGAGATGCCAGAAACAACACCACTGATGCTGATGATAAAGAATTAATTAAATGTAGCCATTCAGCAATGCATTTCAAGGAGACATTCCTTTATTTTTGTGGAGATGAACATGCCACAAACACACAGACATGTTTGAGTCTTGAGGGAAATAGAATTAAAGAAGCTTAAAGTAAACTTTGCGAGCAAAATTTGTCATCAAAACCCATCAGCTCCAGGTGTAAAATGTACCTGGTTGGTTAAAAAAACAGCTGCTGAGGAGCAGGGGAGGAGGGGGAAGGGACATTTGGAGGTTTATTTTCATGTGACTGGAAGGGCTGATTAATTCAAATATTTTGAAAGAAATAAATTAAAAATATTGAAATATTTTTAAAGGAAATAATTTTTTTAAAAAAAATAATTAAAATATTTTAAAGGAAATAAATTAAAAAATAATTAAAATAAAATTTAGAGGGAGTCCCCGGAGAGATGCCAGAAACAACACCACTGATGCTGATGATAAAGAATTAATTAAATGTAGCCATTCAGCAATGCATTTCAAGGAGAAATCCCTTTCTTTTTGAGGACATGAACATGCCCCAGCCACACATTTGGACAGGACCTTTGGGGGTTTCTTTGCTCCCGAGTGGAAGGGCTGGGGCTCCTTTATTCTCCTGCTGCTGAGAGGGGGGTGTGGGGGTCTCTGTGTGCAGGGGGGGCTCTGATGTTGCTGTTTGTCATTGACTCTGCTCTTTCTTTGTCTTCTCCTCGCTGGAATCTCTCTCTAGGAGTTTCATGGGGTAATATGTTATTCCTGTCTCTTGCTGCACTGTTTTGCCTGTCCAACAGTCACCACTGTGGAAACAGCTCATGTGCCACCCATTGCATCGACTCCTCCGTCCCTTTTTTACCCATTATCCAGTGAAGTGTCCCTTAACAATCCTCATTCATCCCGGTTTTCTTTAGGCAGAGGCAGAAAGCCAAGCAGATCAGGGAGTCTTGACCAAAGCACACGCAGATATATCTGTGCCAGAAGGGTTTGAGGGGGTGACTCAGTGGGTGCATCGTTGATGGGCGAGTTGCAACTCCTGGAAATGTTAATAATTAGGTGTAAAGGAGCAGGTTTATTCTCTTTTGGAGGATTTCACCTCCAAACAGCACTGCTGGAAGCTTCAGGACCAACTCAGTGCAGCCTGGGCGATGCCACCCGGCTCTGAGGAGTCTCTGATAAAAGAACAGAGCGTGGAGAGTTTTATGAGAGGCTGGAAGGGGCAACTTCCAAAGGAAGGGGGTCGAAAAGTCCTATTTAATGCCCTCCAAGGAGGTGGCAGTTTTGCTGTCTGCTTTTGGGGCCAGAGCTGTGTCATCTCCCACCTCAACCCCAGCAGGGCAGGAGCTGGGTGGGCTCCTCCACAGCGGAGATGCCACAGAAAGGACGCAAAGGAAGGCCTTTGATGTGATCCAGGGAATCAGGTGCTCCATTCTTTCTTCCCTCTAGGAAAGCAGAGAGTTTAGAGGCAGGAAAAGGGAGGCTTTGTGTTTGTGGCAGAGTGGTGTGACCTCCTTTCCTCCTCAGTGGAGGAATTCACCCCCTGCCTTGGGGCTTTGGGGCACTCGCAGGCGGCGGCGGCTCCGCCCTGCCCTGAATTTTTGATGCCACGATGCTGAGAAGCCCATGTGGTGTGAAATCAGAGCTGCTGGCAGCAGCAACAGAAACAGGGAGCTTCCATTTGAAAGGACTCGTCAATTTTTTAAAGGCTCTTTTTGATTTATTGAAGGGGAAAAAAAAAAAAAAGGCTTCGCGAAGCTCTTTTAAAATGTTTTTAATGTTTTAAATAAACGAGCAGCAAACTGCCACAGGAAAAAAAAACAACACCCAGAACTGGCCTGATGCAACTAAAATTGATCTAATGCAATTTTTTTTATTCATGGAATTCTTTTATTGTTATTATTATTTTTTAAGTCTCTAGGCTGCTGTTTGCTGCCTGCCTTTATCCTGTGACCCTCTGCAGCTCTTCTTCCAAATTCAGCTCTTCTGAATTTTGTAGTTGTTCTTCTGCAGTCAGCTGAGATCTTGCCCTTCCACAGCAATTTATTTTTGTTGTGAGGAATATTCAGGTCAAATGTGTGCTTGGATACACCTTTTGACTGAATCCTGCTTCCATCTGGACCTTTTGTTTTGTTGGACATCTGGCTTTGTATTAAAGCAGTGAAAAAAAAACCCCAATATTGGTAGAGGGGCTCCTTAAAAACACCAAAAACAACCCCGAGGGTCTTTATTTGAGAGGCTGAAAGAGTTGCAGGGTGTCCTTTAATTTAAAAAGCAATTTGCATCCCTCCAGTTCAGAGCACCAGGACATTGGAAAAGCTTTGTCCTGGAGCAGGAACCTTCCTGCGACAAGAAATCAGGATGTTTTTCAGGATTCTCTGTACGGCTCAGAGCAGAAATCCCATTAACATTTAATTGGCTCACGCTCTTTATTTGCTTAAGTGCCTGAATGGAGAAAGAGAAATCAGCCCTTCTGAGTGTCCTCCTCTGAGGCAGAAGGAATTGGGTGTGACTGGAGCTGGCTGCCCTTCACCTCCCAGCTCTCGGGGCGCTCATCCACACCCCCCCCAGGCCAGGGAAAAGCAGGAGCAAGGATTTGCTCTGCCCTATGGAGACATGAGCCCCAGAAGGTCTGTTTGACCTCCCTACAAATATTTTGACCTCCCTCCAAATGTTGAGTCCACGAGAGTTGTTCCTTCAGGAGTGGGGCCAACCCTGTGAGACCAGAGCCGAGTCTGGTCTGGAACTTCGCCTTCCACGAGGCCTAATTAGTGCAGTTGTTAATTAGTGTGGGGCAGGTGTCCAGGTCTCCTGGAACTGGGAGCACTGGCAGACAGCACATGGAGCTCTTCTGGAGTTCTGGGTGAGCCCAGGAGAGCAGTGCTGAGGTTTGTTTTTTTGGGCTGTGTGTTAATCTGCAAACCAGAAACGTGGCCGCCAGTGATGGAGAATGAGTAGAGTTCTGGGCTGAGCATCCCATCTCTTTTTTTTCCCTCCTCCTGCCACAACATGGCCTTTAACTGTCTCACTTTCACTCTTCTCTGCTTTCCTCAGCTCCCACCTCCCTCAGGGAGGGAAATCCTGGGAAATGTGGAGCAGTGTAAGGGATTTGCTTGGCCTTCCAGAGGGGAGAGGGTGGAGGGAGCAGCAGGGGCAGCCAAAGGGATGGGAGGACCATCAGCCCTGGGAACAGGCTGGCCAGGCCAGGTGGGATCTCCTTTGGGATCTCCTTTGGGATCTCCTTCCCTACAACCCATTTCCCTTTCTACTTCCCTCCTGCCACTGAATGCCCTCCTTGAGAGGATGAACAAATGATTTTGCAGCCAGGGCTCAGACAAAGCCCCCTTGGAGCAGGTGAGCTCCAGGTGAGCTGTGGTGACACAGTGACCACAGCAGGGATGGTACTGGCTGGGAGTTGGGGGAGTTGAAAGCAAATATGCCAAGCCAAGCATGGGCCAGACCTTCAGCTGTGCCAAAACCTGACAAGAAAGCCGGGGAAAGCTCTGTTGGCAGTGCCTGCTTCATTTAGAACAGATTAAAGGGTTTCTAATGAGTATCAAATACTATTTCTTTTAAATATATAATGGGTATTTTGTGGCATTAAATCAGTCCTGAGTATCAGCTCCATCACCTGGATTTACAGCCGTGCCAGCAGTCAGGATCCACCTGGGATGGATTAGAATGGCCCTAAAGCAGCCCTGAAAGATGAGAGAGGGAGAGATGGCACCTCTCCATCCTGTTCACCCTCTCCCCCTATATTAAATCCTTTGGAAAGGCAATTTGTGTTCAGTGGAGATGTCACTGGGATCCAACCCAGAGCCCTCCAAACATTCCTGTATCTTATTGTGTTCCAGGACAACTGCAGGGCCTGGTTATTGAAGAGAAGAGAGAGATGAGATGGGTTGTAGATTCCAGTCCAGTTTAGGATTGAGTTCCAGTGTCAGCAGTGAGTTCTAAGCCTTCTGGCAGTGGATTGATTGCAAAAAGACACTTTGCAGGGCTGAGCAAGGTCAGTCAGCCACGAAATCGGGTGGTTTCCTGCACTCTTGGTGCTTCTCCCTGAGCACAATGTGGAGGGCTGGTGGCCAGAGGGTGGGGGAAGCTCTGCAGGCCCTGCACAAACCTCCTGTGGGTCTCTGGGGTCACTTGTGCATTTATTTCCTTCCTCTTGGAGAAGGAGCCAACTGGGAGAGCATAGAATAGGTGTTCCAGCATCTGCTCCACGTGTTCCTCATTCACACCTGTGTCACCTCAGTACAGTCTCAGACCCAAACCCACACTCATGAATAAAACCCTGTGAGAGACTTTCATCCCATTTTTCACTTCATATGAACCGAAGGGGAATGTCATTGTTTTGCTGTTGGGTTGGAAGAAGATGTCACTGTGTCTTTTCTTATTTATTTATTTTCGGAAGTGCACGAGGAAAGGAACTCTGTCCTTCCCCTAAAAAACCTCCTGACGTTAACAAGGGGAACCTTCTCAAGCCTTGCACTCAGTTTTAACCAAACCCAAACCCAGGCTGTGACTTACAGCCCCTTGCATGCCTAAGTGGGAAGCTGCCCCAGCGCTGCTCCAGGCATGTAATATGCTGCAATATTACATGTTCCTGCATGGGTTTGGTAGCATGTCTTCCAAGAGACACCCAAGGACGAGGCTCTGTCCCTCACCTGGAAGGCTCCTGTTCCCTCTGGTCACAATGTTCCTGCCGGAGAAGTGCACGGAGAAACCTCCTCCTGCCTCACTCCCTTGGGAGGAAGGAGAGCCGAGTGTGACTTTGTCCCTTCTCCTGGGGCTGGGACGGACGTGCTGAGCCTCCTCTCCCGGTGGCTGGAGCAGGAACTGTTGCCTGGGTGTGGAGTCGGGGCAGGAAGGGCCCCAGATCCTGGGGGATGCTCGGTGAGTAGCTGGGAAGGGAGAGGAGGCTCCTGTGGGGAGCAGTGCCAGGCCCACGTCCTGCCCACGGCGCTGCTGGACACGGCTCAGGTGGGGCTCATCTGCGGCCACGCTGAGGACGGACCCCAAACCTGTAACAAACACCCCAAAGCAAAGCAGTTCCACCACCAAAACCACACTGGGAACCTACAAATATCCGGGTTGGCGACCTGAGGACCAAATTATTGTTGTTCTTGTGCCTTTTCTCCCTTGCAGAGGAACCAAAGGCAAGGACATCAACACCATCAAGTCCCTGCGAGTCCTGCGGGTCCTCAGACCTCTGAAAACCATCAAGAGGCTGCCAAAGCTAAAGGTTAGAAAATAACCCCCAATTTTTCCTTCTCTGGAGCTTTGTGAGTGAGCTGAGTAGAAGCCGATGGACCCAACCCAAGTTATTTCTGCTCCTTTGATTTTGTTGCAATTAATCCCTTTGCCAGATGGGTAAAAATAGCTGTGCAGATGTTTAGCAAACGTCAAACACTTTGTTTCTGTTGCAAACATCGTGGGCCATGTTATGAATTGTTGTGGACCCACGCGAAAATAAAACTCCTAAAAAAAGAAAAGAAATAAAAAAAAACCCCACCCTCGAGTAGATTAATTTACAGCTCACAAGTGGGATGCTCTCAGAAATGATACAGGAGAAAATGGGGGTTGGAGTGTTTGGCTTTCCCTGGAGAGTTTAACGTGAATATTGCAAGATTTGCCACGGGCTGTCAAAAGAGAAATGTCATTGCTGTGTGAGGAGTTTCAATCTGTTCATCTTTCTGATAAATAATCCATAGTGCAGGGTTTTAGAGCTGTACCTTTTCACCTCTACAACACTAAGCTACAAATTAAAATAAACGTAGTGACCCGTGGTTACTCATTCAACGCCATTTCACCAACCCTTTGAGGTACAGCCACTCCCTGGAAGCAGAGAAAGGAAGGAGTTAACAAAATTCAATAATTTCTGAGATTTGAGAACTCTTGAATACCTGCTGAATATTCTGTGAGAGGTGGGGGAAGAGCAGTGGGTGCTTTTGTCTGACAGTTCCTGATTTCACATCAAAATGAGGGTCAGCTGTTCTATAGGTTTGCTTTTATCCTTGCCCACTATTCAGGCTGAAATAATTCTGATTTTATGCATACTAAATGTCTCTGAAAAGATAAGGAACATTCATGTTGGACAATGCAGAAAAAGGTCTTCATTTGGTTAGAAATTTAAAATGTAAAGCTCTGAGGTAAAAAACAAAATAGTCAGCAGTAGCTCAGTCCTCCAGCAGGACACTGAACACTTGATTTTTGTTGATTCCTGTCTGATTTTCAAACAGGGTGGTTTTCTAATTTCAAAAGAAATACTCAGAAATCTTTATGTGAAGCAGAAGTTGTGTTTTTTAACTGAACTTGGGTCCATTTTGGTCCTCTCACTTGGCAGTGCTGGGTTAATGGTTAGGATCGATGATCCCAAGAGATCTTCTCCAACCTAAACAATTCTAGGATTAAAAGTCTTCAAAATTATTTCAATTCTTTTTTTTTTTTTTTTTTACTGGATGTGGTCTCGTGAGAAACAATCAGCAGGATCAATGGGCTGATGAGAGATATTCCCAGTGTTTCAATTCAGGGTTTCTGGGTTGCTTCAGGAGTGTAACTTTGGGAATTATTCCCTTCCATTCCTGGAAGCAGGAGCAGTATTGTACAAACCCTGAGCTTGGGCACTAAGACCACTCCATTTCTATGATTAGGACCAACTTCTCCTACTAAAATCAAACTGCAGGTTACTTGTAACAGTGCAGCAGGGACTAATAACCAAGTAATAAATGTGTTTGAAGAGTTCTTTGCAGGGAGTTCAGAAGTGACATGTGCAGACTGGGTTAGTCACACTTAATTTGGAGAGACAGTCCTTTAGAAAAATATTATTTAAAGCATTTGGTTTGCATCTGGTATATTTTCCTTATTATTCAGGTAGTTTTTACTTATCCAGTACGTGAGTAAAATAAACACAAGTACAATTTTCATTTCATAATTGGCCATGGGAATGTTTGTTTAGGACAAATGCTGATCTCAACAAGCTGTGATTGTCTTTATAAATTTTATGGGCAAGCCCAGAAAATTCAGTGGCACAGCCAAACTTGCCAAGAAAGCAGGAGCTGAAGGAAGCTGGAGTTACTGTTTGGTCAAACCCTTGGTGGGCAAGTTCCATGAACCCACCCCTGGGTTGTGGGTTGGGTGATGAGATTTAGGTTGGATATTGGGAAGGAATTCTTCCCTGTGATAGAATTCCCAGAGAAGCTGTGGCTGCCCCATCCCTGGAAGGGTTCAAGGCCAGGTTGGGTTTGGAGCCACCTGGGCTAGTGGCAGGTGTCCCTGCCCATGGCACTGGGTGATCTTTAAGGTCCCTTCCAACCCAAGCCAATGATTCCACGAGTGTACGAAGTGTGCTCAGATGGATGCCAAGCTGCTGGATGCACTTTTCCTCTCTCCCAACCCCTTGACCTCGTTCTCCTCCCTCCCAGGCTGTCTTTGACTGTGTGGTGAACTCCCTGAAGAACGTCCTCAACATCCTCATCGTTTACATGCTCTTCATGTTCATTTTTGCCGTCATTGCCGTGCAGCTCTTCAAGGGCAGATTCTTCTACTGCACTGATGAGTCCAAGGAGCTGGAGAAGGACTGCAGGTACAGCTGGGGGCAGGGCCAGGGTGGGCAGCAACTTTCCTCCTCCAGCAGCAGCTCCCCAGGTTGTCCCAAAGCTGAATCAGCTGCTGAGCACGAAGAGTCTCCTCTAAGTGAGAGCAACACCAGCACAGTTACCCTAGAGGTGAATTCTCCTTTTCCTTCTTTAATAGCTGTGTCATTCCTGGCTCTGATCCAGCAAATGCTTCCCCAAATGCTTAAGGATGCAGGGGAGTCACCTTCCTTCCCAAGGAGGTCTAGGGGTGGTTTTTAAATCAAGGGGGTTTGAGGGGTTGGAGGGTTTTTGACAGTGTGACTCCTCTTTCCGCCTGTTGCCTTGATCCTTAGAACTCCTAGGAACTGGAAAAACATAATGACTAAATAATCAGAAGCTTAGGAAGTCAAAGAGCTCCTAATTAGTGAGAAAAGGGATTGAACACCTTAAAAGCCCTGTCATGTCTTGCCCTTCCAGCAGGCTCAAGGTGTGTTACCTCAGTGTGCATCTTCCTCATTTGCCTTTTTTCTTGGCACCCAAAGCACATCCTCAGCACCATCCAGCTCTGCCCATCCCTCTCCTGCTGCCTTGTGCATGCAGGGCATGTCCCTGGTGGGATCCTGGCAGTCACGGGGGCTGTCACTTCCTTGGAATGATGTAAATATATTTGGAATTATATAAATATATTATAGAAAGAAAGTGAAGTTACACAGAAGCGTAGGTTGGAGGGGAGCTCTCCAGATGCCAAGTCCCTTGACCCCTAAAACAAGACCCCTTTAGGGTTTAGTTCCAACCCTGAAATAGGAACCAGAGCCCTTTCCCCATCAAGCAGCCCAGTTTTCTGTGGGGTCACACGATTTGGGGACCAGCTGTTAATTGCTGGCTTTGCCTAATGAATGGATGAACGCCCTGATTACAATTTCTTTTATTTTGAGGCCTCAGATCCAGTTCCTGTGCTGAAAATGGCTCAGAAATTGGCCTTGACTTCTGTCCCAAGCCTAGGGGGGCTGCCTCTGTCTTTAATCCCTGTGCCACCCACCGGGGCTTCTCGATGCTCCTCGGTGACTCCCAAGAAACGGCTGGTTTGGTTTAATCCCCTCATTTGCTCCGAATCTCTCTTTTTCTTAGGGGTCAGTACCTCGATTATGAAAAGAATGAGGTGGAGGCCCAGCCCAGGGAATGGAAAAAATACGAGTTCCACTATGACAACGTGCTCTGGGCTCTGCTCACGCTCTTCACCGTGTCCACGGGGGAAGGGTGGCCGACGTGAGTACCCGGGGCTGGCAGGGGCAGTGACTGGGGAGGTGAAGGCACCTTCCCACAGCTCTGAGGGGCTTGGAAATGGGAAATGAGAAGAGGCTTTTCTCAGCTAAGCTTTTCCTTCCTTTGTGTGGTCACTGGGTGAAGCAGCATTGGGTGAATCTGTGTTTTTCTCGCTGTTCCTCTGACTCTCAGGCAGTTTTCAGTGCTTGCTTCAGGCTTTTGGACTTGCCCACCTTTCTCAGATGTAAAGCTGCTCATGGAAATGTAAGAAAATGAGGGGGGAAAAGTATTGTGACCTGTGCTGAGAGTATGACAGTCCTCAAATGATATTTACTGCTCAGCATGTGACTTTATTTTGGCACACTTTGCTCCTGGGACATGTGGAGTGCAGTTTGTGATCAGGGTTTCCCTGTCCTCCACGTTCAACTATTTCATAAAATATCCCTGTGGGTCCATTCTAACTCAGCATATTCTGTGGAAATAAAGAATAAACCAGCACCAGTCTCCCTTTTCCAGTCCCTCACTGTGTTCCCTTCCTCAGACATCATCAATACCTCTCTTTGCCCACTCTTCCTTCACCCCTGTTGACCAGAGAAGGGAAGGCAGATCCCCCTGGATCCTCTGCCCTTGGCCAGGGGGGATCAGTGGATCTGTACTTAGCAAATCATCATTCTGCAGAATGGTGACACCAGGAAGGGTTTCCTACAAAAATATCCTCAAGGAAAACACCTTCCCAGCCATAAAGATGGGAAGGGGTTTGACCTGAGCATATGTGGACAACCCTCCACGTTGAGTGAAGGCCAGTGAGTGACCATGAGGTACTTCACAGTGATTGCTTTGGTTTTCATGGGGTGAAACCAGGAAGGGTTTCCTGTCAAAATATCCTCAAGGAAAACTCCTTCCCAGCCATATAGTTGGGAAGGGGTTTGACCTGAGCATATGTGGACAACCCTCCACGTTGAGTGAAGGCCAGTGAGCGACTTTGAGGTGCTTCACAGTGATTATTGTTGACTTTTCTCCTCTCTCTGCCCTTGATTGCAGTGTGTTGAAGCACTCGGTGGACGCCACCTACGAGGAGCAGGGTCCCAGCCCTGGCTACAGGATGGAAATGTCCATCTTTTACGTGGTGTATTTTGTTGTCTTCCCTTTTTTCTTTGTGAACATCTTTGTGGCTTTAATCATCATCACCTTCCAAGAGCAAGGAGATAAAGTGATGTCAGAGTGCAGCCTCGAGAAAAACGAGGTACCCCCGTCTTCGGAATGCACAGTTGGCACCTGGGGGGCTCAGAGCAGCAGTGGAACCCCCTCCTTCCTCCTTCTTGTGCCATGGGGGGTGGAGAGCAGTGGTTATCTGAGGGTTTGTGCTGTGGAGACCAAACACACGACTGCCTGTCAGCTTTTGCACAGAAACAAAGCCAGGGAAAGCCCCCGAGTGCCCACTGTCAGGTGTCCCCTTGGGCCACACCTCTGCTGCAAAGAGAACATGGACCTGCACTGGCCCAGGTTGCCCAGAGAAGCTGTGGCTGCCCCTGGATCCCTGGAAGTGTCCAAGGCCAGGTTGGACAGGGCTTGGAGCAACCTGGGCTGGTGGAAGGTGTCCCTGCCCATGGCAGGGGTGGGACTGGATGGGCTTTAACATCCCTTCCAACCCAAACCAGTCCTGCCTTCCATGTTTGCTCAAGAATGTGGGTGTGAAAGGAGACAAATCTGTGGCCTTTTAGAAACCAAACTACAACTGTTTTGACTCCCCAGAGAAAGCTCCTCTCCCCAGGCTGGCTTTGGGCCTGGCTGAGATGATTTCCCCCAAAAGTAGGTGCCTTGAGAAGAGTGTAAGACCAAGGCAAGACCCTGTGAGGCTTTTCTTGAAATCTCCAGCAAATACCATCATTTTCAGCTCAGGAATGTCCTGAGTTGGACACGTTTTTAATTTAGTTAGTGGCATCTGTGTATCTTCCTTGGATGTATCCGGTTTCCTTCTGAACCCAAGCAGATTTTCAGCATCTGCAACATCCTTTGTCTGGGGTCCCACAGCCTCAACGACCTGTTGTGCAAAGAACCATCTCTTTTCATGGATTTTTAAACTGGACCTTGATTTTTGATGAAAAGAGATGATTTTTTTATTCAATTATTAATTAGTTCCTCGTTTGTCCACGTGACCAAAAAGTCCAAAATAAAGCAGAATATTTAGGGATGCTTCACCCACGTTATTTTTCAACTGAGCAGAAAGTATTTTTGCAGTGATATAAGGCTTTGAAAATGGGAAAGTTAAGAGAAAATCCTCCAGAATCAAAACTTGTTGTGGGTAGAAACCAATTTTTAATGCAGTTTTATATTCCTAATAATGTGAAGAGAAATAACCAACAAAGGGGGTCTGTGAGAGTTCACCCAGAGCTATTTGGTGATTAATTCATTGGCTGGGGTCAGTCCACATTTCATGAAACGTTCTGAGCTGTGCAGGTGTCAGAACATACCTGAGTTTTACAATAACTTTTTAAACCCATAGATAACATCTTTATTTTAGATAACATCCCCTTGTTTCTACAATTACCCATCAGGAGGAATTCAGTGTTTTCTGAAGTGAACCTGTGGATTTAAAACCACTTAGGGAAGGGAGTGGGACCTATCAGGAGCTGGGCTCTGATGGAAGGTGGTCTCCTAGGACTGCAGGGGTGTTGGGGGGTTAATATTCCAGCAACATTTATCATGATTTGGGGATTCTGTGCTGGATTTTACAGGAACAGTCACTTAGAAATACCCCCCTCTGAATTCTCTGCTCGCTCTCCCAACCATATCCCGAGGGATGGAGACTCCCAGCCCTTTTTCCATCATTTTTCACCCCACTTCTGTTTTGTAGAGGGCCTGCATAGACTTTGCCATAAGTGCCAAGCCCCTGACCCGGTACATGCCCCAGAACAAGCAATCCTTCCAGTACAAGATGTGGAAATTCGTGGTGTCCCCTCCCTTCGAGTATTTTATCATGGTCATGATCGCCCTCAACACCATCGTCCTCATGATGAAGGTCAGTGGGATCTTACTGAATCCTGGGCAGGTTTTGGGGCCTGACTGTGGTGTTGGATGGAGAAGATTTGGACTGGGGGGGGTCATCAGGAGCAACCACCGCTCCTCAGATTCCTGGTGGGATTCCTTTGGTCTCCCAAGGGAGGTGGTTCAGCTGTGATGGGATCCTGGGAATGTTCCCCTGCACGGTGTTGGTTTGGCTCGTAGCCCCTCCAGTGGGGTGGGAGCTGGGCTCTGCAGGTCCTGAGCTCCAGCTCAGCCTGGGCTTCCTGCTGCAGAGCAGGGCCACGTCTTGCTCAAAATCCAGTCATGCCAAGGAAATTCAAACTGAAAGAGAAGAGATTTAGATGGGATATTGGGAAGAAACTCTTCCCTTTGAAGATGATGAGGGGTTGAGATGGAATTCCCCAAGAAGCTGTGGCTGCCCCATCCCTGGAAGTGTCCAAGGCCAGGCTGGACAGGGCTTGGAGCAACCTGGGCTAGTGCAAGGTGTCCCTGCCCATGGCAGGGGGTGGATTGAGATGGACTTTAAGGTCCCTTCCAACCCAAACCATTGTTATTCTATGAAATGGCTCAATTTTGCAACAGCCTCAGAACTCTGGGATGTGATCCCCAGTGCTCAGGAGCGAGATGTGGGTGGAGACACATTTTGGGTGATGTCCCCTCCTCTCCCTTGCCTATCTTAGAGTATCTTCACAGTCATGGGGTCACCTTATTCTTAGGGTCTTCTGGAACGACCCACAGTGCTGCACTTGTCCTCTGGTTTTGAAAATGCCCTTCCTCCCTCCTGGCCCATGTTGTGCTTACAGGGGGATGTCTACCAGCAGCTCCAGTGTTGGGGATATCTCCAGCTGGGACAGTATGTAGGGAGGAGTGTCCTTCCGGAGGGACATAAATAACTTTTTGTAACCCCTAATCTTGCTTGAAGTGAGCACAAAATCCAACACTAAATCAAGCAGGATTTTTGCAGTCGGGCAAGTCAGCTGGGAAAGGTTTTATTCTGTACCTGATTGTCTGATAACAGCTTTTCTTCCATCCTGCTTTAGTTCTATGATGCTCCAGAAGCATATGAAGAAATGCTGAAATGCCTGAATATTGTGTTTACATCCATGTTTTCAATGGAATGTGTGCTGAAGATCATTGCCTTTGGTGTGCTGGTACGTGCCTTCCTCCTTCACCTTCCCCTGCTTCCCCTCTCCACGGAACGCTCGTATTTCGTGACGCGCATTTAAAAACAAGCAAGAAAAGAAAACAAAAAAAGGGAAGAAAATAACCCCTGGATCCCTCTGTCCCTCCCCTTGTGTTTTCATTTGGCAGAATTATTTCCGAGATGCCTGGAATGTCTTTGATTTTGTCACAGTGTTGGGAAGTATTACTGATATTTTAGTAACCGAGATCGCGGTAAGTCCCGTTCGCTCCGTTCATAAACAAAGCTGGGCCCTGTCAAAGACATTGCACCTTCTCCCTACCAGCCTGATTCCCTGGAGCTGCCTCTGGGATTTGGGAATGTCCTTGGGTGACCTGGCAGCCTGTTTTTCCATCAGCTCTGCTCTTTCCAGGGAGCTGAGCACAGCTGCCTGCCCCAAAGGCTCTTGTGAAAGGCTCTGATGAGAACGACAGTGCCGCTGCCTCTGCCAGGAAGCAGCTCTTTCTCGTTCAGCAAATCTGTCCCCGGGCCATTTTTTGCCTATTAATGGAAAAATCCTGTTGAATTTAATAGAGGGGAAAGCCCAAAAGGGCTCTGCTGTGTTATGGTGTGAGGTGCTCTGCAGGGCACACACACCCCCTCGTGTCCCCCGGGGCTCCTGCCCGGCCGTGGGCAGGGTGAGGGTGAGAAGTGATGGGAATGGAGAGCCCACACAGGCTGGGTTGGGGGAGTGTTTCTGTCACGTGCACAAATCTCTATGGGGTCATTAAGAAACAATTAATTAAATAAACAGATTAAAATTAATAACCAAACAACTTTCCCATAGGATTTCTGGCCAGCCCTACAGGGACAGCTGTCTCCCTGCTAATGAGCCCAGTAGATCACACAACTTGCCATTAAATTATTAAATTCTAAAGGATTTTTCCAGAAGGGCAGCAAATAAGTGACTCCAGCCATGACACCTTGACATTATCCAGTTTATAAACTGCTCCTCTCCTCTCCCAGTGCATGTTGTATCTGTATGTGATGAATTTGAACTTTACCATAACTTTTTTTCTCTCAGTCTCCTGGGATTTGCTGATAGATCTGTTTTGTGTGTGCTAAGAACTGTGCTCCCCAGGCTTCTTTACAGATGGTGGTGAAGACTGTATCACTGCTCCTAACAAAACACATTTTTACCTACCCTTTGTACCAAAAACCACACAAACCCCCAAGTTTTACTCCCCATACAAGTGTTCATTTACCAGCTGGTGAATCCTCTCCCAGGCTTTGAATTACCTTTTGTTTTCAGTGCAGCCAGGTTTAAACTAATCAAAACAAACCCAAGGTCTGGGTGCCACCTCTCTGAGTGCTGGATGCTTCCACTCCCTCTGCCATGGGATGTTTTCTTGCCAAACTTTTGCTGTGGTTTGAAAACTTGTGCAAAGATTCATGAGTGAGCCAAGAACAGAGACTGCCACTTCTCCTCCAGCCTCCTTTGGCCACTTTTCCTGGGAGGAAGCAGCACAGGCAGCTCACACAGGGTGAGGAGCCTCTGCTCTCTCTGAGATTGGTGTCTTCTCCTTCAGCGAGGTGTCTCCTTCACAACACCAAGCCCATGTGCTGCTTCTTAAAACCCTCATTGTGGAGCTGTTTTGCAGCCAGTGGTGTTGCCCATTCCCTGCTCAGTTAACAGGCCACTGCCTCTCCCTCCAGCTCCCATGGGATGGCCTCAGGGAGGGTGTCTGGCATCTGGAAAGTTGGCTGTGGACTGATCAGGTTGGGCTGTGAGGCATCACTGGATTTGATGGCATCACCCCTCCCCTCCACAGGGCTTTCTCTGGTTTCCAGCATTGAAGGCAGCAGCAATTTGGAGTGTGAATTAGCCCTAAAACCAGTCTAACTCCAATAGGGTCAAGCTCCCAAACACGTATATGCCTTTCCATTCTCCTCCCACGTGGAAAAGAAGAGGGTTTTGGTTTATGAGTAGCCAGATCCTTTAAGTCAAACATTAGAGAGGACTTTCTTATGCAGGTTGACACCTTCCCCTGGCACTGTGAAGCTGATCACAAACATCTCTTTAATAGAAAAGCCCAGTACCACTCCAACCCCTGATCTCTTGGTCCCCTGTCTGTGTCTGCAGACCTGTTTGAGCTCTGCTCTCTCTAAATATTCCCCTTCTGCAGCAGCCAGGTGGGATCAGTCTCTTCTCCCAAGTACCACCTGACAGGACAAGAGGAAACAGCCTCAAGTTGCACCAGGGGAGGTTTAGGTTGGATATTAGGAACGATTTCTTCATGAGAAGAGTGGCCAGGCACTGGCACAGGCTGCCCAGGGCAGTGGTGGAGTCCCCATCCCTGGAGGGATTTAAAAGCTGTGTGGCACTTGGGGGCATGTTTTAGAGGTGGTCTTGGCAGTGCTGGGGACTTGATGATCTCAGAGATCTTTTCCAACTTAAAAGCTTCTCTGATTCTGTGTAGCCATCATGTCTCCTTCCCACAGGCTTTTCCCTGCAGACAGACAGTGCCCAGGGGTCATTCCCCCGTCCCACCTTCTTGCTAGACTTGCTTTTCAACACTCCTTTCACACAGCTCCTCTCTGAGGTTTCTGCAGCCCCTGATGTCTGTGCAGCAGCACTGCCATCCCCACCAGCACCCCCTTCCACATCCATCCCGGCCTCAGACAGGGACAACGGGCTGAGGGGTCAAAGGCCTCGTGCTGAGGAGGCTTAGTTTGCTTCAAGGTGACCCTGATGCACAGGTCTCTGCACCACTGCTTAGCTACCCCAGTGGTGGCCCAAAACTCACATTTCTGACAGAATTAACAGTGGCAGCAAATAATGGCAGCTGTCAGGAGGCCTCTCGTGGAGCAGTTTGTGCTGCTTCAGCCAGTGCCACGGGGTGGAGGTGCTCCTGTACCAGGGTCTCCACTGCCACCACGAGCCTTCCTGGCCTCCAGGCCAGGTTGGATGGGCCCTGTGGGATGTGTCCCTTCCTGTGGCAGGAGCGGAACAAGATGAGCTTTAAGGTCCCATTTAACATAAACCGTTCTGTGATTTTATGTTTCTCCCCTTTCCAGTCCTGAGGATGGAAAAACAGGCAGAAGGATCCAGCACTCTGCTGCTGTGCCATGTTGTTGGCTCCATGATAGGCTGCAGTTAGGGGTATTCTGACCCAAAACACAGCAGGGGGAACCCAAGGGGTCCCACACCTGCCTGGCAACACCAGGACCTTTCTGCTGTCTGCAAAGTGGCAGCAAAAATATATGTAAGGTATATTCTGGCAGAGCTACATTTTAAACCATCTCTGTAATATCTGTTAAACAATTAGTTAAATTTGTTTGTACCTAAACAGAATTTAATACAATACATTAAAAATGTATAAAAGGGCTGAAAAGCCTGAAGCAGTGATGAGAACATGGTCTTTGCAGACAGCAGGGACTGAAAGGAGGGCTGGTGGGTGCCTCATTCCCAGAGCACAGCCCTGGTGTGTGGCCTCCAACCTTTCATCCCAAGGCCTCTGCCCATCCTTTCTTTGTATTCCCAACCTCTTTATATTCCCAGGCAAGGCAGAGCAGTAACTTAGGCTGGGGATGAGCATCTGCTCTGCACAAAGTGCCACAGCTGATGCTTTCTTCACCTTCCTCAGGGTGTGCCCAGGGGTGCAGCAGCTCCATCATGGAGTGGAGAATAACCAGAGAGGAGAACAGGTCTTGACTCCTCACCACCCCGAGCTGTGTCCCCAGCGGAGTGTTCCCTCTTCTCCATCTGCCCTCCTGTTAGAGTTTGGAGCTGGCTCCCTGCCAAGTTCCCGAAAAGCCTCCAGCAAAGAGCGAGAGAGAAAAAACTATGAAAAAAAAACGGAATAGCAGAACTATATTAAAATACATATATATATTTACATATATCACATTTACACATTCACATACTATGTACACACAAAAAAGAACCCCAAACAATCCTCCTAAAAGGGGAAGGGAAAAGGGACAAAACCACAAAAGAGGGACAAAACCACAGAAGAAACCCGAAGCAGGTATGCACAATCAATAAAAACTAGCAAAAGAAAATCTTACTACTCTCCTTGAGAGAGCAGAATTGTGCCAAACGACCACTGGCACCCTCCGCCTCCCAAGGCCTACAAGGCCTCACCAGGCCTCACCAGGCCTCACTAGGCCTCACTAGGCCTCACCAGGCCGCACTAGGCCTCACTAGGCCTCACCAGGCCGCACTAGGCCTCACTCCCTCACACGAGCAGGACTGACAGCAGAGAATCTGTGCTTTGAGATCCACCAGAAGAGAAGAGGGCAGAGCCTTCTCTCTCCTTCTTATTTATACCTCTGCTTATGTAAAGAATAGCATGGAATACTGGGAATATAGGGTAATTGCCTGGTTACAAGCTGGTCTCCAGGAAGGCCTAGACTAAAACTATCACACCTCCTCAGCTGATGGGCACCACGGGCAGAGTTGGGTGGCAGCCCCTGTCAGTCCCTCCTTGTGCATCCAGCCCTCTTGTCACCCATCCCATGGGAGTTCTCCAGCTGGGAGGTCCCTGTGGCAGCCACAGCATGACCCTGTCAGCCTCCATCTGTCCTGCACCAGGAGCCGTCCAGCTCCTTTGGAGATCCAGGTGTTTTCTAGGTTTTCTAGGTGTCACCCCGAGATCAGGCTCACAAAGCACTGTTATTTTTTCCCATGACTGTATTTTCCAGCCATAAATGTTCTCCAAGGTAAATAAACCCGCTCACCTGGGGCGGGGGGGTTGTCTCCTCTTGAGAGACTTGGCTTCCACCAGCCTTGCTGCATCGGTACCTTTAACCCACGGAAAAGTAAAGACAAAAGGAAAAGAAATGTGTTGATGAATTGCTTTGTTTCAATTTTGTAATCATGCCATATGTAATTTACTTTGTGATTGTAGTGGAATATATATATATATTTTTTTTTTATTTCCTTAGGCAAAAAAAAAAAAGTGAATGTCAGTTTTTTGACCCTCTCAGTAATCGAGGGAAAATAGGTGGCTTTAAGGAGAAGGTGTCCTTGTGGACAGATCCAGAGTGGGAGTTTGGCAAACTGACATCTATTTCTATGCCTGGAAATATAAAAAAAAAACCTCCTGAGAAGTGTTTGTGAATTGTCTCCCAATTTGCATTACAAACTGAAATGCAAATCACTACTGCACTGTGTGTGTTACCTTTAGGATCTCAGAACCTGGTTTTGGTTTGAAGCATTTTTTCTTTATATAATTCCCATAAAATAACACCTCCCTCCCCCGATACCTGATAGTTTCTTTTCCCTCAATGAAATTTTTCAGAGTTTCCTTTTTTGCTTGTCCTGATTACTCATTTTCTCTTTTTGTTTCCCTGTTTTGTTCTTTATTTTCCTTAATCTACCTGCTGAAATCACGCCATCCAATCAACATACAATGCGAAAACCATGTCTCCGTCTGTATGTTGTGCACCTGCTGCTCAAAACAAAAAAAAACACCCTAAATTTGTAAATAACTCTTGCCAATATCCATCCATGAAAACATCACATATAGGACACGGTTGGTTTCATTGAATTTAAACAATTCTTTCAAGCCTCTGCTTTTATTTTCTCTCGTTTTTCTTTTGATTTGATAAGTTGTTTGGTTTGGTTTTTTTGAGGTTTTTTTTGATGAGATTTCCGATTGCACTGGTGAAAAAGCCTCCCTGCAGCACTGCCCCAAACTGGCTTCTTTCTGCACCTCCTTCCCTGGGCTAATTGGTGACGTGAGGCAAACCCAGTTACCAATAGCTCTGCTCTCTCTTCCCCCCCACTTTGCTAAAGGGGAGACTCCCACTTGCCTTATTTCCATGGAAAACGGGATGGGATGATTAGGAGGGAATGATGCTCCTGGATGGGCTGGAGAGGAGAAGATTGTCTGGCTGGGAAATGCTTCACTTTAAAACCGGTGGCACCAAATTCAGCTCTTGGAAAGCGGGTTTGGTTTCTTTTGAACAAGATGTTTTCTGCCAAAAACCCCCAGTATTATAAGGCAGAAACATTCTGAAGTGATGACAGACTTGCTGCCCTCAAATCAAAAGAGAAATGATTGAAATGATAGGAAAAATTATCTTCACTCCACTTGGAAAATTCCCTGTGATACCAGCCCGTAGAATTATTTTGGACACAGAGTCCCTGGGCTGCAAAACCAAACATCTCAAGTTAAAGCATAAATCGTGTTGTGAACAGAGCTGAAAAGTACCAGGAGCCACATCCCACTGGGAATTTAGTGCCTGATTCCAAAGATGCCTTTGGAAATCCTGGCCTTTTTCTTTGAAAATTAAGCAAAAGAGAATGAATAAAGAAAAATGCAATCTAAATATATTTTTTCCCCGATATTTAATTATCTTGGCTATGGTTAATAACACAAAGGAGACCATAAGCTTATCAAAAATCTTTGCTTGGCCACCTGACAACAGCTCTTGGATCTGTAACATCTGCATTTCCTGCTGCACAGTTGCTGTTAAGACACAAATCAGGGAGAATCTTCATGCCAGGCTGCACAGAAGCTCCATGACAGTTCATGGAGGGTCACAGGGGGGATTTCCTAGGAAGCAGCAAAGGAGAAAATGACAATGTGTGAGTGAAAATTTGCCCCGTGCGAGCCAAAAAGGGAATTTCTGTGGTGGCTGGAAGTGCTACAGATGTGTGGCAGCACTGAGGATGTCCTTGGAGATTTTGTCTGCTGCACCCCTGGCCCAGGTAGCACAGAAAAGTACCCAGGCATCAGCTGTGAAAATATACTGGAAAAAAACCAGTTTATCTCCATTTGGCCAAATTTTGGTCCACGTTCAGGTGAAGGATTTCAAAGCTCACCCTGCTGTTTGTTAGGATTGCAGTTGCTGTTTCATAGAGACGAGTCCAGGCTCCTTCCATCACCTGGCATCCCAGTGAGGTCTTTGGAGAACCACATTGTCCTCCTGAGATGTTTTCTTCCTTCCACTGCTGCTGCTGGGACACTGCAGTGAGTGCAGCAGGAGCTCCAAAGTTCAAGGGAAGCCTGGAGGAGACTGAAATCAGAGCTCACCAGGGGCTGCAGCTTCTTCAAGAGGGGCAGCTCCAATCCCTGCTCTCCGTGAGCAGGGACAGGACCCAGGGAATGGCTGGAGCTGTGCCAGGGCAGGGTCAGGTTGGATCTCAGGAAAAGGTTCTTCCCCCAGAGGCTGGTTGGGCACTGACCAGGCTCCCCAGGGCAGTGGGCACAGCCCCAAGGCTGCCAGAGCTCCAGGAGGGTTTGGATGATCCTCTTAAGGACAGGGTGAGATTGTTGGGGTGTCTGTGCAGGGCCAGGAGCTGGACTGGGTGATCCTTGTGGGTCCTTCCAACTCAGGATATTCTGTGAAGCAGGAAACAAGGAGAGATCTGGGCATCACCCACAGAAAATCATTCTTCCAGCATTCCAGGCTCAGGATGGAAGGACTGATATGATGTAACTGCAATGGTAGAGTCCTCAAGACACAGACAAGTGTGACAAAAGTCTTCAAAAATCCTCTTAAAACCAGGAATGGGTTCTCTGAGCTTCAGAGGAAGCCAGGACCCTGTGCAAGGTTCAGGAACACTTCTGGCAATGCCACAGACATTTAAAATGGGAACAAGGCCACTTCCTCAACGGTAGTTCCTCAACAGAACAAGTTAATTCTTGTCGATGCCAAATGAAGAGAAATGCTAAAGCTTCCTGAGCGATCCCATTTTTGCCTTGGTCAGATGCCTCTTCCAGCAGCTCTTTCTGCATCCCTGGGGACAGTGGGCACAGCTCCTGTGCTGGGCAGGATATCATCCTGCTGCTGAGGGTGCTGCAGGAAGAGCCCCAGGCGATGGCTGCACACCCTGCTCTTCATGGCTTCTCTCCTTTTCTGTGTGGAAAACTCTGGGGCTCCCAACAGAAGAAGGATGTGGAGCTGCTGGAGCCCAGAGGAGGCCAAGAAGATGCTCTGAGGGCTGGAGCCCCTCTGCTCTGGAGCCAGGCTGGGAGAGCTGGGGGGGTTCACCTGGAGAAGAGAAGGATCCAGGGAGACCTGAGAGCCCCTTCCAGGGCCTAAAGGGGCTCCAGGAGAGCTGGAGAGGGACTGGGGACAAGGGATGGAGGGACAGGACAAGGGGGAATGGCTTCCCATTGCCAGAGGGCAGGGTTAGATGGGATACTGGGAAGAAGTTTTTTACAGTGAGGGTGGGGAGGCTCTGGCACAGGTTGCCCAGAGAAGCTGTGGCTGCCCCTGGATCCCTGGAAGTGTCCCAGGCCAGGTTGGATGGGGCTTGGAGCAACCTGGGCTGGTGGGAGGTGTCCCTGCCCATGGCAGGGGGTGGAAGGAGAGGAGCTTTAAGGTCCCTTCCAACCCAACCCAATTTGTGATTCTATGAAAACAAAGGGTAGAAGATGAGGCTGCCCATGGTGGGACAGCAATCAAGGCCAGTTTGTTATCCATGATGTCTGTTCTCCCTGTTTCCTCCTGCTTTGCAGTTTGTTCAGGGATTTATCACTCATCTGAACTCCTGTGGTGGGAAGTGGTGGCAGTGCCCAGGCCCTGGCTGGTGACTGGGTACCTTCAGTACCAGACCTTCCTCTTTCAGGAAAACAGAGTCAAGCCAGGGGAAATGCTTTTCCCAAACATAATTTTGGAGCTGCCAGGTGGATCATACCATCCCAAAGCTCTGGTGCCTGTTGTGAGGACCAAACAGCCGTGAGCATCTGTGCAACAGGAAAGCAACCAAAAAAACCCGGGAAGAATGACCTGGATAATCATGGGACACATCCCAGGGGTGGCTGAGTGGGGGGAGAATCGATGCAAAGCACTGTTGTACCCGAGAAATATCGCACTGTGGAGTTTCCCCTTCAGCTGCATGTGACTCTTAACTCCTGCCTGGACGGCTGAGGTGTCGAAGGACGGGTTTTCTCCGTGGTGTGCTGGGGGTGGCACACGCAGAGCCCTCCCACCCATCCCCAGCGTGTGCAATTTGGCCTCCCCACAGCAGAGAACTGTCCTTCGAACCGTCCCGGCGTCGGGGACGGGGGATTTGCCTGGGTTGTGAGGGATCCCACTGCGCTTTAGGGACTGCAGGAGTCAAAGAGGGAGGCTTAGAGGCTGGGGAATAAAAATTGTACAGACTGTTTGTCCCTCCAAATCCCAGGGAATGGGGCATTACAGGCATAACTACACCGTTTTGAACCCCTTTCCCATTTATCCCCGTTTTCCATGTACAAAGCACAGCCTGTGCTCAGCGTGACCTCTCAGGCAGCCCAGCCCAAAGCAGATGTTGAGCATCCTGTCAGCCCTGATTATGAGGCCACAGCAAAGTCTGAGCAAGACAATGTTCTTGCTGTTAAGCTGCAGGACCGTGGGAAGAGGGAGGGACAGCAGGGTCAGGGGAGAGATGGATCCTGCAGACACTGTCTATGTGCTCCTCGGAAGAGCATAAGGCTGGAGCACAGGAAAGGTCTGGCTTGAGCATTGCTCTGAAGTTTAAACTCTGTCAGCCTTCCAGGCCTGAAAGTGCTGTGAATGCCACATAAGGTCTGGTCTAGTTCCCACTGTTGGGAAGACCTGGTTCAAACAGGGTCTGGGGTAAAGCTCTGCCTTGCCCTGTGGAGCTCATCAGCCCCGCAGGGGGAACAGGGGGACAGGGACCAGCTTAGTGATGGCACCTCCTTATCCAGCTGAGTGCCAGCTCTGCCCCACGGGCCCTTACGTGCCAAGGTGAGTCCAGCTGGAATGTGGTGAAGGGAAGGTAAGCCACGAGTGAAACAAAGCTGAGCTGATGCTCCGAGACAAGCGTTCCATCCCGAGTGCCTGCTCTCCCGCCCTCCAACAACCCAGGGGAATCCTGCTTGTGCTTTGCCTGCCAGAGCTGGCTCTGTTGCTGACTGGAATGAGCTCCGTGTTGTCCTGCTCTTTCATGGAACATACCTGTGCTTTTCTCTTTTCTCTTTATTTGAGGACTGAGTCTGATTGACGGTCTGTGCCTAACTCTGAGCTGCTTGTGTTTTTAACCTGAGAGAAACCGAGTGCATGCCTGAGACTGATTTCTTGGACTCTTTGATGGGATTGGTGGAATGCAATGCTAATGGCCCCAAAACTGAGCTGGCATTTAAAGAAATGAATAGATCCAACAAGCCCCCCAATTTCAGCATGAGCTCTGTAGCCAAACAAGCAAGAAACATGGGTCAGTTCAATGTGACTGGGTGTCTCCTGGTAAAACAATAATACAAGGGAAATACTATTTTTGCTCATCTTTACCAACAAGAGCTCCTTATGATTATATTTTCTGCTCCACTGCTTGCTAGTTTAAAGTGGGATGCTTTCTCTCTTTAGCTCACTCAGTCAAAATAAGTGGCTGTGAACAGAGATTCACAAATAAGTGAATTGGGATCAGTATGGAAAGGGGCAATATTTTTTTTATCTCCTTCAAATAGGAGGGCAAGAGGGATCTGGCTTTTGCATGTTTTCTTTTGGAAAGAACCCTCTCTAGATTAGCTCATTGGGGCAAGAAACCTCTTTCCCCTGAAGGAAAGAAAAAAAAAAAAAAAAGATGGGGTGAGGGGTGGGGAGAATCATCCAAAACAAATGGAAATCTGAATCTGTCTCCAGCAGTTCTTTGATCCACCTGCAAAGGCACATTTAATGGCAATTTGAAAAACCAGCAGGTTCCTAAGGCATCCTCCTGCTGTTGAAAGCTCAGCCTCCCCAGCTGACTCGCTGCCATTGATCCATCTCCCAAACAAGTCTTTCTGGTGCCCTTTCTCTTTGATGAACCTGTCCAGTTACTCTCTGTATGAACAGATCTAAAACCTGCAGGTTGGAAAACATCCTCATTCCTTCAAGGATGTTTGAATCTTCACTGGACAGTGCCTTTCTTTGTTACATTACAGGCTGTACACGCCTGTCTTGGCTCAAGTTCAGTTCAGAGCTGACCAAGACGTCCAAACAACCTCATTCCTTACAAAATGAAAATACGGCACCATTCCCTCTCCCCGAGTCTTCATGGGGGAGAAAATCTGCCTTTCTCAAAGCAAATCAGACCTCCATGGACAGCGCGAAAGGGCCTTTTCTGTCACTGACCCAGTAGCAGAGGGGAGGGCTCTTGTGGAGAGGGATTTTCTCATTCTTGCTGCATGTGGAGTGATCTGCACTGACGAATGTTTCTTTTGGAAGGTTTTCTGGTGGCCGATTTGCTGCTTAGATCGTGAAGCTGGTAATTTTAATTTCTTTTTTCGCGGGCTGTGGTTTCCGAGCGCGTTAATTTCTGAAGGACACAAAACCTTTACTTTCCGCAGGACAACTTCATCAACCTCAGCTTCCTGAGGCTCTTCAGGGCAGCCAGACTCATCAAACTCCTCCGCCAGGGCTACACCATCCGAATCCTGCTCTGGACGTTCGTGCAGTCCTTTAAGGTGAGTTTGAGAGACGCGGGGACTCGGTCGCGCTTGGTGCATCCGCAGCATCCTCTGCCGGGGATCAAACAGCTCCCCTTGCCAAGGGAATTCCCTCTGCACCACCATTCCATCACAGGGATATTAATTCTGCAGGGAAGCAAACTGGGTAGCACTGACCAGCCCCTGAACGCTGCATTTTGGAAGATGAGTCCAAAAGCTTGCTGGTGCAGATTCCAGCGGGTGCACAGAGGTCAGGCTGCCCTTGAACCCCCCCCAAAATCCCCGTGGCAAAGCCTTGATGCTCAAGCATTTGCATAAGGAAGTGGTGCCCTGGTGACTATTATTTGCCTGCAGCAAATTGCTTTCACCAGGATTTGGGTGTGGTAGGAGGTGGCAGAGGCAAACCCCAAACCACTGGGGTTTGGTGACACAAACTGGGGAGCTGCAGAACGCAGGGCTGGGCTTTGATGACGTGGAGGATTTTAAAAAGATGAGGTGCTGTTCTGAAGTGCAGGCGGTTGCTTGGCCTGGTTTCTCTTCCCTCCCAGCAAGACTCAGCACGTTGTGGCCCAGGGGTGACTTCTGCTCCAAGTGACCCTAAACCAACTGCCTTACAGCAGAGCACTGCTCAGCCCGTGCTTAGCTGTGAGCCAGCTCTTTTCCACACCTAAATAAGAGCCCACACGCCCCAAAGCTGGTTATTTTTGTTTTGCAGCCTGTTTGTGCATTGTTTTGGGCTTTAACTCTGGTTATGGGGCTTGCTCAGGTACTGGAGTGCAGAGAGGAGAACATACAACGTGAAATCAAGACTGATACCGGGCTCTAACACAAGGGCAGAGCTCCAGCCCCTGCCAGGCAGATGTTCCCACTCAGGAGGGTGTCCTTGGACAGTGTGGCCTTGGCTGGATCTTGGCAGAGGGGCTCAGCCCTGGTCCTTTCCAGCACAGCCCCGACCCTTTCCAAGGGTGTGTGCAGAGAGCTGCCCTGAAACAGAGACGGGACACTCCTGCGCTGCCTGGGGAGCTCTTTGTCTGTCTGTCTGTCCCCCCAAAGCTGAGTTCTCAGTCTTTGATCCCTGAGCAAAGGTGTCCAGCAGAAACCACATCAACCCTTTGCCCCAGGGTTCCTTCGGGTTTTGCCCCTGGGGGACATCAGGGGGATCAGGGGGGGCATCAGCACCGGCCCCGCAAGGGAGGGGATTGTCCTGCTCTGCTCTGGGCTGGGGCAGCCTCACCTCGAGTGCTGGGGGCAGTTTTGGGAGGACACAATGATCTAAAGCTGTTCGAAAGAGTCCAAGGGAGGGACACAAGGATGGTGAAGGGTCTGGAGGGGCCATAGGAGGAGTGGCTGAGGGCACTTGGTGTGTTCAGCTGGACAAGAGGAGACTGAGGGCAGAGCTCATGGCAGTTCCAGCTTCCTGGGCAGGGGCAGAGGAGGGGCAGGGACTGAGCTCTGCTCTGGGGGGACCAGGGACAGCACCCAGGGAATGGCTGGAGCTGTGTCAGGGCAGGCTCAGGTTGGATCTCAGCAAAAGGTTCTTCCCCCAGAGGGTGGTTGGGCACTGACCAGGCTCCCCAGGGCAGTGGGCACAGCCCCAAGGCTGCCAGAGCTCCAGGAGGGTTTGGCTGATCCTCTTAAGGACAGGGTGAGATTGTTGGGGTGTCTGTGCAGGGCCAGGAGTTGGACTGGATGGTCCTGGTGGGTCCTTTCCGACTCAAGATATTCTGTGATTCTGTGATTCCCACTGGGCCCCCCATGGCTGTATAACCCCTCTCCTGCCCCAGCACCACATGGGCTAATCCTATGGCAAGACTTCTCCTTTTTTCAGCTATTACCAATTAAGAAGCATTAATTACCCATTTGTTTAGCCCAAGTGGAAAGCAGCTATCACTCTCAGCTTGGGTGACATAATTACATCGCAGCCTCCACTGATTTCTTGCTAAAACTCAGAAGCTTTTTGTCCTCCTGGGCCTGCAATCTGTGCCTGTTTCAGAGCAGCAACTCGTTTCTGGGATGGATATGTTTTTTTTCTCAGACTACATTTACAGCAAGGTCATTAAAAATTAACATTCATGCAATTATGCATAGAAAGTGCCAGGGCCTGCTGGTAGTTCCAGTGCTCGCTGGGAAGCTTTGGGTTGTGTTTTCCCTGCTTGCAAGGATACACAGAGAGCCTTTGGAAAGCCCTGGCTGTTCTGGGATTGATGAATTCGTGGCTCCAGGGGGGTTGCTGACAGAGCTGTTCACATTCTCCTCCCAGCTCCTTCACTTGAAGGACAAATGCCACAAAACACAGTCCTGCCCAGGGATTAAACACTCCTGGGTGCTGTGCCTTTGCTGTCATTAACACCACCTTCTCCTTTCCCACAGGCCTTGCCTTATGTGTGTCTCCTCATTGCAATGCTCTTCTTCATCTATGCCATTATTGGCATGCAGGTAAAACATCTGGCTCTCCTTCTGCCCACACTCAGCCTGGGTTTGTTCAGGGAGCAGCTGGGTTAGGATGAGGCAAAAGGCTCTTCTTGTCTGGTGTCAGGGAAATTAGAAGTGGAGAAAAGGGCCACTTTTTGTACTCTTATTGTCATGTTTTAAGCTGAACGTGGCCCTGGGTGTACAAAGAGAACGGGCAGACACATCACCTGTGGGGATGAGCCTGTACCACTGCATTTCCAGCAGCAGGGTGGGTATCCCTGTCTCCCATGGGAAGACACACCCCTTCCCCTGGCTATGGACACATCAAGACACTGCACTTTTCTGAGAAGAAATCCTGAAGTTTTGTTGGCCTGGGATGGAGCTGCACTGTTGGAAAGGTCCTGTGTGAACACAAAGCACAGTAACCTGGTGTTTTCCCCCATTTGACCTCCACACCACTTTTTTATCTCCCTCTTCAGCACAGAAATTATTTTAGCTTTTGAGATCCCTCACACCAGGACGAATTACTTCCCTGCCTTTTTACTCTACTCCACTTGATCCACCTTTCCTGACAACACCCATGGGAGGATGTGCTTGGCCTGAATCCCTTCTGTTTCCCGTGGCAGGTATTTGGGAACATTGCATTAGATGATGAAACCTCCATTAATCGGCACAACAACTTCCGGACCTTCCTCCAAGCCCTGATGCTTCTGTTCAGGTAAGAGGAGGGTATAAAACACCATCTGACTTGCATGTGAGCAGGGAAAAAAGTCTCTGTTTGGCTGCTGAGCCTTGGGCATCCTCTGGGAAAGGGATTTGAGTAAAGCAGCCATCCCTGCTTCCTCCTCCTCGGGGGATCTGAGCCGACACATCATCATCTCCACAACGTGTCACCCAGGGCTGTGACACCCCCTGGCAGCTCAGGCAGAAGCTTAATATGGGACAGCTCCCCCTGTATAACTGATTGATGGGTTTCCTGCCATGAAGCTTGTTTTTTTTCTTTTTTTTTTTTTAAGTGAGAATCCCTTAAATTGGTCATTTTAACACTTCATCCACCAACCCCCCGCCTCTGCTTCGGAGTGCAAGTGTTTCCCTCTGGGTTCATTCTGCAAGGAAACAAAGCATTTTCGAATTAAAACCCAAGCAGTTAATTTTTCACTGAAGACTTTCATTTTCAGAACCTGTCAAAACTGAAGTTCGGGTCCTGCTCCAGCTCAGGGCAGTTTGGTGGGGGGATGTGGAGACCCCCCCCAGTTAACCCCAGCTCTGCAGATGATGTGGAGCTTGTAACTGGATCTCTTGCCTGGGATTTGGTTTCCATAGTTTCTGTGAAGCCAGATGGAAATGAAATTAGCCCTCTCTAGCTCAGAATAATCACTCAGCTCAAAGCCCTGCATTTTAATAAAACTGGATAATTACTCAGTCTCGTGGTCAGACCTCCTGGTCCCTTCACAGGCCACAGTGGGACTGAGGGGCAGCAGGATGGGGATGAGGAAGGAACCAGATTACTCTGATATGTGGAGATCCCCTGACATCCAAGCCATTGCAGGGGGTGGTTTATTTTGAGGACAAACCCTTTGGGACTCCAAAACTTTTCCTTTTGGCTGTTTTTTCTCAGCAGCAGAAGTTAGAGGGGGAGGAGGGAAATGATGAAAACACTCAGGAGACTGGCATGAAAAAGAGATTCATGGCACTACGACCAACCAGACCGTGCTGGAATTTATCTGCCTGATAAAGAAAATAAGAGACTCAAGTGGAGAAGCCTGATTTCATTTCCCATCATCTCCACTGGGTTTAGAGCCAGCACTAGGACAGAAGTGTTTGGCTGCTTCAAAAGAGAACAATCTAAACTCTGTTTACTTAGATTTGCACTGGACATGCTGAAATCAATCTGGTTTTATTCTCCATAAAAGCAATAAAGCTTTTAGCCTACCTCAGCCTGTCTGGCTTCTTTTACCCCCCTGTGATGGAAGGAAATGTTATTCTCCTTTCTTTCCACATCAGCAGGCTGGTAATTCAAATTCCCAGTGTAAATACAGTCTCTCCACCTGGACACAACCTTCACCTAATTAAGTCAGTTAATTAGGCACAGTAACACTGTGAGGTGGCTGCCCCTGGGGTCTGTAATGGGAAGGGGGTGGATAAACTCACTTCTGCCCTCCCATCCCCAGGAGTGCCACGGGGGAAGCCTGGCACGAGATCATGTTGTCCTGCTTGAGCAAGAGAGCCTGTGACCCCCTCTCTGGCCTCACCAAGAAGGAATGTGGCAGTGATTTTGCCTATTTCTACTTTGTGTCCTTCATCTTCCTCTGCTCCTTCCTGGTAAGTCGGTCCTGATCCCTCCCAAAGTTGGGGTGCTGTGGTGGATCCCCCCCAAACACTCCCCATCCCTTTACCTCCTCCTCCTCCCTAATTATAATTTATCCAACACCACAGACAGCTTTGCTAAACCCCATTTACCATCCTGGTGATAAAATCCCTTTAATCCCCAAAGAGATCATTTAGTCATTAGTTTAAAGGGAAGGGATTTATCTTTCTTCTCACAGGGGGGGTCTAATATCTGGAATTAAGCACTAATCGGTTTTGTCTTGATTTGTAACACGGGCCTTTGAAGAAGGGGACTGGGGAGGGCAGGGTGAGAATGGCTGAGACAACACCAGTTCAGAAGCTCTTGCTGGGAGCATCACACTCATTTGATGCTCTGTGTTCTGTTTTGTTGGTCAAAGAAATGCAATAACCATTTGCTGCTGCCAGAAAAGCTTTTAGCCATGGAAGTGTTCAGCGCCTGGGTCGTGCCCGTGCTTTAAGAGGTGCTTTAAGAGGTGCCAGTGCCCTCCCTGAGCACTGGCACATCCACAAACATCCCTCTGCCCCCTCTCCAGCACCACTGGGGACAGAGGAATGGAAAACCCAGGGCAGGGACCCAATTAAGCCTCAAGCAGGAAGAGATGAAGGCTCTGAAATGAACCCAAAAGCAGCGGCTGGAGCTGCCACAGGTTTGCTCTCCAACAGCAGATTGGCTGCTTTGTGCAGCTAATCCTGCTCTCCTCAGAACCCTTCCACCAGGAAAAGGAGCTCCACGGGGCAGTTTGATGCTGGGTGTAGACACACCAACCTCAATGGCCCCTGCTGGCATCCTCTGTCCCACTGCTGTTGCTCCTTTGACACCCCGTGGATTATTTCTTCTGAGGAGTTCAAAAAAACCCAGAGCCCTGAAAGCTTACACGAAGTTAATGCTCCACTCAGTGACTCCTTCAGCACTCCTGAGTTTTAAAACCAGGGTTTTTCCCTTGTGCAAATCCCTAACCCGACATCAGACGTTCTCAGTGTTATTTTCAAGCTTTTTATTTAAAAAAAAAAAACCAACAACAAACATCACATCCCCCCAGAGCCCTCCCTGGCTGGATCAGCCATCTCAGCCAAAATGTAGCAGCAGAACTGGAGCTGTGCAAAAGCAGCTCTGTCCCTGGGTCAGAGCTCCTGGAAAACCCCCTGGAAACTGGACCAGGAGAGGGGGGAGCCCTTGTGAGCAGCAAAAGTTCCAAAAATAGGCAGTGGGAAGCCAAGCAGCTGGATTGGGCTGTAACTCATTCCTTAAAATGCATTCAGCACTTGACCATGTGGTTCCCCACAAGCTTTGCAGAGCCCCAGCCTTGCCAGGAGAGCACTTTTTTCTATGGTTTGCTCAATGTTATGCCATAGATTGAGGGGAAATTGGATAATGTATTTGGTTTCCAGTGGTGTTTCTGGCTCTGTGTGGACGTGCAGCTTGACATAATTTCCCCCCTGTAACTTGAGGGAGAGGAAAAAAAGATAAATTGAAATCCACGTTGAAAAATATCAATTGAAATCTATTACGAAAAACATAAATTGAAAGCTAAGAATATAAGGAAAACATCAATTGAAATTTATAGTGAAAATATGAATTGGAAGTTAAGAATGTCCAGGAACTTTAGAAACAGCTCCAGGCAGGGAAGGGGGAACTGTACCGAGCCATGGCTGGAGCTGGGAACACTGGGAAGGGATTTGGGATCAAGGGGCAAACTCTGAGAAGTTCTGCTGCCTCGGGATGCTCTGGGGACACTGTGCCATGTGGGAGGTACCTGCAGGGCAGGAGTGAGCAGGGTGAGAATGGCTGAGACAACACCAGTTCAGAAGCTCTTGCTGGGAGCATCACACTGAGCATCACACTGATCCAGCTGGAGTTCTTGCAGCCTTTGAGCAGCTTATTCAGAGCTGGTTTGGGCATCCCCATCCCTGCATGGGGACTCCAAGATGCTGGGGCTTGTCTGGGCCGTGGCACAGGGGCACAAACACCCAGGGAGGGGGGACACGAAGGACCATCGTGGCTGCCCAAAGCCACCAGAGCTGTTTGATGGTGTTGGAGCTGATGGGCCTCACACAGGAGTGAATTCACACACTGCAGGGGCAGGAGCCTTGCTGGGGGTCTGAAAACACCAGAGGAAGTTCAACAAGTGCCACATTCTGCCCCTGGGATGGGGCAGCCCTGGATGTGCTGACAGAGTGGGAATGAGAGGCTGGAAAGCAGTGCTGGGAAAGGGCCCTGGGGGTTGTGGTCAGTGGCCAGTTGGCCCTGAGTCAGCAGTGCCCTGGCAGCCAGGAGGGTCAAACATGTCCTGGGGGCACCAGGGAGGGGATTGTCCCCTCTGCTCTGCCCTGGGGCGGCCTCACCTCAATATTGGGGCAGTTTGGGGGGACACAATGGAGGGAAGGGATTGAGCCATTGGAGAGTGTCCAAAGGAGACAACGAGGATGGGGAAGGGCCTTGATTTGAAGCCGTGGGAGGACACTGAGGGCACTTGGGGTGTTCAGCTGGAGAAGAGGAGACTGAAGGCAGAGCTCATGGCAGCTCCAGCTTCCTGGGGAGGGGCAGAGGAGGGGCAGGGACTGAGCTCTGCTCTGGGGGGACCAGGGACAGCACCCAGGGAATGGCTGGAGCTGTGTCAGGGCAGGCTCAGGTTGGATCTCAGGCAAAGGTTCTTCCCCCAGAGGCTGGTTGGGCACTGCCCAGGCTCCCCAGGGCAGTGGGCACAGCCCCAAGGCTGCCAGAACTCCAGGAGGGTTTGGATGATCCTCTGGGGCACAGGGTGTGACCCTTGGGGATGGGCCTGTGCAGGGCTGAGGGTTGGACTGGATGATCCTTGTGGGTCCCTTCCAACTCAGCACATTCTGTGACTCTGTGAAAATACATGGGCTAAAGCTCTGGGGAGTGTCTGATCAGCCTTTGGTGCTGATGTGGTGATTCATTACAGACTGAGCTCGTCTGTACTGGTGCATCCCAGCAAGGGCCAAGACCCCTCCTCCCTCCAGATCACACAGGGATATGAATTCTTTTAAACTGCACAGAGCCCAAATTCCACTGCCTGATTTTCTTTTAATGACATCCATATTCAGTTTAATTGTGCCCCACATTGAGTTTAATTGTGCTGACAGGCTGCTTGGCCACAACCCTCCCTGCCCAGCACGGCACTGACAGCAGCAGCTCAGCCTCCCTGCAGAAGACAGGAGAGAGGCAGAAAGGAGCCTTGTGCCCATCAGGTCTTTTTATCTGGCCCAGGAGCATCTCTTCCCTCCTGCCTTCCCACTCTGCTGGCTGCAGCTTGATCTTTTCCCGTTAAAAATCCTCGTGATTCTTCCCTTGGCTTTAATAAAAGCACAACTTTTCTATGCCAGAGGTGTTTGCCAGGCTCTGGGTTAGTGGCCAGCAGGGACAGGAGCACTCTGTGTGTCCTGCTGCTCAGCTTTCTGGGGATCTTGGAAGGTTTCAATTGTTATGAGGCTAAAATAGCACATTTAGGCTGAAGAAGGGGTTTTCTTCTGGCCGTTCTGGTCTTGATGTGGAAGTGCTGGAAGAGTTCCCATGTCTGGTTGGAGAAGCAGCTGCTGCAGCCCCTGTGCTGCTCTGGGCTGGGGTGAGGGAGGGGCAGGGAGAGGGGCAGGGAGAGGGGCCGACCCCTCAGGGCTCTGGGGTGGGTCACACTGGAGGGCAGCACCAGGACTGGGACCTGGAAAAGCACCCGCAGCCAAAGTCCTTGGCAAAGGGGCCTGCAGTGTGTGCAGGGGGGGAGCAGCAGCAGCAGCACCCCAAGGACCCAGGGCTCTGTCTGGAGAGTTTATTCTCTGGGGTCAGGCTGCTTCTTGAAGGAAGTACACATCCAGTTAAGGGAATCATGCCTGCTCCCCTTCCAGCTTTTCCTTTTCCTTTTTTTCTCCCCTTTCCTTTTTTCTCCCCTTTCCCCTTTCATTTTTTCTACCCTTTCCTTTTTCCTCCCTTTTCCCTCTCCTTTTTTTCTCCTTTTTCCCCTTTGGATTTTGGGGCTATCTCAAACCATGACACCCCCTTTTCCCTTTCCTTTTCTCTTCCCCTTTCCATTTTCTTCCCTTTCCCCTTTTCATTTTCTTCCCTTTCCCCTTTTAATTTTCTTCCCTTCCCCTTTCCCTTCTTCTTCCCTTCCCCCTTCCCTTCTTCTTCCCCTCCCCCTTCCCTTCTTTTTCCCTTCTTCTGCCCTTCTCCCTTCCCTTCTTCTTTCCTTCCCCCTTCCCTTCTTCTTCCCTTCTCTCTTTTCCTTCTCCCTCCCTTCTCTCCTTCTCTTTTCTTTCCTCCCTTCTCCCCTTTCCCTTTTCTCTTTTCTCTTTCCCCTTTCCCTTTCCTTTTTCTTCCCTTCCCTTCCCCCTTCCCTTCTCCCTTCCCTGACTGCATTCCTGCTCCCTCTCTGCAGATGTTGAACCTGTTTGTGGCTGTGATCATGGACAACTTTGAATACCTGACAAGGGACTCCTCCATCCTGGGCCCTCACCACTTGGACGAGTTTGTCCGGGTGTGGGCCGAGTACGACCCCGCTGCCTGGTACGTACACACTGACCCTGCTGGGGGACAGACGGACACACTGGGGTGTAAATATTGTACCTGGACACACACAGAGCCTCTTTTAAGGAGGTACAGCTCCAGAAGGAAAACAACTCCGAGGTGACACTGGGGGTAAAAGCTCCAACTGCAGCGGAGATGAACAAACCCGATGTCGTTAAAAGGGAGTTTCCTTCAAACAGACACAACCCCACCAAGCACGAGAGCAAAACCCACCCCCCTCCCCACACAGCCAAAAATTACCAGGGGAAATCCAAATTACCAAGTAGAAAAGCTGTTCATTCGTGGCCTTTGCTTTCTGCACCCCAGTTTGGAGATGAAACCACGCAGATCTCTGCGCTTGGAGGTGGTGGGGGAGGCTGTGCCCTGTCACCCCTCAGTTGTGCAGGGGTTCTCTAGCTGAGAACCACCTTAATGCTTTCCCAAACCCCGTGCAGATCCCTCAGGCCACGGCAGAGGATGTGTCACATCTGAGTCAAGTCCTGCAGGCTCCAACTCCATCACCTGCCTCTGCCCACCCACTCCCTCTGCCCACCCACTCCCCAGCAGGGTGTTCCTGCTGAAAACATGGCATTTTTTTAAAGCAGCCCTTTCTCATTAATCCCAACGTTTTTGCTCTTGGAAGCCCCCTTCTAATGACATCGAACTTTACGAGGCAGCTTTGATCTTCCAAATGATATTTCAGCTATTAGACTCACAGTTGAAACACGAGATGTGAAATAATCAGAAGGAAATGAGCCAAAGGTTGGAAAAATTTTCGGTTCCCAACGAGCCTCTGAGGAAACGTTCCTGATGTTTGGGTGTGTTCAAGGAGGGGATGGTTCCTGCACACAGGGGAGGGTTTAGTTTGGGGGTTTTCTCTCTTTGCTTTCCTTACTCAAAGGGAAAGTTTCACACCCGTGGCACAGGTCTGGGATGGATCCCAGAGTTAACAAAGAAAGGGTTTTAAGGAATTTTTTAAATTTGAGGGAATGGCCCTGACCTGTGACCACTTCTAGAGCGAGACTGGTTTAATATATTGCTTTTCTGCACTGCCCACAAGGAGCTGCTGCCCATCAGCCCTGGGGACTGTGGTATTCTCATTTCTAGATGTTCTGTCCCAGGTCACAGGAATTTCCTTGATATTCTGCACCCAGAGAATTTCCTTGATATTCTGCACCCAGAGAATTTGCCTGTTTGGAGACTTTTTTTTTTTAATTTAAACCTCTACTAATTTTTCTCCATTTGCCTCCCCATGAGCTACTTTGCAATGAATCTCCTCTGTGTTTTGAATTCTTCCAGCTCCTCCAATCTTTCCCCTCTTCTTTTTTTTTTCCCCCTTCAGCTGAGACAGATGCAGAAAAGTGTTTGTATAATCAGCAGCTCAAACTCCCTGCTAGCATGCAATTAAACTGCTTCAAAACCTCAGTTTAAATGATTTAGGGCAACTTTAAATGTAAACCTGCCCCAAAATGCCTGCTTTTCTCTGAGCTGTGGGTGATTTTAACCACCTCAAAGCCATCCCTACTCCCAGCCTGAATATCCTCCACATTTACTCACAGCTTGTCATCTCCAAGCAGGTTTTCACCAGCACGTGCTCTGGAACACAGACAATCCTTTGTGGGTATTTGGCAGGCACTAAATAGGGTTTTTTTTTTTCCTCCTTTTTTAAAATCCAATCCTGTCTCTTAATGAGACTGAAAACTTGGGAGTGCCTGTTTGCTCCTTAAAAAATAGCCTTGGCTCTGCTGAAGGTCTGTGGGAGGAGTAACACACCTGCAAGGGAAAAAAATGAGGATCAATGTGGGTTTTTTTTTTTTAATGTTTCTGCGTTCAGGAACTTTCCACCCATCAGAGGCACAAATATGAAGTTTACAGAGAGATTTCTCGCTCCATTAACTCCGAGCAGAGACTTCACATTCTGTGAGTCACTCAGGGGCCAAACCTTTTCACTTGCCGAGCTGTTAATGCAGAATATGTCATTTATTAACATCCAATTTTCTGCTTTTCTCTAACCTTGTTCCCTTTAATGCTCTGCTGGGACGTTATTGATGCTGGCAGAGTGTGAACAGTTCCACTGAAATCACTGACATTTTCAGAAGTGGGACTAAATTTCCCACAGTTTAAAAGCCCTTCGCAGTTTAAGGCCAGAATTAATCTTTTCATCATTCTGATCTAAGATCTTCCCAATCTTTCTGATCTCAGAGGGGTTTTTTTTCCCAACTTATATCATTCTGTGGTTTGATGATTCTGTGATTTGGGCTGAATTGGTCACTCACTGATCACCTCTCTCAATGTTTCCTCTTTGATTGTCCCCCCCAAAAAAGGGAATTACAGTATTTGTCCATCTTCCACAAAAGATGCTGCATGGTTAAAAAGCACAAGTGTTGTTATATTTTTGTTATACAGATAATATTTTAAACATAGACTTAATGCGTATTTACAGCTCTATTTTTCATATCACCTTTGGTTTTGTTACAAAATCCAACTTCCTGTTGACTTTTCTGGGGAAAAGCATTCAAAAGGAATTTTAAAAGGCATTTAGCAGCCATTTTTCCAGATGTGTCACACTCTGGAGGGGTAAGTATGGGGAAACTGTTGGATTTAGGGGTGGTAAAAGCCTTGGGCTCAAAGAAAAACAGAGAGAGAGAGAAATAAGGGAACTCAAGGTGGTTTGGGGGGGGCTGGGAGTTAATCAGGAAAGGAGTGAAAACACAGGATTTAAGGATGAACTTGGACAAAACAAAAGAAAATTGGATTTCTAAGAGCTTTAATTTGTTCAGTGTATATAAAGTGAGCACTTCATCTCTTTTAAACCTTCCCAGTGCCCACCCCTTAGAGATACTGGGAATACTGGTCTGGCCATCCCATTCCCAGGAGTTGTCCCAAAGAGGGAGATGCTGCTGGAAGCACCTTCAGTGGAGAGGAGGAGGTGCAGGGGCTGCCAAGGGAGAGCTTTCTCTTGGCTTCCTGGGATAAAAGGATGCTGAGGAAAATAAACAAAATCAGATTTGAACAAGAGGCTGTGGCTGCCCCAGCCCTGGAAGTGTCCAAGGCCAGGTTGGAGCAACCTGGGATCGTGGTAGGTTGGGGGGGGTGGAATGAGATGGGCTTTAAGGTCCCTTCCACCCCAAACCATTCCATGATTCCACGGACCTGGGAAAGAATCCCTGATTGTCCTCATTTTGTGCTTTCCAAGGCAAAACATCTGCTGGTTCTCAAGCCTTGCAGGAGCTCTCAGAGAGCTCAGGGAACGGGGCAGACGTCACTTCTACACCCTGACTTTACAAAATCGTTCCAAAACTGGAGGTAAAGTCAACTCAACTTCTTGACTCAGTTAAGCCAATATACTTTTTATAACCACATTTAGGCCTCCAGCCAAGACTTGTACAGTTCCATTTGCTCTGTTCCTGAATTAATAGTTTTGAGTGGCTTGGGAAGGCTTTGAATAGACCTTAATTTTTCCCTGTCCAGAAAAGCTGTAATATTGAAGGAGATATTCCAAAATATTCCAGCCTTCTTTATATGAAGCACCAAAATAAACACAGCGAAGCCAAATCATCTCAGTTTCCCTCAGAGGTAACTGGGAGGCTCAGCTCTTTTTGCCTGTGGTTTGGTTACTTGCAAAAGGTGAAGAAATCGAATCCTGCCGTTAAATTAGCTGGAAATATTGTTGGGAGTTAATGAGAATGACCAGAAAGCTACTGTGAGGTGTCTGATTCCACCTGCTGGGAACAATATTGGGATTTTCCCAGTGCCAACGGCCAAGTCGACCTTTGAGAGGAGGATTTCTGGGCTTGCAGCGAGTTGTTCAGTGGCCCTGAATCAGAGAACAGCCCTGCTGGGGTTGTGTGGGAGGGAACAGTGGAAGGGAAAGCTTCCCAAGCTCTTCTGAATCCCAGGAATAACCCATTAAGGAGGTTCTTTGGGTGCTTGCAGGCCCTGGGTTGGCTGGGGGGTGGCGAGGAGAGGCTGGAGGGAGATGCTCAGGCACAGGGAACTAAAACTTTAAATAAAGGGAACCAAAACACTGGTGACAAAGGGAACCAAAACATTAGTGACAAAGGGAACCAAAACATTAGTGACAAAGGGCACCAAGTGGTTGGAAAGCCCTGCACAGAAGAAAATCCAAGGATATAAAGTTTGGTGAGCAGCTGGAAGTTCTCTCTCTCTCTCTCTCTCTCTGTGATAAGTTGCTCCTTCCTCACAAGCCCAGTTTTTGCTGGACTAACCTTCCTTTACAGCACGTTCTGCCCTTCCAGCTCCTCCTGTTTTCCCGGGGAAAAGCTGATTGCTCCTGGTTTTTGCTGTCCTAACCTGTGACGTTTCCCTTCCAGTTGCCGGATTCATTATAAGGATATGTACAATTTGTTACGTGTAATTGCTCCACCCCTGGGCTTAGGAAAGAAGTGCCCTCATAGGGTGGCATACAAGGTTTGGAACTTCAGAGACTCCCTGAGGCATCTTTAGTCCTGGTTTTGTTTCCTTTTATCCCCCCCTCCGAGTGCAAATGCAGTAGAGAAAAGAAACTGTCCCATAACCAACCCCTTGCCTGAAAAAAGGAATGATTGACTGCCTCCTTTGTCCTCCATGCATCTCTTCCCTGTCTACTCCCACACCCCAGCTGGCTGGAGACAGGCAGCTTTATGAGACAGTGAACCCTCCAGCTCCCATCCTGAAGGTTCTGGGGGGAAGTGTTGGGGAAAAGCATCCCAGCACTTTATATATATATATATGTATATATATATTCACACCCCGGAGGGAAATGGCACCCCAAGGAGTGGCAATTCCACTTTGTCTGGGTTTTGTAGCATTGTCACTCCAGCTGAGTGACCAACCTTCCCTCTCCTGAGCCCAGAAGACATCGGATCTGGACAGTGGTTGCCTGGGCAGCACAGCAGGGTGGTTACCTGGGCTGGGGGGAAGTGAGGGATGAGCTTCTCACAGGTTGCCTTGGGGGCCAAATTATGTCTCCAAACTGGGATGGACACCCAGGGAAACCTCCTGTTCATGGCACAGGGAAGCTGTACCACGCCTGGGAGCTGAGGGGAGGGGAATTAAGGACAGGTCTGGCCAAGAAATCAGCCCAGGAGAAGGAGAAGCACAGGGGATCTCCTGCAGTGATGGAGAGCAGAGGATGAAGGAGGGTGGAAGCAGCCAGCAGGGATTTTCTCTTCCACATCAGCCCAGGTGTTTTCCACACCTGCCTGGGGATTAAGAGCTCCCAAGCTTTGCAGAGGAGGCAGGAGACCCCCCAGCCCCAGCCCAGGAGCAGGAGAGGAGCCAGGGGGAAGACATTGGCTCCAATTACAATTTGTGTCTCTCAGCAGCCTTTAAATGAGCTCTGGGCTATAAAAGCTGGGTGGTATTTTAACTGCATCAGTTACCAAGGACAGGAATAGATGTTTTTGGCTGGGTAGGTTCTCTCTTCCACCCCCTCCTCCTCATATAGGAATTGAGACCCATGTCAGGACACTGGGCTGATCTGCAGGTTCTGCCTCTGTAGCTGTCCTGCTTGGAAAAGGGGATTTATAGGGGTGCTTAGGTCTTGGTTGCCCTCCTGAGATAGAGGAGATGATAGTCCTGCTTTTCCAGGGGTTAAACTTTAATTAATAACATGCTGCAGTATCCTTGGGTCTCCTCAGCTGACAGGCAGCACAGATTTGCACATTATAATAAGCAGGCAGCTCGCTGGGAAAACCAAATCAGATTGTCAGAGTCATGTTCCCAATTTTAACACTTAGAAAAAGGTGAAGGAGGAGAATTCCTTGCTGCTTCTGCACCCCTTGGTTTTCAGGGCAGGGTTCTATTCCACCACCACCGTGTGCTGAAGGTAGATGACCTCAGTAATGAGGTGGGCTAAGGGCCTTTCCCCAAATCTCTGCCATTCCCAGCTCCTGGGACTGGGAACAGGACAGCTGCCCTTGGTGGTGGAGACAACCAGTTGTCTGGCCAAGAAATGAGCCCAGGAGAAGCACAGGGAATGTCCTGCAGTGATGGAGAGCAGAGGATGGAGGAGGGTGGAAGGAGCCAGCAGGGATTTTGATGAGAGAGGCTGGCTTGATGAGAGAGGGGCCCCACCGAATGAAAGGGAGAAAAATAGGTCCCCCTCCTGAAAATTGAGTGCTGGGCTCTGGTTTTGCCAAAGCTGAGCTCAGGCTGGAGCAGAAATCCCGGCTGGCTCAGGGTTGGCAGAGTCACACCCTGGGCGCGGCCGTCCCAGTCTGTCCCCGAGCAAACACACCAGGATTGGCTTTTTGCTTCCCTCCTAACCCACTGGCTCCCCTAAAAACCCCAAGTCCTCGTTCCCAGAAGGCAAGCTGCCCCTTTTATCCCAGAGCTGAGCGTGCTGGGAGCCCTGTCTCTCTCCCTGTCCCATAACTCTGCCTGCCAGCCCTCCCTGGCATGGTGAACTCCAGCCTCTGGATTGCCTGGGGTGGGGGGCGAGAAGGGGGAGCCTCCCCCAGCCCTCCAGCCAACCCCCAGCCCTCCCCACCGCCTGTCCCAGAGCAGAGCCATCAATCATTCCCCCGAGGGACCCCCGGGCTCTGCCGGGGGCTGTCCCTGCCGCCAGGAGCACACGTTGGGCGCTGAAACAACAGCAACGGAAGAAAACCTTCCTATTCACCCTCCTCTTCGTTTTGCTTCTGTTCTCCTGAGAAATCTGATTAACCAGATCTCTGTTCTCTTGTCTGCTTTCCCTTCTCTCTCTCTCCTCCTTTTCATTTGCTCCACTGTGTTGCCTTTTCCCCCACCCCCTTCCCCCTTTTTTTTCCTCCCCTTCTCCTCCTCCTCCACCCGGTCCGCTTTGATTCCCGTGTCCTGCTGTCGCCTCCCTCCCCGTGGCTCCCAGCGGTCGCATCAGTTACACAGACATGTATGAGATGCTGAGACACATGTCCCCACCTCTAGGCCTTGGAAAGAAATGCCCTGCTCGTGTTGCCTATAAGGTAGACCAACCTCCCCCCAACTCCTGCCAAACCACCAGCTTTTCGTGCCGTGGCTGAAGTGGCTGCCGGTTTTCTGTGCCATTGGTGTTGTTCTTCTGGACTTTTCTGGTGCTTCCTCTGCTTTTCCAAGCAGACTGGATTTTGGATCTTCTGCTTTTTATTATTTTTTTATATATATATTATTTTTGTAACCTTTTTCTGGTCTTCGAAACTATGGCACATCAGTTTGTCTTTCTAAGTACGTCTCTGCTCTCTCTCTCTCTCAGTGTTTCTTCTCTCTCATTCTGCTTCCATTTAGGCTAATTTTGGGAAAGGAGGGTGCTAACGAGCAAATTACCCCGCCAACAGATCCCCATTTATCTTCCTGCAGCTCTTTTGTCTCTCTGGCCCTTCAGTAGTATGTTGTTTGTTCCTCCTCTTAATTAGATTGGAGTAATTAGAGTAGGCAGTGCTGTAGGAGTGAACAAGCCATTAAACAGAGACAACGCCAGAAGGGCTCCTTAAACACCCTCGTGGAAGAAATTACTGTAACAGCAAACATTTCAGACAGTCAGATGAAGAAATCGCTCCAACTTATTGTCTGTTTGGGAGAAACTTTTTTTAATTGGACCACAAAAATGCTTTTCTGTCCCCGAAGTGCTGCCTGTCAGACACTGCCTGGGCGGGAACACAGTGGAAAGGGGGAGACACTTGGAGCCAAAGTTATGGAGCAGACCCAGTTCAGGCCGTGCAGCCCTCCCCAAAAACTCACAGGGTGGCTGGAAATTTGCATTTTGAGGGTGATTCTTTGGAAGCTTTTAGCATTGACCCTCCCAGTTTCAGAGGGGGATTATAACCATCTCACGTTGGTGGAATTGAGAATCCATCCAACTCAACAGGGCTTTTTTCACTGTTTCCATCATTCCACCACCACCAAATCCAGTCCCTGCACCCCACTGTGGTTGGTTCAATGGATCCAAATCCCAACAGCTCCTCCTGTGCTGTGTTTTTGAACTGTGACCACATAAAAATAGGACTTTTTTAAAAGAGGCTCAAGCTAAACCCAAATCTGGCTCTGCCTTTATGTAGCAGCAAGAATTCAGATACAGCTTCCTAAGAGATCCTCCCTCAGCGTGCTGGGATTTAAAATGAAAGGAAAATTAAACATACCCTTAAAATGAGGCAGCTGTGGCTTTTCTCTATTTCCTTTGATTTGTTTCTGGCCACTGAACTCAGCTGAAGGAACCCAACTAGATCAGGTTCCAGCTACTTCAGATCGATGAGTAGATACATGAACATCTGTCTGGAGACACCAGTTATCCACAGAAATCCAATTATTCAGCCCCTGGGAGCTTCCACTGACTTAGAATGGAGCTGAAAGCAGCAGGAGGTGTTTGCAGGTGGGCACCCAGCTCTGCTCTGTGGTACCAGAAACATAAAGTTCTCCTTATCCCCCCCCCCTCAAATCTTGTACAATTAAAAAAAAAACAAAAGAGGCTAAAAAGATCACGTGTTAAAATAGGCATTTTAAATAAGGGTTTGGGCTGGTTTTCAGTGTGGTGTCCCTGTTCTAAAGCACCAGAGCAGACAGACCCTTCCCCAGCCTCTGAGTTTCCTGCCATCTCATTTAATTTGTCTGATTTACAGAACAAATCCACAGAACTTTGGCTACATGGGAACAGATTCTTCTTAAAAGGCTTTTTTAAGGACATCTTTAATTTCTGCCCGTGGGTTGAAGTCAAACAGCTCAAACCCAGACTGAACACCACATTTCTCTGAGCTTGGAGAGGATCACATTCATTTTACACGTTACCAAAGAGCCCTGAACTACAGAAATACAAACTTCAGGCCAGACCAGAGTTTTCCCCAGGGTGTAAGGCTGCACTTTGGGCTGCCCCCTTCCTTCCAGCTGATGATAAAACCAAACCCTCATGGGGACACCGAGCTGGTTTTTGCTCCTTCCCTGCTCCACTTCCACGTGCAGCACATCCCTGGAGCCACGCTGGAGCATCAAGCCCTGGGACAACCACGGGTGGCTTGTGGCATCCCCTGCCCTGCCCCTGCCAGGTGCCCCCCACCAGTGTCACCCCTGTCCTCCTCCCACAGCTCAAGGGAGGCTTGGGGAGGGCAGTGCAGGGGCAGACCCTCCACCCAGAGCCAGCACAGGGACAGCAGTGCCACCAGCAGCCAGGGCTTTGTCTCTGCCCTGCTTTTCCTCTCTCCCTCTGAACCAAAAGGTTTTTACAAAAACCTCACTGTCCTGTCCAGCAAAAGCTCTTCTGCCCCACGTACCCACCCTTTTTCCTTCCATATCTTCTTTTCCCAGTGCTCTTTGAAGGTTTTGTGTGTTTTCCCTCCCTGTCTTCGTCCGTGTTGCCTTCTCAGTCCGTGCACACCGTGGTTTTGGTTGGATTTTTCCCCCCTTGGCAGCCTCCTTGGCTGCTTTCCTTCCTTTCTGCTGTTTTCTGGCTCCCCTTTCTCAACTGTTCTCCTTGGTCAGCCTGACCAGCCGCTGCAGTTCCGTGGGCTTGGCTTGCTGCTTGCTGGAGGTGCATGGCTGGGATGCTCTGGATGTGCTTCTCGGGCACCAGGAGAGCTCTATCCTGCACTGGGGTGGGGGAAAAAGGGTGAAGGGACTCAGATTGCTGTGTTCTGTTCCTGGCCACTCACTACAAGAAGGACACTGAGGGGCTGGAGCGTGTCTAGGGAAGGGTCTGGAGCAGCAGGAGCAGCTGAGGGAGCTGGGGGGGCTCAGCCTGGAGAAAAGGAGGCTCAGGGGGGACCTTCTGGCTCTGCAACTCCCTGACAGGAGGGGGGAGCCAGAAAGAGTCTTTTTTCCAGTTAACAAGGGACAGGAGGAGAGGAAACAGCCTCAAGTTGTTCCAGGGGAGGTTCAGGTTGGACATCAGGAAAAATTTCTTAGCCAAAAGGCTTGTCAAGCACTGGCACAGCAGCCCCACTCAGCCCCATCCCTGGAGGGATTTAAAAACCTTACAGGTGTAGATGTGGCACTGGGGGACATGGCTTAGGGGTGGCTTGGCAGTGCTGGGTCAGGGGTTGGACTCAATGATCTTAGAGCTCTCCATCCTAAAGGATTCTGTGATTCTGTGAATTTAAAAGTCTCTTCTACCCAGTCAGATGGAAAGAGGGAAAAAACCTACTCTGACTTCACTCTGGTGTCTTGAGATTTGCTCGTTTGCCCATTTTCAGATGAGGGTGTTTTTTCCCCCCTTTTACACTCATGTTTGAGACTTTGAGGCCTCTCAGACAGACTCAGCTTGTCAGAGAGAAGGCTCCAGGGGTTTGTGTGCCCTCAGGAGTAGCAGGGAGAGCAGATGGCAGCCAGCTCTGCTGTCACCTGGAATGACTCCAGCCTTGGCACCACAGAGCCTCTTCCTTCTCTTTTGGGAGACTGAAAAGCCCACGAGGCCACAGAATCTCTCTGGCACTGCAGTGCCATCAAGATCCAGGTATTTCCAGGAGGGGGGTTGGAGGATGGGTTTTTTGAGAGCCTGGAGTGACAGTCTTTGGAATGGTGTGGTGCTAGGAGAGGGAATGACCCAACCCTTGCCCCTCTGCTCTTCAGGGTCCTCTTCTTGCCAGGAGAGGACGACACTGCCAGCAGACACATCTCCCCCTCTGTCCAAGTGCAGCTCCAGGTGAAGCCCTGGTGGGGCTGCAGGGCAGTGCTGGCACAGCCCAACAGGGCTCTTGGCTTTGTTTTGGGGTTCTCTTGGTGCTGTCAAACGTGGCTTTGCACACCCTGTTCCAGGAGTGATTCATTGCAGGGATTAGGAGGGCTCTGCTTATCCCTTCAGCACCTCCTGACACGGCCAAGGCTCCAGGGCTGATCCCCCAGTGTGGGCAGCAGGGCAGGGGGGATTCTGCCCCTCTGCCCCCTCAGCTGAGACCCCCCTGCAGAGCTGCCTCCAGCCCTGGGGAACAGCACAGCAAGGACATGGAACTGCTGGAGAGAGGCCAGAGGAGGCACCAAGAGGATCAGAGGGCTGGAGCAGCTCTGCTGGGAGGAAAGGCTGGGAGAGCTGGGATTGTTTAGCCTGGAGAAGGGAAGGCTCCAGGGAGACCTGAGAGCCCCTTCCAGTGCCTGAAGGAGCTCCAGGAGAGCTGGAGAGGGACTTGGGACAAGGGATGGAGGGACAGGACACAGGGAATGGCTTCCCACTGCCAGAGGGCAGGGCTAGATGGGATATTGGGAAGGAATTGTTGGTTGTGAGGGCAGTGAGGTCCTGGCACAGGTTGCCCAGAGAAGTTGTGGCTGCCCCTGGATGTGTCCAAGGCCAGGTTGGACAGGGCTTGGAGCAACCTGGGCTGGTGGAAGGTGTCCCTGCCCATGGCAGGGGGTAGAATGAGAGAAGTTGTGGCTGCCCCTGGATGTGTCCAAGGCCAGGCTGGACAGGGCTTGGAGCAACCTGGGCTGGTGGAAGGTGTCCCTGCCCATGGCAGGGGGTAGAATGAGAGGAGCTTTAAGGTCCCTCCCAACCCAAACCAGTCTGTGATTCTGTGGGGAGATCTCAAAGCTGGACTGGCTCCTCACTCACCCCAGGATGCAGCAGGAGGGAAGAAAGCCCATGAGCAGCCTCTCTGAAGCCGAGAGAAGAGTTAAATGAGAGCAGAATAATTACAACTAGGTCGGGGTGAATTATTCATAGCCAATAATTTATTCACCAAACTCAGCCTCATTTCCCACAGCAGCTCTCTCACTGTCCCGAATTTATTCACGTCTGGGGATCGTTCCCAGGGCAGTTCTTGTCCCAGAGGCTGCTCAGGAGCTGCTGATGGGGGTGCTCTTAATAATTCAAATCCGTCGGGGTGCCAGCCACTTTTCCAGGCATTCCTAGCTCAGTGTTCTCCTCTTCCTGCTGGTGTTGGAGAAATATGTCAGTGAATAGAATTTAGGGTGCAGATACTTCTCTTCAGTGCTGCTTTCTGTGTCAGCAGGAGATTTTTTTTATCCCAGCTTTTGACACCGGGATGAATTTCCCCTGCATTTCCTGCTCGGACATTGCCCGAGAAGTTTCTGAGCAGAAGAACCGCAAAAAAAAAAAAAAAAAAAAAAGGGGGGGGCATTTATCGTATCGGTTGACACAAAGGTTTTGGTGCCTCGTTAGCGACGTGTTTGTTTATTGGCAATTAAATCCCTCCCGGGAGCCGGGGGGGGGGGATGTCTGGAGCCTCCTGACCGCGCCGGGAACCCGAGCGGAGCCTCCGCTCCTCGGTTCCCTCGTTATCTGCTCACAGTTAATTAGGAGGCTCCGGAGACAAGATCCCAGCTCCCGCCTCTGGGGCCCTCTCCCGCAGAATTAACGAGCTCGGCAGGGGGAGGATTCCAAATCCTGCTAATTAAAGCCGAGGGCTGCAGGAGGGTTCCCCACGCGCGGCGGAGCGGGGACTCCACCTGGTGCCCGCGGCTCCGGGGAGGAAATCGGCTGGGACCCCCCCAAATCAGCCCTGACCCCCCAAAATCGGCTGGGACGCGCCCCCGGCACCACCCCCAGAATCAGCTGGGACCTGCAAGACCCCCAGAATCGGCTGGGACCCCCAAAATCAGCCCTAACTCCCCCTCCCCCCGAAAATCCCCCTTGCTCTGTCAGACCCCCCAGAATAACCCTGGGATCCTCCCCCCCCGGACCCCTTTGGACCCTGCAGGACCCCCAAAATCAGCCCTGAACCCCCCCGTTGCTCTTCAGGACCCCCAGAATCGGTGGGACCCCCTCCAAAACCCCCTCATTGCTCTGTGGGACTCCCAAAATCATCTGGGGCACCCAAAACCAGCCCTGACACCCCAAAATCGGCAGGGACCCCCCTGGCACCACCCCTTGCTCTGCAGGACCCCCAAAATCCTCCTTGCTCTGCCAGACCCCCTAAAATCAGCTGGGACTCCCCCCCCAATCCTGCAGGACCCCCAAAATCAGCCCTGAACTCCCCCCTTGCTCTGCAGGACCCCCCAAATCAGCCCTGAACCCCCAAAATCAGCTGGGACCCCCAAAGTCAGCCCTGACCCCCCAAAATCGGCTGGGACCCCCCTGGCACCACCCCTTGCTCTGCAGGACCCCCCAAATCAGCCCTGAACCCCCAAAATCAGCTGGGACCCCCAAAATCCTCCTTGCTCTGTCAGACCCCCTAATCAGCCTGAGACACCCCTCAACCCCCCCAAAATCAGCCCCGAACCCCCTCCTTGCTCTGCAGGACCCCCAAAATCCTCCTTGCTCTGCCAGAACCCCTAAAATCAGCTGGGACTCCCCCCCCAACCCTGCAGGACCCCCAAAATCCTCCTTGCTCTGCCAGAACCCCTAAAATCAGCTGGGACTCCCCCCCCAACCCTGCAGGACCCCCAAAATCCTCCTTGC